>NC_082595.1:4567105-4871578 GCF_030936135.1 Gavia stellata
CAGATTCACAGCAGGTATCAGAAGAATTAAAGTCTACCTTCCATCCTAGCAGCAAGGAAGATGCAAGCAGGGCACCAGGAGAAAGCAGGAATCCACGCGGTGTGTGGGAAGCAGAAGGGCACCCAAGGCACACGTGTGCCAGGGTGCCCGGCGCTGCCGAGCAATGCTGGCCTGGAGGCACCGGTGCACATGGAATGTATCGGTGCACACGGAACATATCGCGACAGTGGCTCACATTGTGAGAGCGGCTCACGGGGAGGAGAATGCTTCCGGAACCAAGAGCCTCCAGCCTGGCCCTGCCAGGAACCTGCTAACTGCACACAGGTAATCTGGTTCTAGAAGGATAAGGAGAGTCAGGCGAGTTAGAGGACTTCTTTCTCAACAGCAGTTTGTGGTCACACGTTGAGGGGTTGATCAGCTTCCGCACAGATTTCTAGCATTTCGGGAACAACTGACAATATTTTTCCAACTGTGGCCTCCCTCTGTAGTTACTGTCAAGCAAAACACTATCAGGAAGCCTGAAAGTCTTAGGTGATCCATTACAGAAGTAGCCTCAGTGCTTGTTTTTAGCCTTCCAAATGTTCCATTGTAAGCTCTGAACAGACTAAACCCAGCTGCAGTGCTAGCTTTCAGATGAATACCTCTCAGAAAGCAGTATTTTCTGAAGACAGCACATTACCCTTCCCTGAGCAAGCAACATGACAATGCTCATCATACAGACTGAGAACTCCAAGAGCCGTATTTTGAAAATCCTCCTTTAAAAACCACACTCACGTAACAGACATACGCCTGCTTTAAAGCGGAAAAAATCAATTTTAAAATACAGACCCTCAGTGCCTTTAAAATATTTTGAAAAAGCCTATTTTAAAGCCTAACAGTATCAGCTACTGCATCTAGCAACGTAAATAAAAAGCATTAGGATCACATTTGTTGATGGTAGAAGTATAGAAGTCAATAAACAAATTTGGGGGAGTGTGTGTGTGTAATATTAACATCCTCATACAAACACCTGCTGAAATGACTGCCAGATGCTGTCACAGTTTTAACCAAGGCAATATATTTGCAGTTTAAGAGATTAATTGAGTTCAGTCTGCTCTCCAGTCAACATTTACCCGAATATTTTACACTGATTATATTGTACAGTAAGACAAAATAATTTCAAACAAAACCATGTTTATTGAAAATTAAAAACTTAGGTTTTGACCTGTCAGTGTCACTAAATTTAAATTAAGGAGTATCTTCTCTGACCGTTCAAAACGACTCATGAAACCTGACCCATACCACTACAAGCTTTAACAGCCACAAAAAACCAGTAAGCACAAATACTTCCAGGAGGGAAGGAAAAATAAAATTAATCTGCCAGTCTGCCAACTGCTATAATCAAGACTGTCTTGCAGTCCCACAAATGCTATGGAAGTGTGTACGTTAAAGTGTACACAATTAACTTTTTTTGTTTCATGAAGACATTGTAAGTTACAGAAAAGTGACAAAGGACTGTCAAAATAGTTTATTAAAAAAATAAATACACAGATCACTCCTAGAAAAAGTTTATCATGTCCACACCATCCTCTTCGCAAAAATATGCGCATGTGGTTTCACTTCTACCTTACACATGTTCAGATAATATTTCCAAGAGTTGTCCTAAATATTAACAACTGTTGTGAAGACAATAAGGCTGATAACAGCTTTAAAAAAATTTTAACAAGTATTTAAAACCCCCAAAACATACTCTTATCAGAAAAAAAAAAGAAAAAAGAAGGGGTTTCAAGGGAGGAAGTTCAGACACTAATCTGTAGGGCTTAATCACTCAGTTTTAACACTGCAATTGCACTTTTTTGTGCTGTTTTTCCATATCTTCCCAAAACAGGACAGGGGGAACAAAACAAAACAAACAAGGTCTACGGTCAAGAGAGCCAGATGCTGGGGGTGGCAGGTATTCCCAAACAGACACAAGATTGAAATTGTTCCTGCAGACTGGGGGAAGAAAATGGGGAGAAACATAACCAACTAGTTTTAAAATAGAGAAGTCCGTATCAAATTGGGAATAGGTCCTAGAAGAGTACCTCTGAAAAATAAAGTTAACCCATATTGAACCTATTTGAATGAAGTGATGATTCATCTTGCCTATCAAACAAATTTCAACAATAACGAGAGTTCATCATACAGTGTCTTAAGTACTGGTGGAATTTTTGAACAACAAACTACTATGACAAAAAATCCCAACACTGTCCATCTTCATAATTAGAAGAAAAATCTGAGAAATGCAACTAAGATGTGAACCGATAGAGCTCAGTTGCTTTGGGTAGAGCAAATCTTGCCATATATTTGGTAAAACATGGATAAGGCATACTGCCAACCTGCGAGATGACAGCTCCAACTACCTCACTGCTGGATTCGCTTAAAATTGCAACGGAGAAGACAAACAACACAAGTTTAAGGGAGGAGAAAAGGAAGGTACACACGAAAGAGATAGCATTAAAGGCAAAATAACCTGCAGAACAGAAATACAAGGCAGGAGTTCTGTATTTGCACATACGAGAACTGCAAAAACATGAACATCTCTAAAAACTGTCAACCCAAAAACTAAGGAGAACACACCCACCCACCGTTCTTCTTTAAGCGGCAAAAGTCTCTGGGAGTGAGCTGTACACTCACCCTATGTCCTTGCAAACTCCCAACAAGCAGCTGACACTTAGAAGTGGATACAGTAACAAAACCTGAACGATAGAGTAGAATGTACCATTTCTATACTCAGTATCTCAGAGCAAAAAAGCTTTCACACCAGCAGAAGCTTTCCCATTGATTCAGGGCAACATTTAAGGGTTTGTTTAAATTATGGATAGAAGGTTGCTTTTGAAATGGAGACTTTTTTTTTTTTGAAAGCTATCTGAATATCTCTTCAAAGAGAAAGCCACTAGCTAGGAATACCACCACAAAAATAAAAAACCCAAAACCCAAACCAACTCCAAAAACTGAGAAAGATGACATGCAAAGTTCACTCAGGCCAGATCCAACATTTCCTAAAGGCAAGAGCATTCTGGTGGGCTTTCACCGTCAAGTTCCACTTCTCCAAAGAGGACTTCAAAAAAACCCCCCAAAAAACCCCAAGAGAAACAGGAGGCATGTATACAGCAGTTCCCTCCCTTTTATGTTTAATGTTAAAAAAATTGATATTAAAATAAGTAGGAGCTGCAAATTCATCTACTACTAACACAAAAAAGAGACTTAAATAAACACTGTAATATATTTTAATTATCATTATGGATAGAAACCCTGCAGTATTTTCCAAGCAGTATCCAAAGCAGCTTGACTCACATAAAGATAAAATCTAAGAGGTGGTATTTTTGTAAGGTTGTGATGGCACCGGTCAACAAGAAGGATTAATCTCTGACAGGAGGCAAGGCTGTTTGGGAGTGGAAGAGACCCAGCAAGAAAAAAGATTCAGAGACAGCTCTCCACTCAGGGTAGCAGGCTTTCAGTTTGGAAAGGGGACAGACCTAACATTAAAAATAAAGTCTTAAAGACTACAGAAAGATCAGACTTACTGAACACCATATGGAACAAAGACATTCTACCTTCTGGGAAGCAACAACTAGGCACGATAACCATTACTGACTACTAGAATATTTTAAATACACATGCAATTTCTTACTGATAATAAGACAGCTTATTACTCTTTGGAAATAGGTCATGCAGTCATGATGGCCTAAAAAGAGTAAGAATAGATCAGACGCTCAACTATCTGTTTTTGCTCAAAAGCCCATGTTAGTTTTACAACACATTTAAATGTATTTTCTACAAGGAGAAAAGTAACTACTACTTCTGTCTACATAGAGAGTTTCTTAAGGCTCAGATTATTTGTGTGTTATCTCTTAGGATCTAATGGAAATTAACTTTTATTTAAGAATCTGCTATTTTCTCCTCCTCAGTGCATTGCGAAGCCCTCTACAGCAATCCTTACACAGGTCACTCCAACCAGACGGGAGAGAAAAAACAGAATACTCCCTCAAAGGTCTGTTAGGTCAACTAGCACCCTCAAAATGCTGCATACTAAAATACAGCTTATACACACAAGGCAAAAACTGAAGTTCTTAGAGCTGGCACAAAGCAGACACAAAGTGAAAGGAGACAACTGGGAAAGATAAACTGGCTGCAAGCCTAAAACTTGTCCCCAACTATATTTCTTTAAAAATTATCAACCATCAAACAGCTACTCACATCTCTGAACCTTGTTCACTAGGGAGTTCATAGTCTAAACCCATCTAGGACAAAAGCCATGTGTGAACACTAGTTAAAAACCCCTCCAGGTACTATGAAGAATATTTTCCTTTTCAGAAGCCAGAGGCAGAAGGTGATAACTAGGATCTGATGAAAAATTCTAGTTCCTTGCCACAACCACTCCTCCAAAAGAGATATTTCACAACAGGTTGAAGACTGCATTTCTAAAAAAAAAAAGATACATTAACATGCACATTTTTATTAGACATACAGAATAATTGTGCAAGTACCTGCATACTTGAGCTACTTTGCTAGGTAACACATTTTAGAGAGGGAAGAAAAAAAATATCTTTTTCTTAGTACAAGCAGCTCTAATAATCAGCACTAGCATGTTTCAAACAATAGTACTAACAAACTAGAATAAGGAGATAGATTTTTCCTTTGGTATTTTTAAAAATTATACTGTTTTCCCAAAGTGATGATAACTGTATTACAGCATCGTCTGTAACATTTAGCAAACTAATAAACAAATCTCCAGGTGGTTGCTTTGCAAGTATTTTTTTAAGAGAACTTCCCTTCCTGCTTAATAGGCAGCTTGACTCCTGCTCTGACAAGCTTTCATTGAGAAGGGACAAGGATCCCTTTTTGGGCACACTCCTCATTAATAAAGCAATACTTTCAAAGCTGTGGCCTTGCTGCATGGTTCCTTGATGCTACAGCAAAAGAGCTGACCAAGTAGATTTTAAAAGTTCAGGAATATACAGTGTTTAAGAGCCTTTCCCATGTAGTGCTTAAGAGCTTTTCCTCATTACATTTCTGAGTGATACTAAAGAAAATAGACTTTCTTAGTACAAGCTGGTTTTCCCCCCCCAAGTCTATTCTGACTACTGACTCAAGTTTCCAACTAGGACCAATTTAATTAAAATTTCTACCTGGTCCTATCACTTCATTTGTTAGAGCAGTCAAGTTACCAGTCTCGAAGGTCATCCCCCTCTTTAGCTGAACTACAGCAACTTTCATCTCATTAGAAGAGCATAGCCACTGACAACAATAAAAATACACCGAAAGAGGTTCAAGTATTCCCATTTTATTCTGCATCACAACTGACCAGAAAGATGTTTCTGATCAACCACCATACTTTAACTTCAGGCAGTACTTCAAGATACCTGAACAGAGGCGAGAACGCAACCCTGTGACCACTACTGGGATGGAAAATAACACCAAACAAAAAAACCAAACACAGACCCCGTCTTAGTCTTCCTCCCTACAAAAATCCCACCTTACCAGGAGATAGTGTCTCAGACAGGAATAAATGATACTCTCTCCAATAGCAACACCAAAGTGACCAGAACACCTGCACTTTGGTGGCACAGAGAAATTGCTGAACCAAGCAGTCACCAGCACTTTAAAAAACCAACCGAAAGAGAGAACTCTCTTCCCTGAACTATGCTGTTAGAAAATGGCTGGACACTGACAGGATGAAAACCAGCCTCCAGAACTTATATATTGGGAAGAGGACAGACTCTGGCTGGGGTCGGCTGGGACAATTAAGTAAATTAGTTTTACAGAATGGCCATTAAGGCAAACCAGTATTTCCATCTTGTCTGACAGCCTGGGTCAGACTAGATAACATTTTTCTGAGAAAAATGCCACAGCTAGCGTACGTAAAATAAATATGAGATACTTGTGAGGATAGATTATTTCTAATAAGCAGAGAGTAGCTCAGCTTTCAAGTAGAAAGCTTACATTCTTTAATTAGAATAAGTCTAAGGATATTCTTGATACCCATAAACTCCAAAAAGAATGAATTAGAAGTTTGTAAATTCCTGGTTTTATTAACTTCCGGTGGCAATTATTTCCAGCTTAATCTCATCCTGCATGAGCAACTGCCTTTAGCACTGCCGGAACTAAAGAATGAGCAGGACACTTAATTTTTTCTCCATTTATCTTTGAAAAAAAATGGGGGGAAACCCACAGTATAGGAATGAGTAAGTTCAGTGAGAATGAAGAGATTTCACTTAATGCATCTACAATTTACACTTCAAAATTTCTATGGCCCGTAACTGATCCATTCACAGAGATTTTCTGTGATGCATGGGAAACCACGAGAGACCTTGCTCAGAGAAACATGGCTCCCCTTGAAAGGCCAGGAAAGTTTATCTGCAATAAAACAATCCACATAGCTACAAGTCTCATTATGACTAAACACCATTGCAACTATTCAAGCATAACTCCCGTAAAACCTAATCTCAGGGCACAATCATTTCACCAAATTTTCAGGAAATGAAAGCCTCCCACAGATTTATCTGCCATAAGCCACATCTGTAGAGCACTGTTGTAACACAGGCAGAAAACCCCACCCATGTATCTCCTGCTACTAAGAGTGGTAGCAGATTTGGAGATACTTGTCATGCAAAGCCATCTGCTTTATATGGACTCTACATCAGAAGTGACTGACATCTATCAATACATTGGCCCAGCAGGAACCTAGTTATGTCAAGGAGCAGTTTTGATATAGTAAACTAGGAATTTTCCTAAGGTTCTTCAGAATTAAGAGTGTTTCTGAAACGCCTATCACAACAAGGAAAGGCAGTCATGGATCTGTCTTGCAGTGGCAAAAAACCTAAGGAAAAAAGGCAACCAAGATGAAAGCCCAGACAGTTCTTTGTGTGCTGGGGGGGTGAGGGGGGTACAGTCAGTATTATTGCCTCCAAGAAAGAAGCAAGGGGAGGAGAAAGTACATTAACAGTACTTTAAAAAGCTTACTGGGCTTGGCTGTCATTCTTCCCTTTCTGTATCCTACTATTATGTTACATCAGAGGAAGAAAATACAATAATCAAGAACTAGGAACCATTACCTTAAGCACTTATGTAACTAGGAAAATAGAGGGTCACCAAGAAAATCTTAGTTTGATTCTTGACTTTTTAGAGATCCCAGATAACACTTTGACATAGCCTTCAGAAACACCACCACCCACCAGACTATGAAGCGTAGTTTTCTGGAGAAATCCCTACTGGTATGGATGGGCAGATACATACTGTACCAAGCAAAGTTTCCAAGTCATGTTCAGCTGTGGTGGCAATTTACACCAACCATTAGTCTAGGAAGAAGCAGAGGGGCACCACAGGGTCCAGAGGCAAAGAGCTGGACCTTGTCACTTTGACAGACAGTTGAAAGAAAAAAAAACTACCTTGAGCTAGTAATACAATTTTGGATATCCAAAAACACGTCACTAGAAAAAGATCACTGTGTGAACCGCAAAAGCTAAAATATGAATTCCGCTACCTCTTTTGGCTATTTCCCTTAACTTGCTACTACAATGACATTGAACATACACGCTACTTCCTCCTCCTGCCCAAGTACTACAATCAACACTTAACACAAGTATTTCAAATCTCACAGCTGAAAAAAACCCAACTACCCCCAAAAGACCCATGGAATGCCAGCATATGAACAACGTGCCTAGCAACAGCATACTGAAAACTTAAATACACTACAGACTGGGGAGGAAAGAAAAATACTGTTCACAAATTCACAAAAAGACAGACCCCCTATTACCATATATAGTTATTTTTAACCTGACTTTCAGCAAGGTTATTCAATGATAATCATGCCAGAAACACTCACAAAAAAAGAAAGCAAGCATGTATTATCCTTGGACCAGTCAAAAGTGCGTTGTATCTAATGTACTTTGTAATAAGGCTGAATTTTACAAGACTAACTGTGGCAAAGTTTGCATGCACCAAGCCAGACTTATCTAGTCTTTACTTACCCTGAAAACTTTTCTAAATGACTGTTCCTATTATTCTCTTACTTGAATTACAAACTCCAAAGTGCCTGACAAGAGCAGGGAAGCACGGCTCTGTTTAGCTTCAGGGAAACGACTGAGAAAACAGCGTGTGGAACTATAGTAAAACCAAGCACCATCAGGGCGCGGGAAGAAAATGCTTTGTTACTCATTACTCATTTGCCAGCATGTATGTTATTAAGATGGGTTAAGAAAACTGTCATCAAACTATAAAACACCAGTGTAGTAGGCAACTTCTGATTCAAATCTAAATTTGTTAAGAGCTACAGTAAAAATAAAAAAACTGCTATCAACATCAAATACTGTAGTACTAGGGGCCAACAGCCTACCTAAACCCAAGCTGCTTTGAGAAAAAAGGAAAGTAAACCCTATACAGAGAACTACCCATACTGAAACCTTCTACTCTGGGAGATAAAGCTAAATAGATTTGTCTACCAAGTTTTACAATATTAATACATTACATAAATACAAATTGGAAGAACACAACTGTCTGTTTTCCATTGCCAACATGTGTTGCAAAACAAACACCAGGAAAGCTGGAAATAAGGCTTTGTATTATATGTTCAAGGAAATAGCGGCACAGGGAGGACACTCTGTTCTTCCTTGCCCTGTAGAGGAAGGATCTCCTAAGCACCCCAATCCAGCAGTTACTGCTTGTGGACATCTGGAGGGAGAAAAAAATATTACATCCTGATTTTTTTATTAGAAAACCAAATGGCATAGTTTTGATATATCAATCCAAGTTTCTACCTTTGTTGTTTGTTTTCTTTCCTCCTAAACAGAACTTTTTTTTTTAAACCACGTTTATTTTTAAAGACACATACTACTTTTTTTAAACCTGAACACTCTGTGTAAATTCTCTACACATTAGTTACCCAGCCCATTCCACAGCACTTCATAACCAACCACTCCACAACACTCACCTAGTTTAACTTTCCCCTGTCTTCAACTGCAATGGAAACATGCCATCAGATGCAGACTGATCATGTATTTTTACCATTAAAAGCAGTATCATGCATGAAAAGCTGCATCAATGAATTTCTAAAAGCTTTTTCTAAGTAGCTATTAAATTGCCATTAGTATTTTCTATTAACACTGTCATTTCACATTGTGGGTAGGTCTTACATGTGGGTTTATATATATTCAAGTGTATTTGAACTTCAGAAGAAAATACATTTAATACATAAAACAACTGATTTTGACACAGGAACTCAGTTTTGCTGAAAACTTCGGAGACTAAAACACCAGCAGCTGCAACTGCTAAGGTGTGTGGGGGTGGAGGGCAAAAATCAGTGCATTTAGCTGTTAATTATGTCTTTTGGCAACTAATTACACTAATTAAGATACATTGTATTTCAGAATTTCTCAGAAAAAAATGTAACAGCAGCTTAATTTAAGAGTTTCCAAATTGAGATGTGCTTGCAGTGAATGCTCTCAAGTTTAAAACTCTGCAGATGATGCCCTGTACCTTGATGAACTATTTTCAACTACTGACAATTTCATTTAAAAAAAAAGTATCTAGCTTCTTTTCTCAGCATCTCTCAACTGTTTTTCTCATGGTCCCAATTTAGCTAAAGCTCTGTTATACTAAGCAACATGGAAACACCATCTAAAAAAAGCCTTTTAGATTCCCCCATATAAAGGAGATGCTTGCTATTTGCATTTCAAGTTTATTCTTAACAACATTAAGAGACAATAAAGTTCAAGCAGGCAGTGTAAGCTTGGTTACCTGAGAGCAAGCGTTAAGTCACAAAACAGAGAGGAACTACTAATTTTTCATGTTGTCTGAAATATCCAGAAGTGCTGAAAGTTTTCAAGGGTTGTTTTTCCTCCCTCCACTGCCATTTATGTCCAGTCTTTCTGTATACCTACAGCAGAATCCTGAAATTTTCTTAAACAGGTCCTCCTTCTCATGCAACTAAACACCCATTTTGTTTAGTTTCCATAGTTCCAGGTATTCACCCATTTTAAGACCAGATAGAATGGCTCTTTGTAATTTATTCTATATCCATTTTGAAGTCTGACCCACCACACTTCCTACAAACTCCCTATGATTTGTCATGCCTCAGTACGGTAAATTTCTATTTAAAAATCTATTTTAAAATAATGTGCATTAATTGTAAAAGCTGTTTGAACATATGCAACAAAAAGCAATGGGAAATTGGTACGGCTGCAGAAAGAGTCCAACACCACAGCCCCTTCCAGACTCTCAAAGCCCTTCACTATACACAGCAATCCCATATTGTTAGCCCTTAAAATACAGTTTGAGACAGCCATCAAAAATAACCCTTATGCTAGAAGGCCACAAGGACCTAAAGAAGCTTTAAAAGGAAGAACAATGTTCTTTATCACCATGCCAAAAAATTAAAGATTATCTAGAAAACTAAGCATCATAATATGCAACTTCTCCATTCGTGTCTGGATAGTTCCATCACTATTCATCTGCCTCACGTATTTTCTCTTGGGCATATACACAAAGCAGGGTATGTAGAGACCAAGACACTCTGGAGAGAGTCAGTGGACAAAACACTTGCAGATAAAACCTGAATCATTAAACTCCTTTGCTGATTTTTTTAACCTACATTTCCTGATTATTTTTTTTTTCAGAAAAAAAGAATGGAGAAAGACTGAGTAGAGAATATTAAAAGATGTCAAGATTTCCCATGGCAGCTGCCCCACAGGGAGGTTCCCCTCTATCCCATAACTACTGCTGACTCCCGCTCTACCCCCATATTCCCAACAAGCCTACACAGTTTGATCCTGTCCCTTTTAGTACTTCTTAGTGTCGATGAAAAGTTAAACAAATACACACAGAATAGAAGTGCAGCTGTTTGCATATGCATAGCTGTCCAGGCATTCTTCTGCAGACAATTTTGATATATATACACACAAAAATACATCCTAAGAGTCACAGGTGTACAGTCCTGCAACAGTTCCAAACAGGCTGATCCACAAGCAAAGATAAACACCTCTCATTTAGCTGAACTAATTTTACTTAGTACGTCAGACTAGGTCAGTCGCAATACCTCGGTTGAGGAGGGCTGCCACTTCATAGTATTAATTTATTGTGGTTTTTAGGTCATCTGACTACATCCTTAAAAGGCTGCAGGAATAAAGAGTATTAACATTAAGAAGGAACATCATATTACAAACAAGACAGATGGCTAACAAACCTTCAGATAAGTTCTGTAGGACAAATAATCTTATAGATAATTATCTCTTCTGGAGGACAAACTGCTCAAATATTATGTAAAATAAAAACAAAGACCTCTTTGGCCCAAAGCACTGCAAAAGTTCATTTAGCTTACAGCTCTACACAAATAAGGTGAGAAAGCATTTAAGTGTTGGAAGGACATTATAAAAAAAATTTCCATCTGAACATAAGGAGACTTTTTTTTTTTTTACTGAGTGTGACTGAGCACTGGCACAGGTTACCTGGAGAGTTTGCAGAGGCTCCAAACTCTGTGAGCCCTTTCCAAGGCAGACATGGCTTTGCTAATATGGCTTATTTGAGCTAGAAGAAGATAATAAGCAAAAGATCAGCTCAAAAGGCTGTTCCATCCATTTTTGAAGGATGACCTAAGTTATGAGCCCAGACTCCCCACGCAGTCAGCAAAGGGAGAAGGTACCATCAGAGAACGATTCACTCATTGCTTGACTCCAGCATTCTCATCAGGCAGGTAACAGCTCTCCTGCTCCCGCTGAACATATCAAGACTTTAAGCATTTACCCTCTACATTTCCCATTACACAGCCTCACTAGCACACTGAAGCTCCAATCCAACTGCTTTTACCCAAGGAATGCTTTGTTATAAAGTATACATTTGTAGTACATTAGCATCTTGAAAACCTCAGGCCATTTTCACTCTGCTGAGTACTCCACACATCCAAAAAATCCCAGATATCGTGACATTAGGATAGGAAGACAGACCACAGTATTTTCAACCGTACATACGTAAAACTACACAGCTTTACATAGCTTACACTGCTACATAAACATGGGTATTTTCCACACTGGCAAGTGTTATACTATGTTAAGCAATCAAAGAATCGGTATCAAAATATAATTTTGTCAGCAAGAAATCTATTATGAAGGAATTAGAAGAATATTTTAGGTTAAATCAAAATGTCCTCAGCATATTAATTTAAAGATTTGGTTAAAAGTACCAAAATATAACTTGTTAAAGTGTTCTGCATTTACAGAAACTCCCTTCTCTTAAGATTTCCATAACATATACATTACCTCATCCCTTCCCAACTGTTAAGACTCTGTTTTATTTCATCATCTTCCTGGTCCAGAGGTTTGAGAGGAAAAAAACACCATTACCAAGCATTTTGACCAGGAGTTAGGTTGTAAACCAGCACAGGGTACTTCTACACACTTGACCAGGCAAGTGAAACAGCACCAAGCCTTTACAAACACACTATGTTTATTTAATAACCAACAGCTAAAGGGTTAGCAAATGATGAGGTAGTTGTAACAAAAAGCTGGTTTAGAGTAGTAGCAACCTTTTTACGATATTGTATGCTGATGAGTAACTGACCAAAAACACCACTTTCAATTTCTTAATTATATCTACAGAAGAAAAATACAGAAGAGGTCAGTCTCATAGGCGATCTGCAGAAGTTTTATGCAGGAGGACTCAAGCTGCTTCCCTCCTCACCTTTCCACATTAAAGACTCTTCCAAAAGGTAAAGAGACAGGCACGAAGACAGCCACGCAGATATAAAGAAACTGCTGCCTAGCTATGTGATCTCATTTACACTGCTCAAACTTGGTTATAACAAAAATAAAAGCTTTGATTACAGAGGTATAGGAAAAGATTTATCCCTTACTGCTAGAGTTGAGAAAGGGAGACAAAGTCCAAGTCATCCAACAGATCTTCCTTAAGAGAATTAAGCTTTCAAAATTGAATGCTAGGGTGGGAACAGAGCAGTGAAAACCCTCCATCTCGGTTCAGAAGTGAAGCCCTCTGGGGCACAGCGACCCGAGCAGAGGCTGGCAGTCCCACCAGGCACATACTGCTGGGCTGTGCACCCTGAGCTCTCCCGCAGCTCAGAAAGGATAGGCGTCCAGGCCAGGAGGCTCCGCTCCCTTCGCTCTCTTCCTATCCCCATCTTGTGTTCTTCCAGTCATTTCTGTTTGTGCCAGGCTGGATGACATACTAGTACCACCTACTTAAGGGTGATCTTCAAAATAATGTCTTTCCCCTCGCCACCGTATCTTTCATCTAGAAAGAAATACTTTTGTATTGTACAATATATTGCTACTATTGTACATCTTTGTACAAATCTGTAAATATCCTCCTGGTACAAAAAGAGGTAATTCATTCTTTTTCCGTATTATCGTTTTAGGCTCTCAGTGTTTAAAAAAATAAAATAAAAATCAAGAAACGCTACTGTGCCAATTCATGGTTTCAAAGATCTCCGCAACTGTACATTGAAGTATGCTGGAACACTTGCTAGCTGAACACATTGAAAAACTCACCTGCTAGACAAGATCACACCAGCTAGAAAACCAGAGTAATAATATATTCAGCCTCCTACATCTTCACTCTAAATTACAGTCAATTTGCTAAAAGCGAAGCCACACGCAGTCACTCTCCCTTACAAAGTATGTTCTCAAACTAATAAATCTACAGGCTGCACTAAGATGGTTACATAACATCAGCAGATTGAATTTATTTTCCTGGCCCTATTTTCTGTCAGTCTTTGTAATCACCATCTTAGTTTCAGTTTCCTTCATCAAGTCATCCTGTCACAGTTTCACCTGTTCTGAACTCACCAATCTGACACACCTGTAAACTACTCAATTGTTCCACTGTTATTAATTTGCAGCAGCACCTGGAGACACAGCCAAGTTAGTCACTTCAAACACTTAAAGCAGGGGGGAAAACCCAAACTTACCCTGAAGAGCTCATGGACATGGTTGCTTGCAAGCAAGACTAGAACAGGAGAAAGTAAGACACAAAAAGTAATCGTGTTGAGTTTGTTTTCACGCAGGCTTATGCCTGCATATTGACTGTGCAGTGTTTTGGGGTTACATGAACAACGTTCACATCTCTCTGTCTCTGCTGGCTTGCTTACGGCCGACTTCTCCTGGCTGATCATCTGGGATGATGGCCACATGGTTTAAGAACTCTGCTCTCAAAGACTTCCTTCAAACTGATAGAGCCAATCCAGAACTGGCTGCTCCCATCTCAAGATACTCTACCCAATTCATGAGCACGTAAATTATTCATGTCTTCCAAAAGTAGGTGGGGAGGGCTTAAAAGATGTTGCTGCTTATATTCTTTCAGACATCACTGCTATACAGCAGGGGTAGAGTTAAGTATTTTCTATGAACTCCTTTGAATTCAAATACCACTGAAAACTGCTGGTGACAATAAAGGAGCATCTAGTGAACGACAGTTTCCAGTGTTTGATCTGAATTACTTTACCTTGCGCTAACACTTAGGAGATCAGTTCAGTACCAGAAGTCCTTAATTACATTAACCGCATTTATCCCATGTTTTTCTTTACCGAACTTGCAAACTATACAGTCATGCTCATTACTGTGCTATTGAAATTTTGATAGAATGGCCACCTTTTCACTCCACCCCAAAGCTAACAAGAACATCTTGATGCCATGCAAGCATGCATGTATTTCAGAAACATACCACCCCCAAAAGGTCTTTGGGCAGCAGTTAAACTTGTGAAAAAAACATACAACCCACGGCTTCTCTATGCTCCCAAGTAAGGGCTGGACAAGTGGGCATTATCCAAACCCTGTGCAACCAAGAAGTCTCCAGCCAGCAAGGCAGGCTACTTTGAAATACAGATTACACCTTGAAGAACCCTGTCATTGTATAGTAGCTGGCTGACAGTATTTTTTTTCCCCCTAGATGTCAGAGCATATGCCACCATTGATGACTAACAAGTAAGGAGCACAAAGAAATTTTGGTGCATCAGTCAAACCATGATTGAAAAACTATGAAGCCTGACATCAAATCAGGCTGCTATCTTTCAAGGGTAATACTTAAGAGTCAGTGAATTACTTCACGTCAGTGCTGTGTGGATTTCTGATACTGCCACAAGATGAAAAACGGGCCAGAGCCTGAACTATGATGGAATGAATCTTTATTTCCAGTTGATAGGCACAATGGACACTCATAGCAGACAGATGCACTGCATTATCTACAGTGATATTCTGGGAAAATATTATGGTAGTTGGCAGTGTCCAGTTATAACCAGAAATGAAACAAAATAAACAAAACTGAGACATCACCATAGAGATTTATTTCCATTAATTTATTTCCATTCCACATGTCTCAGATATGTTTTTGAAGTATAAAAAAATATTTCCAGAAAATAATATTCCACTTTGTATCTCATACTCTCAAAGGACTTACAGGAGGTTCTGTCTCTGGTGGAAGAAAGTTCAAGACCTCTGTCAGAAAATAAGAGCTATGCATGTGTGCATACAGATACTAGATAACAAAAAAGAAAGAACCTTAAATACTGAGAAGAGTCCAAGCCCACTTCATCCTGCTCCTGTCCTTTCACCCTTCCTGCATAATTTGATCCTGGAGAACTGCAATGCTTCAGGGAACATAGGTCAATGCCAACAATTCAGCCCCAATCCAGTACTAACCACCGTTTCTGGAGACAAGAGGTTTTTATTGATCATCTAGCACCTTCACCTCGAAGCGAGCCTCTCTAGAGTGTCTAAGTCTTCCTAGAGGAAAACCCTGCACGCAAAGCATCTACAGACTGACGATACTATCTTTTACACAGCCACTCCATATGCCACATCCACCTTCTCGGCAGACCAATGCCTATCATAGGATAGCAAGAGTATAGAGTGCAACCTCAGTACAACGGATCACAGTAAGTTCAAATCCTACGCATGCAGAACATATAGGACACCGTGCACTGGGAAGCATAGAAAACCCCCATTACACAACTACATTCATCCAGTCTGTTATGTTATATTTTAAGTGCGAGCATAGCCACACGCAGATTCAGTATCGCTAAATACTCAAAAGAAAAGAATCCTTCATGAGTCGTTCTTAATCACAAACATTCAAAACATTTTTAGCAAGTAAAACATATTTTGTGCACTCAAAGCATGATCCACGTGGATCACGAACACAGTTAAATCCAGCCTACTAAATAAGGGGATGTTTTCCTCCACTCAACTACAATACTTGTCAACTATTAATTATACTCCATCCAGAAGAGCATCCTTAGATCTCTGTTCATGGTTTATTTTTCCACTAGCAAAACTGGGATATTCTAAGTGTTCTAATATGTATCAAGGTTATTTTACAAATGCATTGAGCTTTGCTGTGTTTCCCCTGTACTTTGGTTTAGCACATGGAATATTAGCCACCTTTGTTATATTCATGCTCAACATAACCACAAAAATTGTCTTAAGATGTATTCTAAACAACTGTCAAACTGAATTCTCATAATGTTTATTTTCAAACTATGGCTAATTTAAAAATGAAACTGTTCATATTCTATAGACTAAAAAATAAACATTTTACACTAAAAATGCCAGTATATTTATTGAAGTAATTTGTTCACATGTAATTTTTATGACTATTTTACACAGAATACAGATTTTAAGAATAATGCTTTAAAATATGAACTTTCAGCATGCATCATGTCTCACCATTCTGAAGTTAATACAGAAGTTTTCTACAGTGATCTTTACTCTTTCCTCCATATATATCAATATCCATATGCTATAAATATGCCATATGGGTTAGCTTTCTGGGGTTTAGTTGATTACTGGGGTTTTTTTGTTCCCAACATCAAAAACTAGTATACTGGTAAGAACACATTTTTCTTTAAGAACTTTATACCTCCCCATTAAGGAGGGGTGGCTAGTATTAATTTACTAAGAACCATAAACCCCTTTCCAGAAGGCTCTTCAGTTTTTGCAACATGAAAAACAAAATTCCACCACCATCTCACCTCTTCCACATTTTCTCCATCTTTCACTTACTTCCTCCTCACATACCCTAACAGAAAGCTGTGAGAAGCAACCTGGCCTTTGTTTTAGAAGTCTGAAATGTTTTTTCCATCTGACCTTTAAATAATGTACCAGTGCAAATTTACTAATACAGATAAGATAGATAATGCAAAGCTGCTGTAAAATTTGAGGTTTCAGTGTTTTGGACTACAAATTTCACTTGCAGAAAAAGCCACGGAAGGCAGCAAAGGAGGATTCCAAACCTACGAATCTGTACACAAAGTGACCAGCCACAGCAGCTGTGGCTGGTTCCTGAATATTTCCAGAAGTTTAAGGCATAAAGCACAAATGAGAGGAGGAAGCCTCCACAGCACAATTCTCCAATATCTGCTACCTCTTTAGACATGACTTGTTTTTACAATCATTTAGGCAAAGAAATAAACACACTCCAGAATACATCCACCCATTTCTAAGATTTTTGTCCCTTCAATTCCTTCTCATGAAAAGCTTCATACATTTAGCCTTCACCCACCCATCACTAACAACAATATATAACACTGCTAAGGTCTTCTCCACCTTTTCCTCTTCATCAAATTGCTTTTGCTTCTGTGTCCCCCACGAGGATGCACCCAACCTCCCGTTTTTGACTATAAAGCAGACTCTTTCAAGGGAGGTTGAGATTCCTACATTTGGTTGTTCAGTTTTAAGGACTAAAAGAGGCTGCAGGACAAGACACCTGCCCTGAGTCAGGACACTTACCTGCACTTGATTCTCCTCTACACCTACCATCCTTAACTGCAAAATTAGAAACCTCACCCTCCTTGCAGTCACCAACTAGTCTCTGTAGACACAGCTGGGAATAGATACCCTAAGTCATTTTTTCAGCAGAAAAGTCATTCGCCTTAGTTGCATGGAATATTCAAAGTTTTGAGTTTCCAAATATTCTCATCCACCTACTTTTTATTATCTGAGTGTGCACGTATGGTACGTAAAAAAAATAAGACAGCTATAACAATAAAGACAACAAAACTAAATACAGTAGCATGGAGGGGGGAATATGAAACAGGAGGGACACCGACCAAGTAAGCAACCCAATACAGTCAAGGGAATCCATCATCATGATCATCAACACAAGTGCTGTGACGTTTCCTCTCCTACTGAGGAGTAAGGGAGACCTAAATTCTTGTGCAAGACTAATACCAGACATAGTAAGTTGGAAATGGAAAAAAAAAAACAAAAAACCCAAACAGTAACCAGAGTTTAGGTTATAATAAAAAAAATAATATTGAACTTCTACACCTATTGCAATTAAAAATAAAAGTTTTGCAAGGAAGAAAAAACCCAGTCACTTCTCTTTGTTCAGTACACCCTCCAATTCTCCTGAATGGGGGATGGAAGGACAGGAATTACGCAATACAAACTTCGGAATTCCTATTTTCTAGTAACTTCTCCTGTAGTTTCAGATGAAGAAACTGCTATTCCTACCCTTCTTCCCAAGACCAACCCTCCCACCCCCAAAGAAAAGAGCTCTGCTGGTGTTAGGTAACAGCTATATGTCATACTAGTATCTTAAATTGATATGTGGGCAATATAGCAGTCTATACTACTCAACAACAAAAAAGTACATACATAGGCACCATGTATGAGAAACAATCCACAAGCAACTCTAGGTCTTGCATGCAGGCAGGAGGCTGATAGCTCCTTTAAGCAATACACACTTATTCCTTTTAATTAAACATAAAGAGAAGCAATTCACATATATCAGGGCTCCCACCTGGTACTAAGTAAAGCTTACAGCAAGAACATGTTAGATACTTTCTGGATCAAGTTCACTAGTCAAACACGGTTACCAGAATGAAAAAAATTAAACATTAAACATTTATAACAACATAGACTGGGAGAGTAAAAGTCATATTTAGAGCTCAGACTAGATTTACTGCCAGGCAGTAAACGATTGAATACAGATAATTAAGCATACACAAAACAGTATTACGCTAACAAGATTAAGGGCAGCAGTTAGGTAAAAGGCTAAAACCATCTTTCATTGCAGCAAACTCTTCTATACTCCAAGGGTGAGAACCATTTATGCTATATGTGGTGCCATCTATTAGTCAGAAAACGTCAGCATTCCTGCAAACAAAGTGAAGAGCTGTGAGATAACGTAACAGGTTTTGAAAAATCTGTTAATCATGTTTCACACTTGAGAGCTAGGGCCCTCAAACTTAAAATCCAGTTTGGCTACTTCAGCTTAGATTTTTAGGCAAAAGAAAAAAGCCTTTTTAAAATATCTTTTGTGTTCTTTAGAAAACAAATGGGAAAGGAGAGGAACTTTCCTTTAATGAAAAGTAATGGACTGTGGCTGAAGATCTGCAAGTCTTCAGCTATGACAGCGTTGAGAATGGACAAAAATCATACAAAGGGAAAACTTCTGGAACCAACACAGCAACAGAACTGCTAATGACACAAGTGCCAAAAAAGATCTGGTTTGGTGCCCTTAGTGGACAAATACAGAGCTGCAGACATCTTGAGAGCAGTTCAAAATTAATTTTCATCTTCTATAAAGCCAAACCTTACTGCAAACTAGCTGCTCACTGTAAACAGAGAGGAGTTCTGGACACCCAATGAAGAGACTTGAGATAAAGAGAACGGGAGGAAAAAGTCGTACTGCCACCACATTCTCCCACTCATCACCGCAAATGACATTGGAGACAGGAGACCAATGTGTATTAAAACACAAGTTAAAAGCCATTTAAAAAAATAAATACCAGGACTCCACAGCCCCGCCCCGCAGTGGGACAGACAAGTGGGACAGACAGCCTCAGACAAGACAGCATGGTTACCAACATAAAGCTGTCTTTAATGTATCCATTAGGAAGCATGGTGCCAGAGTAAAGATCAAAATCAAGGCAACTAAGTCACAGACTTGAACATCTCAATACGGACAATATCAGGCAAATCCTTTATCAGAAATAATTACACTGGAAGTAATTTTGAAAGTGCCACTGAACTTTGCTTTGCCAGTACAAATGAGTACAATAGTTTGTCAGTGCCCTTTCTGATACTTACAATTGTAACTTTTTATTCCAAGTCATTATAATTTATTTTTTTTTTAAATCAACTATATTTTTCAGACCGAAAAGTACAGACAACTAAATATAATTTCCTGGAAATTCGAAGCAATTATTAAAGACAAATGCTTCCTCCACATCTGAAAGCAAAAAAAGTTTCCCATCAAAAATTTGCTTTCACCTAGCAAACGACGTAATTTAGGAAGACAGCTCTACAGAAAATTTTAATTTCAGGCTCTTCTCCAACCTACACGTAGCAATGAGGAGATGCTTCAGACATGTCCTACTGCACGTTCATAAGACTCCAACCTTAACAGCCTGGGGGCCCTACCAATTATTTCTAAACATTGGTAAGTCACACTGAGACAGTCTGAGTCCAAACCAGTCTCTTACCAGCACAAAGTCAATAAATGCATGTCACGCATATTCCCTTTAATGGTCTCCAGTCTACTGGACGTGCCATAAAAGTGGGGAGAGGTGGACAGAGCACACGTATGCCATCATCTTTATAAAGGTCCTTTTAGAGCAGCCAGCAGCTGGTTTAATTTAGAGCACAATATCATCTGCACCAGTCCAGATTATGATTGAGGACTAAGAATCCATTATTAAAGTTACACTGTTTCCTATGCTCTACCCCCAGCATATCAGCTGGCTGCATGGGATGAACATGTAATAGCAGCTAGACTTATGCAAGAGCCAATGTAAAATGCTATCCTGGGCTCCCTGAGACTTCCTGAAACCAGTAAACTATCAACTCATTCCTAGTCTTGAAAAAGCAAAAGCAAAAAAGCCAGCCAAACAAAAAGAGAGGGAACAGTACCCCCTCTTCCAGTAAAAATATCTAAAGCATTTCAAATTAAAAGCCATATACTGGTTGACTGCCAACTGCAGTGTTTTCTCCAACTACTTATTTTCCCAATAATTACCTTTCATACACCCATGTAGTCTTCCTCAGATAAAATGATGTTATTAGTGTTTTTTTTCTCTCTCTGCTCACAACAAGCTGTCAATATGATCAATACAATTAAGATTTCCCACGCCCTTACTCAGGAGCCTGTAAAATAAGGTTTCTCAAGAGCTCGTGCAAAATCTGAATGTCTGAATCTTCCACATGTTCCTTTCTATAGGTTGTCTCTCAACATTTTTCCTTCAGTACTTGTGCTTTCACAATATAACACTGCATTTTAGTAAAAGCATGTAATTTTCTTGTGCCATATGTATGGTTCAGTGCACCCACAGGCACACCTATGGCTTCACAACCGTCACATTATTGTTATATCTCAAAACCACAAGAAATAGTCTATAAGGAGGACACAGAATGCAAGTTATATGAACGTCATTTATTCTCACAGAAATGCCCACTGTTTCTCTTGGGATTTTTTAAGTTAATTACACAAACAATTAAGGCAACCCTTACTCTCTTCCTTACCCACAAATAAGGGCTCTGACTGACAAATCAGTGGCAAATTAAAAAAAAAGTCTGCCAGCTGAAGCAAGCCTCAACCCTGCCAGCTGCCCCTTAGAATACAAGTTGTTGCCCCAATGACAGATGGCCATACAGCTCACATGGCAATTCAAGAGTAGCTCCAGTTTTCAGCCTAGCATAATTAAACCAGCCAACTGCTATTCCCATTTACCTTAATATACTGCCCTGAAAGACTAAAGCTCCACCGCAACCGTATTTTGAGCCATTCAGTGATCCTTGCCTTGAACAGGGATCAGCTGGGAGCACAGGACAAATGACAACTGAGAGAACAACTCCCAGTTCAACCATCCAGTTTTTATCCTGGAACAAGCTGAGCACTAAAGTAACTCCAGAAAGACAACAGGTATTGTGTCAAGAGAGACTGTGTATTTCAAAACTAGGCTACCAACCACAGGAACCCCAAAGCATCATGTTCAATTCTGTGCTTTGCCACAGATTTGGTTCCATGATAAAAGTTAAACCAATTTAAGAGTATAATACTGCCAGAAAGGAGAGTACAGACCTTTTTCCACCAGCTCCCTCACACAATGGCCAGTGATTGTACAGGTGCACTGGCAAAACCAAGAAAGGAAGGAAGCAGCAAAGCACCACTGAGAAAATCCCTTTTGGTGGCCATCTGCAATTACACTGCTTAAACCAATGGTGAAACCGTGCCTACAGACTTCCCTGGTGACTTTGGGCAAGTTATGTCATTTCTTTACGCTTTCGTTTCCCACCGCTGATGTCAGAACAATGGTGCTTCACTACATCCCAGGTGTGCAATGAGGACAGCTACAGACAGGACTGAAAGCCTACAAGGCACAGGAGTGCCGCAAGACAAATGCCAAATTAGTAAAACAAAGGGGATCCTTTACCAGTACCCGAAGTTACTCTAGGCCATCGCTAGAATCACTGTAAGACATGGTGGGATAAGAGACATTTCCCCACATTTACTGTAACCCCAACCCAAGACCTTCAGGAAGAAGGGTAGGATTAAATTTGGGTGCGCTGATTAGCATCTTTTTACATCACTGAATGCTTGAACAGCTCTTTCCTTAGTAAACTCTTAGCATATATAAAAATAAGGATTTTTGTGAAGAGATCAGTAAGTCAGGAACCATCTAGACTAGAAACTGCTCCTTAGCCTCACTCCACCCACTGCATTACTGTTACTAGAAATACTGAAAGATGAAACAAAGAACTACTGAATTACTCCTCTCACTTTAAAGAAAAAAGTTAAATATGCACACATACATATGAGTCTATTCTTAAAAGAAGTCACTAAAAAAAAAAAGTAATTTCTTGTTTAATTTAAACCGCCAAGATCATTAAGTCTTTCATAGAGACTCTCACCAACAGATATTTTACCTAGGTGGGGAGACTTTGACAGCTAGGTTTGGAGAAAGGGATACTTAAGAATTTTGTCTCTACATACGTGAGAAATATCTGATGGGGGGGAGGAAGAGGCATGTCTTGGGAGGAAAAGTATCACTTGCCTGTATTAATAAAAAAGGAACAGGTTGATTTTTTTTTTTAACTGATCTACAAAACCAACACAAGCAGGATTTGTGGATACCAAGTTCTCAAATTTTGCTATTCTGATCTATCCCTCTTTGCCCCTTTCTCTAACCATGTTTTGATTTCACAAACTAGAGAAATGAAAATTTGTTTTCTGTAATATTCGCCCACTTCTGCAGTACTAAAGAATTTGGGGGAAAGGCAAAATATACATCCCAGAAATCTTTCAAAAGAAAACAAAACCAGGCTCAAGCACTTGCCCCAGCCACCATAATGCACACGCAGGTTATATTTTTCAGTAATATAAATACTTTCTGCCAACAGGACCCTGTGCACAAATATTAAGACAGAATCAGAGTGAACGTTTAACACCCAGTATATACACATAATTTTAGTGACTACATCTGCATCAAAACATCAAAATACTAAAAGAGGTCACTTCAGTTTTTCTTATATTTAAAACTTGCTCATTATGAAAGGGGTCATTATTTCCACCGCTCAAGTGACTGAAATGGTTGAAAATTTCTGCCTTCCCCAGCCATTACAGTACTACTTCACCAGACTCATCTGTTTGCTAATAGTGGTAGTCCAGAGGAATGCTGAAGGTCCAACCTTGCTGCTAAGGAAGAAACACTGGGGTGGCACCCAAAGTATATTTAGTATGAAAATCACTGTGCCCAACTCACTAGGATTTCAGCACACTCAGTGTTTCAGCTACTGTTCTTGACTTCACACAACTGTATAACATTTAAGTCTTACACAAAAAAAAACCTACGGTGGCAGCTCATAGCTCTCTTTGGGCTCTTGGTCATTAAGACGACTGAAATAAATGCAACAAACTATGCAGTCAGTCCGTTGGGATTTACCCAAGAATATGGTAATGAATCTACTCTTACAGCATCAGTGGATAGCAGATACTGCCTTTCAAATAGAGATGTTAAAAATCATGATTTTTCCATACACTACCTATTTTTAACTTCCACTGTATTAATCAGCTTAAGAGCAACCCACAGCAGAGTGCACGCTCAAATCTTCAGTTTCTTGAAAAACATAGGCTGAAAAATTCAGGAAGCGGATGTGAAAACTCATCTTAAACTGGACTATGACATAATATCAATATTGAAAATTTCAAATAAAATTTTGTTTAAAATTAATTTTCCATTCTTCTTTTTCCCCACATTATCCACATTTTTACAATTAAGTTAACACATCCTTTATACTCACGTTTTATTTTCAGCCCAATTACGGAGACTATAGCTAACAGCTACACTAAAGCAAGAAGCCCCTAAAAAATAAAGTGCTCATTTCAACCTTAGCATGACCAATATATTTTCCTTTAAAGTTACACATTAAAGTTATTTGGTCTATAACTGAAAATCAGAACAATTTCACCTCTTCTTCTCTGGCATTTAAAAAAAAATAGTTTTAGATGAGACGGAGCTGTCAGAAAACATTATTTCCTGTTAACACTTAACATTAACAAGCTCACATGTTCAAACATTACTTAGACAAAATGGGAAATCCAGCATCACCTCGACATGTACTATGACAACTTTATCTTCCGAACAGAGCTTCATTAGGCACCCACTGAACCTGCTCAGGTATGCCTTTTACAGTTTCCTAAACCTTTTAAAGTAAGGTAAAATTTGACAAAAAATTTGACACTGATACTGTCAAGTGTATCAGCAGATTATTGATCACAAGCTGCTGATCAATAAGCAGCTGCTGCTAAGAAATCTGGCGAGATATGAAAGGGTCTAAACTCATTATCAAAGGCTACCTGAAGTCATTCAGGTATTACCCATTATCACAATCATGCCTATTCTTCTTCTAATCATCCAGACAGCAACAGTAGCCCAAAGCATTTATCTCCTGCCTTCCCACTGATGCTTAGCTAGCCAAACAACTGCCCAGCTAGTGTTGAGAGAACCTCCTTCAACACCAATCTGAAGCATATGCCTTAGAGGCTCAATTACTATACAGTTTTGCAGAGAGTTAAAAATGGAGCCAGAGAGGAAGCTCCAAATGGATCTGAATAAAATGGTTCTTCTGTGATGGAAAACTCACTACTCATTTTCACATACTGCAACCACCCTAGACCTTCAGTCTTGCAACTTCCAAGGTCATGAAGGATGGAGCTCAGCTATCTCCTGTCCCCATCCATGATCTCAACTTCGGCAATTGTAGTCAATACAGGTCAAAACACAGCAAGTGAAATTCCAGAGTAAACTCTGGTTCATTTTGAGTAACTGATCTTCAGTGACTGTTGAAGAAGGTGAAGGGGCAGAACCTTTCTGCCAGAAAGAGATTGTCACAGATCTTACCATCTTCAGAGAAAGGTGAAGTGTCACATCTTCCCAAAGACTAATATAACAACCATCTAAACAAAGTTGCTGTCCTTCCTCCTTCAACACAGCAAGAGCTTAAGGAAATAGCAAACATTAACTTGAACAGCTACTACACACAATTTAGACTGATGACCCAACAGCATTTGGGTCATCTTTCTTGCTTTCTCAATAGTCAGGAAAGGCTTATTTAGCCAAAAAGCATCCATTTTGTCCTCAGCTCTTAGAAAAATGATTGAATTCCAAGTAAAGAAAAAAGTCACACTTTTCCACTCACTTTCCCGAGTACAAGAAGCTTGGGAACTGCAACATTTACCTAGTACCTCCTAAAAAACTCTCATTGGCCAAGGAAGAATGAAAAATGAGGAGGAAGCTTTATTTATTTGTCATATATACAGAGGATCAGTAGTGCAGTAATTAACTAACCAGTTTCATCTGTGGGAGAAGGGGAAATGAGGCAGATTCAAGAGTTTCTGTTCAGGAGCCTCAGAAATTCAGTAAGGCAGCAAGACAGGGTGGCCATATCTGACTACTGAAAAGTCCTTTTCCATATGCATTTAAGCAGTATTTTAGATTTTTAATAATTATTGATCAACCAGACTGGATAGCTATGTATTTACTGTTGCAAAATCAAATTTCAAATAAGAACTAAGCACTAAAAAGAAAACCAATTATTTTACCTTTCATGTCATTTCAGACCAAATTCAAGTGCCATTTGTGGTCAATGGGAATCTTTCAGCTAGCCAGGATTTTTCAGTGGGCTTTGAATCAGAACATCCAAAAGCATTGTTGCACTGTCAGAATGATTTCAATTACCAAGCATCTTCTGAAAGAACTTGAAGCAAAACCTACTTCTTTGAAAATAAGAAAGAAGTATACCAAGATCCTGTGACATGAACAACTTATTTGTGGTGTTTTAAAATGCACTAATAAAGCTTTTGTAAGTTTTGCTAAAGGAAAAGGCACCTGGTAATTATAACATCTGACTGATTTTCAGGGTAGCATCTTTGTAGCATTCACTCCTTTAGCAAGCTATGGTCTCAAAACAGCAACAATACAGGAAACTGTGGCAAAGGCCTCTTCTTAGTGTTGTATAGAGACACCCAAACTAGCTTGGGGACAGAAACTGCATTATTGTCTTAGCCAAGGCACTCCAGCAGGTCTAACAATCCATGTGGAGAAGGGAGTGCCTTGAAAGAGCGTAATGAAAGAGGGTCAAGCTAACTCAAATTACCTTCCATTTGCCACAGGCTAAGAGCATACACATGAACAATTACTGTGAATCAGATACCACAGATCAGCTGACATATGGTAACCTGTCATCCTACAATAACCTGTCCAAATACAAAGATAGCTTGAAATTTAGGCCGGCTGCAGAGCTACAACTCACCCCTATCCAGAAAGCAAGAGGCTAAACCCTTGAACCTTTGCTTCTAGATGCGCAAGCTGAAAACAAGCAACGGAAGAGAACCCACAAATCGGAGCCCTTAAGGCGAACAGGCTGTTTCCAAACACTACAAACTGGGATTACCAAAAGGAAATAGTTACTGTAACATGACCTATTCATGCTAACCAGTCCTTTGGTATAAAAGTATACACAGGGCATGATGACCGTGAGACTGCAAATTCAGCTCTTCTGCTGGTCTGGACAGTGGTTATTTAAAACAAGTGTAATAATTCCAAGTATCTTTGTTAATTTTGCCTTTTAATGGCAATTCACAGTAGGACAAAACCCAAGTTTTTGCTTCCCAGCCTTATTCCCAGAAGTGCTTGTTTCTCTATGCTGTGTTCAGGAGCTAGGAACCAAAGAGTTCTCTGGAACATAAGGAGAACTATCCTTCTAGTGGCCTACAGCTAGAATAACCCACATGTACTGTTACTGTTCACCTCCGGTATTTTCCCACCCCAAAAGCAACGTCTGATAAGAGGTTTAGTTCATTTTGAAAATCAGTTTTCGCTAATAATTTCAAAACCCATCATCAAACGACCCTGATCCAAACACCTATCAAGCTCAATGAAGTCAAGCAGGACAGAAAGGCTGAGGAAAAACTTTATATACTCTGTCAACACTAGACTGGCACTCACATGGTAGAGCTATATGGTTGAATCAGTTTTTTGGAACACAGAACCAGTTGCGTAAGAAGATAAACACAACTATTGTTTCGATATTGGAATACCAGTAATATCTAGTATGTATTGGAATGGTATTTCTATACACTTTTGCTGAATAAACTAAGTAGAATCAAGAAAATATAGCTGCTTATCAGAAAAAAACCTAGCTTCAGCGACGTTTCTAGGCAGAAAACAACTATGCAGCAGTTTGAGCTCCTACAACAAAGCAGCGCCTGAACTCTCACATTTAAGACACAAGGAGGGACCTGTCAAACCTGGCAATGGGGTGGAAACGGCAGGTTTCTGTTACAACCAACAGCAGGTTTCATTGTACGTATCATAGCACACATTGTAGAACAGAGCCACGGCAGCATTTCAACAGTTTCTCTCGAATGGAGGCGACCATCGCCAGTCACTGCGTGAGGCTCCAGTCTCACACGACCGCTAAACTGATCTAATAGTTAGCTGTGAGGATGAGGGGCAATCCCACTTCCTTCCTCCCTTCTCCCAACCGCGCCCCTGATGACCACTTCTCTTACACGCTCACTAAACTCTGCAGTTAGCTAGTTCAAAGAGCTAAACCAGCGGACAACTATTCAGGGTGTTTTGGAGGCTTAGTTTCTGTGGTGATCCGGTTCGGGGGAGCTACAAGTGCTGAGGCAAGGCAGGGGATAAGAACATGGGGCTAGAAGCAGGAGTAATGGAATGACCCCTTCCTCTAGCAACCAGGCTCTAAAATTACTTCGTTACCTTGTCAAAATGTAACTAAAGGAAGTATCTCAGAGGACAGCATAAAAATAGTCCCCAAAAGCTTGCTGAAAGGGCTGTTTTACAAGCCCTTGTTCACTTGTTGCTTGTCTGCTTCCTCCCAGCTTCTACGTATGGATGAACATTTTAAGAACAGGCAGCAGCATAACCAGCAAAACGTAGTTCTTGAGAAGAACCACCATAACTGCTATGCAAGTTATCTTTTAAGAAGTATTCCAGAGATTTTAATCACCTCAAAAAAAGTTCACTAAACTTTCTAATATGAAGCACAATTTAAGTGATAGGAGATTCTTCTAGAGTGTCTTCTTTACTTCAGAATCTACATCTAGATCTTGCTCTCCTCTGTTACGACAACAATCTAAAAGTATTTTTTAAAAGTAGCAATATATTATAAAAGCAGAATTTTGATAGATGTTCTGTAATTTCACTGTAAGTCTTAGTTTGCTCCCCCCCCACACCCCCAGCTCATTTCATCAAGAACTGAAGGACTCAGACTAAAATCCTAGGCTACATTCAGATGCTATGGTTTAGTACCATGAACAATAATAAAAATCACCAAGTATGCTTCCCCTCCTACTCAAGTACTGCATGGAGAAACACCACATAAGCAAGAAACAAACAGAGGTACTTAACAACCAGAAAACATGACAGGATTAGGTAATGACAAAGTCAACTGAACAAACCTTTCATTTTCTCAATTCCTGTTAGTTCAGTCATGTTCTCATCTCTTCTTTGCTTTTATTGTCCACACATTGAACAGTTCTGATTTACTTTTCCTACACCATCTGTTGTAACGTAGAAGGCTAAATATATTTAATCAGCACAATTTAGAAATCTTAGAGAAGCAGGCTACCTCCTCTTCCAAGCAGACCAAACAGTTCACAGCCACAAGCTGTAAGAGGACATTTAAGCTCTGCCACAGGTGACCCGCATTACAACACACCTGGTGCACACTCTCTCCCTTTGCAGAAGTGACCCAGACCAGAGGGTGGGCCAAACTAGTTGTCCCTGCTGCAGAGCAGCCCCCTCTGGCAGCCTCTGCCATGATACCACCCTGCATGTGCAGAGTAAGTGCGTTTAATGTGCCGAACAAACACAGGCGCACAGCACTCCCTCTGCACAGGCCCTGCAAATTCAGCACTGGCTGGGCACACCAGATTTACCACGCTGGTGAGGAAGCTGCCGATGTCAAGCAAGCTGCAAGCCTGACGTTCCCAGGCAGCTGCTGGGCTGACAAAGCGTTCACAGTGCTCCAGTTCTATGCATATACATTAAATCCTCCATATCCAGGGCACATAATGTTTATTATGCTTAATGCCCTGCACACCTGCAATAAAAGCCTGCCACACGTGGGACAGCTCTGGCCTACTCTGTAACTGATTCTCCCAGGAAGCACCAGAGCAGGAGGGGGGCACAGAGCATAACCTTCCCCCAAAGCAGAAAGATATCAAATAGACCAATGTAGGAGACTTTGTTACCTCTTCACTTAAACCACTGGGCTCAAAGTTTTTGGAACACAGAAACTAAATAAAAAAAGATTTTATATTTCTGGGAAACTGTAACAGATGTTAATGGTCTTACGAAAGACCAAAATATACCAAAACTGTGGGCAATGAACATTACTGTGTATACCAAGAACAAATAGACTTGATTTTGATCTCTCCAAAGCAGATAAAAAGCTTCAGCGTAACTTCAGGCACTTGTCCTACATAAAGGACAACAGAGGTGCCCAGACACTCCTTTGTACTCATGATGCAGAACCAGGCTTTGGGAAACAGAAGTTGTACTTGAAGTATCAAGTTTATAGATTCTAACCTTTTATCTGTAAGGTAGACTTTAGAAACTTTTTCATTGCAGAAACAAGGATTACACATCCATACGTAAATATATCCTTTCACAGCCCAGGACTCTCTTTTAAGCAATACGGAAAATCCTGTATTAGATTTCTTTCCACCTGGAGCAACTGATGCCTGACTTCTTGACTTCTTGCCATAAGGGATGATCCTACAAAAACTGAAACCAATTTAGTTATTTTGATGCAAGTCTGGGCATTTGCTTCAGAATAAGAGTCATTTAATTCAGTTACTGTTACAGCCCAGCATGCACCAATGTAAGCCTTTTGGTGCATATATTAAAAAAAAAAAAAATATTATGCACATGCTTACACACATGCAATTGAAATAGGGCCAAATAAAGACTCCTTAACTTTCCTGAGATATTTATCTCAGCATTACAAAATTCACGCTTTGTGAGCAAGAAATTTACTGGAGCTTAGTTTCTACACGTTTGTCTTACACAGCCTAACCTACTCTTTCTCCCAGTACTTCAAAACCCTCATGTCCCCTATACAGACAAATGACTAATTCAATTACCTTGTGTGCTGACAGGCCAGCTGGTTGCTGCTTCTTGGCATGGGTAGAGAGGGTAAGTTATAAATGTCGTTCCCTCATTGTCTTCTTCCTCTGCCCAGTCAATAACTCCCACAAAACTTGAGAACTTCACCCCCCTTTGTCAAATCTGGTTGAAATGAGCTGGCAAGTTCAGAAGTTGCAGAGCGACAGACAGACAGACTGCATGGGTGTATAAGTCTTGTTTTCTTTGGAAAACAGATTGAGGGGAGAGGGGGAAGCAAACTTGCAAGGTAGGTTTACAGGCTGTATGTATTAAACATGCCTCAACTCCGAAAGTATTGACCCAGCTTAACCCAATCTAAACCGGAGCTGCCACAGTCCCACCACACCTACAGGCATTCAGTGTTATCCCTTCCCTTGTACCGGCACTTGTGCCAAAAATCAACCTGAAGGGAAAAAAAAAAAAAAAAAAAAAAAAAGGCAGTTAGCATTTGGCGCAGGCAGCTCCGGAGCCAGCTCACTGCCTTGTCACATGGACACCGCGACCACGTAAAAGGAACGCGCAGGAGTGTGGCAGACGCAGCTGCCATGGTGCTACACATTCAGTACTTAACGGTATACAGGATCCAACCCTAAATGCACTTAATACTGGACACAAAGCTCAGAACCTCATTAGTACCATACCCAGTAACGTGCTGATGTTATAAAGAAGGACATATGCACTAATGTAGTTCTTATTTTGAGAAGAACAAGAACAGAAACAAGGAAAAAAAAAAATCATATGTGATACATCTGAGGTTGACAGTTCTAGCTGCATTCTGGACAAGAATATATTTTTTTTTTAATAAGTGTCTAACCTTGCCTTCTTCCTAAAACTGTAGCCAAACCTATACCCTCAAGGAAAAAAATAAACAGCACTATCAACAAACACAGGAATATTAAAACACAGACATCACCCAGTCCAGATTTCCTTTTGGGTAGACCATTGTCCTAAAGAAAATGAAAGGACCCATCTATTCTATATCCTTCATGCAGAATTCCAAAACCACAGGACAAACCACTGGCAACCCCATCGGTGACTGGGGAGGAGGGATCAGGAGGGAGAAGGTAAAACAGAAGTAGCATAGTGTAGCCAGAGTGGCTAATTTAGACGGAGGGAGGTGTGAACAGCAGAACATAAGGCAAAACATCTTGGGAAGTATATCCTGATGACATCTTGGCTGTACAAGACAGTGAGTTTGGGGGAGAAAATTTTTTTATCTGCAATCATTTGTGATCTCCCTTCCCCACTAACCAGAATAAAGGTACACAATCATTGTTTATCAACGTACAATACAGATAGCATGATTATGCATTCAGTAGCTCTATTCATACTACATATATAAAATACATTAAAATAAGAATCGCTTCACGGTATAAAACACAGCTTTGTATGATTTTTAAACCCTTGCATGGAACCTTTGATGGAGGATTTTTATAAACCCATTTTTTTCCTAGTGATCTATTTATTAATAACAGGAGTCATAACTTGATTTTTACCCAATGGTGAAAATGTAACAGCTGTTACACAGTTGCAAAACACTGTCTACTTACGCAGCATTAAATAATAAATAAAGCTCAAGACCTAGTACACGTTTTACTAAGCAATCTACTTTGATGATATGAAAAAAGAAGTTCCAAAGATTAACTATGTGCTACATTATCAACTCTGTTCCATGATAAGTATAGATATATCTCTCTCTCTCTTATAAGATACTTATAAGTACTGTGCTGTAATATGAAGGAGGAAAGAAATTAATAATAACAAAGAATAATTTCCATTTAATCACAGCTGCACTCACATTTTTTAAAACAAATTTAAATCTGAGTTTAATAGAAGCCCTTTCCTAATAACTCACACTGCTGCTTTTGTACAGCCTTTTTTAAGATGACCTACATTGCTTGGGAATAAAGGTGAAAAAAAGTCACCACTGACTTGTGTGGTATCGTCTAACCCTAGTATATTAGATTATAATTTAGCAGCATTATTCGGCATCCTTTACAGTACAGCCCTGCACAAAGAGACCAAAGTCACAGGTAAAACTGGAATCAGCTTCCAGAGACAGTGGATCAGACCTTGCAAGTTCTGAGATAGGAATAGGAACTGCACTAGAAACACCCCAAATGTTGACAGAACACTAATAACAGAAGACCCAAATGCTGTTGGTACATTTTCAGGCAAGTCAGACCTAGCACCACTGACCTTCAAAAACGCAAGGAATAAACTAGCACTGATCCACATGGAACAGTAATTTCAGCAAACTGTGGAACTTGATTTTGTTACATTTTTATTTATCACCACTGAGCGGTAAACAGCAGTGAACAATGTAAAATAAAAAAAATAAAAAATTAGGTGAATGCAGAGTTCCACAAAATGTCAGAGTAACACAAATAAATTTCAGCCTCATATTTTAACAGAAAAAGTTTCTGCCTGTATCTTTAGCAAATTAATAACATATGAACAGTTTGAGACAGGCAGTCCACTGTAAAACTGAATAATCACAGCATTTAATCCATAAGCACACCTGTCCGGATGCCTTTTAGAAGTTATATTTTCATCTGTTTAGAAGAAAAACTGAACTGTGGGGTTGAAAAAATTCTATATTCTGCTTACGGAACATCGACGATGAAAATCCTCCGTGCATGTCATTGAGAGGAGGAAGTTCTCTTCGTTGTTTTTTGTTTTTTAAATGTCAGTATACCAGAGAAGTCATTTTAATTATATAATTACTGAAGATTTTGGAAGGTTTACACAAGACCCATAATTGGGCATAAGACATCACATCCTCTGGTTATATACACAGCAATCTGGTCTGGGTAACATTCTTTGCTCTGACCAATGTGTGCGAGGGGGGGGGCGGGGGAAGGAAGGGGAGGGAGGGGAGGGGGGAGGAATGAAGAATTAAAAATACTTCCTCAGATTAAATTTTCTTTACTTCATTTGCTTAAAATGTTTTGATTGCATAAAGCGCACTAAAATTTTTATCACGATGCATCTCCGTAGTTAAAATACCTTGTTCTCGATGCGATATCCTAGATACTCAAACAAAAGACATTCAGATGACAATGAAGGGGTTTTTTTTATTTTAAAAAGACATTTGTACATCTAAAACTGCACCACGGATCAGTCTCCTTCATCACGCCAGAGTTGTGACAGCCAATGCATAAAAAATTAAAATCCAATCCACCAGATAAGACATGCAAAATGTCTCCTCCAATCCCACCCCCATCTCGCCTTCAAAAAAAAAAAAAAAAAACCCCAAAAACCCCCCCACCGACCCTGCACCTACGGAGCGCATCGCACCCCCCCAGAGCCGTCACTGGGGCGACAGTGCCGGGGCTGAGGGGACCCCCCCGAACCCCAGCGCTAGCGACCCCGCTCCGGGCTCCATTAGGGGAGGAATCCCACCTCGCCGCTTCCCCATCCCCTCAGACAATGGTGCTTTCCCCCATTAAGCTCCAAAGTGTCAACATTTTCACGCTAGGCCCCGGCCCCACCGGCGCGGGCGGACCCGCCGGGCAGGGCTGAGGCGCGGGGGGCCGGAGCCCCCCGTTCCGTTCCGGCCGGCTCGGGGCCGCCGGGTGCCGCGGCGGGGGCGGGCGGGGTGGGGGGGAGAGCGGGGCGGTGTGGCTGAGGTAAATAAATGGCCGATGGGCCGCGGCCCGCGCCCCCCCGCCGGGCGCTGTAACCGAAGCTCGGGCGCCGAACTGCGCAGCAAACATTGCGCGGCGCGGCGGGCCGCGGAGGCTCGGCGAGACCCGGGCCGCCGCCCCCGGACACCATTTCGCCGACGGCGGCGGGGAAGGTGTCGGCGCAAGTTGCCCGGCACCGGCGGACCCCCCCGCCCCGCCGCCGCCGCACCCCCCCCCCCCCCGCGCCCCGCGTCACCTCTCCCCTCCGCCGGCCCGGGGGCCCAACCGCCGCTCCCCGCGGGGAGGCACCGGCTCCCCCGGGCGAAGGCGACTCGCCTTCCCGCAGCCCCCGGGGGCGGGGCGGGGGGGGTTCGCCGCGTTTCGTTCCGAAGGGCCGGCGGCCATCGCCCCCCGCCCCCCCCCCCCCCCGCCTCAACGGGCGTGGGAGCGCGGCCGGGGCAGGGGCCGAGCCCCCGCCTCCCTCCCGCTCGGCGGCAGGGCCCAGCGGCCCCGAGCCGGGGCAGAGCCCAAGCCAAACAAAGCGCGGCCTGAGCGGGAGCCAAGGGTGAAGCAGCCTGGGCTTTTCCTGCCGGTGCCCGGCCGGGCGCGGCGGGGCCCAGCGCCGCCGGCGAACCCCGCGCAGGCCCCCGCTCGGCGCGGCGGCGCCTGGCTTACCCCGATCCCCGGCGGCGGCGGCGGCGTTGTTCCTCTCCTGCTGCTGCTGCACCGGGCGCGGCCTGGACACTCGCCTGGGTCTCCTGTTGGCGGCTCGGACCGAGTTCATTTGCCGACTCGTGTGGGTGGCGGGAGGGGAGGGGGGGAATCCTCCGGCAACCGGTGCCTCGTCGGGGAGGGGGGGGGAAGGAGGGAGCCCCGGGGCGGCCGCCTCGCAGCAGCGGGCAGCAGGGAAGGAGGGGGGGGTCTCCAGGCGCGGGTCCCGCCGCCGCCGTTGCCGCCTCCTCGCCGGCTCGCTCGAGAGGCAGAGGAGCCGCCGGCCGCTGGCTCTCCCGAGCGCTGGCTGTGGGGGACGTTCGCGCCGCGGCCCCCCTCCCCGGCCCCCCCGAAAATCCCTCTCTTAAAGGAGCCCCGCGGTCCTGCCCGTCTCAAGCCCGTCGCTGCTCCGTGGCAGGAGGAGCCATTGACACTGCCAGAGACACACACTCGCGCGGAGGCAACCGCTGGCGGCCGCGCTCCGCCAATCGCCGCCTCCCACACAGCCGGCCGGCGGCGGAGCGGCCAATCCCCGCGCCGCTTCTATGGGGCGCGGGGTGGGGAGGGGCGGGCGAACGGCTCGGCGCGGGGTGGGGTGGCGGAGCAGGATATAAGGGTCGGGGCGGCGGGTGTGGGGGGGCGGCCGTGGCCGCGCGGGGGATGGCGTTGGCTGCGCGGGGCGGTGCGAGCGGCAATGGCGGGGCCGAGGCCCGGGCCCGGCAGTGGCGCGCGGCGTGAGGAGGGGGCGCGGGAGCCGGGCCTGGTAGGGCGGCGCTGCCCTGCCGCGTCCCACCGGGTCCGCCTGAGGCCGGTGGGCCGGCGAGGGGGCTGGCCGGCGGCGGCAGCGGGCGCTGTGAGGGCAGCGGGCTGTGTGAGGGAGGGCGGCCCGGGTGCCGCCGAGCCTGCCCGCGGGCAGCCGGGGGGGAGCGCCGCTGGAGAGGGAGCTTGGAGGGGCCCGAGTGCCCGCAGCCCTCCGCTGAGGCCCTGTGTGAGACGGGAGCAGGAGGGAGGCCGGCGGCGGCTGCCGAAAAGGCCTTGTTGGTGCGCTGTGTGCCTCGGTAACCCTGCCCGGGGTGTGGGCCGAGCCGTGCTGCGGCTCGGGCGGGGGGTGCCGTCTTGCTTCGGCTTCCGTGCACTGGCTGCTGCTTTCTGACTGGTTGTTAACAGCTTTTTCGCTCAGGGAATGCGTATATTTCTCGGACAGTGTGTGCACTTGGGTTTGCACTACCTTTTGCTGATTATCCTGGGCTGGCAGCTCAGACAGCGTATGAGGCTTCTCCTGTTTTATTATATTCGTTGTGTTGGTGCTCAGCCGGTGGCCTGAGAGCAGAAAAGAAAATGGTTGAAGTTAGCTGTGCTTTTTTTTTTCTTTTTCAGAAATCACGTAATAAAATGGATGGCAAAATCCCAAGCAGTAAGGAAGATACCTTCTCTTTGCAGGGTGGCTCAGGAGTCTGCTTCTAATGCTGCAAAGGTGGGTTTGTGTGTGGTCCTACTTAAACTAAGCACTTGGAGTCTGCAGAACCAGGGCCCGTGTCCGCGCCTGAAAAGCAAAAGTGTGTTATCTAGTATAAAATGTAAATAAATGGTTGTAATTAAAAACACATTAGGCAGGAGCTTGTTCAAAGCTGACAAATGAAAGTATAATACAACTTTAGGAAATGACAGCTTTTAAAAAAAATCGGCTTTGAAAGTGTTTATACTTGTGCTTCTAAAGTAAATGGCAGTGAAATTGTACTTTTAAGTTCATATCAGACCAGAAATCTTACAGTAGCTGTTAAGGAGCATTTCTTAGACTTAGCATTTTGTTGCTGTGAGAAGTGACTGGAGAAACAGTGGAGGATTGTTTTCCATGCCGGAGAAAGGTAATTCTTGCCACCTTCTCTAATAGTAAGGAAAGAAATAATGAAGTTAAGCTCTCGTGAAAAGAACTTCATAGGGAAAGAATAAATGTCACTCTGTTTGGAGCCAGTTTCTGTCATAACAATTGCTAGGCCTAGTGTACTAAACATTCAGTAGAGCTACACAATTACATGTGCGTATCGTAAAAAATACTTTTTTCTTCTGATAGTAGCATTGTGAAAACTGTGCTTTAACTTTTGAATGGGATGAATGACCATATCCAAGAACTGTGCTGAACTTACTGTGACATGGTTGAGGATTTTCACATCATTAAAAACCTATAATCTTTTAAAGTAGCATATTTTAATAGTTTAAGTGCATTTCTGTTTGACTGTTCTAGCTGTGCTCTCTTCACCAAGATCTAGCAAATGAAGTGCTTAGTGTCACAAGGTTACCTGAAATTACTCAGTATTGGTGTACTCCAAACTTTCAGCACTCTGTCTTTGAAAACATGTTCAAGGGTCAAGATGGATGACAAACTAGTTTTCACCTAATGTAAATAAGAATCTAAAGCTTCTGATATTAGAATAAAACTTTATTGAAAACTTGCATCAGAGCAGGCTTTAGACTTTTAAAGAAAGTCTTGAACTTGCTTGAAATCCAATGATCTCTTGGCTTAAAACCCTCTTTTTGCAATTGGCTTCTTAAGGTGGTAACTCATGTGAGGGACATGATGGTGGGAGTCTGGTAAAACTTACTGTAAATGGGAAGAATGTGAGTCTATGTATAAGCAGTTCTAATGCATAGTTTCGCTGACTTAGCCAAAATGCATTGAGGGTAATCTATAGAAGGTTATACAGAAGTCTGTGAAAAATGCTCTGAGTTGATACAACGAGAACCTCAGATGCTGAGTAAGGCAAACTTGATTAAGCTACTAAATTACTGGTGCAAAAAGTGATACCTGTAAGCATTCAGTGGTAGCTTACAAGGCATGGAGTAGAGAGATGGTTACAGTGCTCTTGTCTGAAGTTCTTGGCTGTGCTTTAGAAGGCCAGACACTAGAAAGCCTGAAAACTCATCAAAACAGTTTTGACTAGAACTCTGTATCTCTTCTCATAACAAAATGAAATCTATCCTATCTGCTTTGTGGCAGCTGGGACTTGATCATCGTAATTTCAGTTTTGTAGGTCGATCTTTAAAATGTTATTCTTAACCATCCTATGCCTCCACTGCTGCTGTATAGCCTCTGTGATGAAAAATACTGTTTTGTGATGAAAATGCACTGCAAGTCCAAACTAATATAAGGCTTCATTGTATTGGCCGCTGTGGAAATGCTTTAAGCCATCCTGTATGATGTGCCAATAAAACATTCCTGAATGTGGGTGCAAATTATACTGGCAAGATAATTTTGCCTTTGTCAAGGCAGCTTTTTCTTTATTTAAATTGGGAGGAGAGGGAATAGAAAGTGGAACTAAACTATAATATGGGTTTTTTTTGCATAATTGTCTACAATATAAATGCTTGCTAGACTGGTTATGTTGGCCACAAATCACCTTTTGGTGACCCACGAACAACTTATGAACAGAAAGGCATAAGACCTGGGTGAAGAGCTTACTTGAACCATTTACAGCATAAGCAATTCAGATAGAGTTGTCAAGTGCTAGCTTATCATATGAGACTATCTTCTAAGCTGCACTGAATTTCAAATGTATATGTATTTAAACGTTAATGTTATTTGGTTCTCTGTATGCATATAAAGAGTTGGCTGCTGCTTTGAAGAGATCACCTTCCTGCGTGGAGGAAGGGACGCCGCAGAGTGCATAGCGATAATAACATAACTTGTTAATTATGTGCTAACATAGAATAGTTAGACCTTTGTAGCTAATGAGGCAGCTTCATAGAGAGAAGTAGTGCAAGTTGTAGTGAAGGAAATACTGATACAGGGCTTCCTATTTGTTTGTGAGGGTGACCTGCAGAGACGGGAGAGCGACTTTGATTCAGCTGACTTGCTGTAAAGTGAAGAATACTGTTAAAACAACTTGAAGATCTGACCAAGATAATGGAACAGTTAAGTATTCCTTTTCTAGAATCTCAGTAGGGAATAGATGAGAGACTAGAGATGGTGAGGGCACAGAATAAGCAAGATTTGGAAATGGGTGTGGGGCAGTGTAAACTGTTAAGTCAGCAAGGCTGATTCAGGCCAGGGTGATCTGCAGGAATTGCCTCTATTTTATTCCCTTTAATGTACTCATCTGCTAGCAACCTGAAAAGCCTTGCTTCAGAGACTGTTAGAAATGCTTTGGATGTGGGACAGATTCGTATAAGTTGTTATGATCCTTTCTTGCCCTGAGGTTGTGAATATTGCTTTAACAGTTGACCAAAACAAGTCTAGGATAATAGGTTTCAATGAATGGTGAGCTGTGGATTACTTCTAAGGAGTTCACAAAAGGTAAGTAAGAACAGACTTCAACTTGTGTATGACAGCGTAAAGCTCTATTTAAAAATTGTTCAGAAACTGCAAATCGGAAAAAAACCCACTGAATCGCTGGCTTGCTATTAAGTGAAAAATGCACAGTATTCTCACTAGCTTTTGCTTCCTAATATTTGTGAGAGAACAAGAAATATTTTGAGAGCACTGTTGCAGTTTGTGACACAAAGCCCACTGCAGAGCCTTTAGCTACAGCTCATGGATTTGAACAAGAAATACAAGAAGTCAGTGTTTATCGTGCTTTTTAATCGGTTCAAGTGGCTTTGCAAAGGAGCCACATGTCTCTCCCTCTCCTTATGGATGAAAGGGAAGCAAAAAGGGCTGAAATGACTTGCCCAAGAGCATTTACAGGCTATTAACAGGGCCAGGAATAGAACCCAGGATGCAGGAGTCCCTATCTAAGGCTTTCTCCACAGTGTCACATTACTGCTTTCAGAAGCAAAGACTTTTGCCTATTATTTCTAACCATCTCATAAGCTGTTAACATATCCCTGGACTAAAAATACTGCATTGAAGATTTGGGACTGACCCCAGCGTGGACTACTGACTTTAAATCCTTTAAACCTAGAGGGTTGTTTCTCATGAGCTTGGAAGAAGTGAGCCTTTTAGAAACAGTGATACCTAGAACAGGTTGAACCTGCTTGCTGTGCAGCTCAAAAATATTAATGTTATTTTGTTGTGATTTCTCTGACCCTCGCTTCCTCTTAGATGGTATGTAAAACACAACTAATGCATCTAAATCTTCCCACTCTTACAGAAAAAGACTCTTAAATCTCCCCTCCATTTACCTGAAATCCATGTCTGCTGAAATCTAGCTACATGTTAGCTGACCTTAGTGGGTTGTCTTCTGGGGGGATGTCTGTGGCTGGGATGTTTTCTGTTGCTGTACCAACCTGGTTTCTGCAGGAAGAATAAAGACCTCGGAGTGGGGAAGTGTGTGGCGTTTCCTATAAGCTCACATGACTGTTGTAACATTTAATCTAACATGTTAATTTTGATTCTGCCCTAACAAAAGCTTGCTGGAAGCCTGAATGGTACTTCAGTTCTCGTTGTTTTTTTTTTTTAATAAAAGTACCTGCTGAAAAAAAGTCCTGGAGGGATGGTGTCTGAGTTTTAAAGCATTATTGGCTGTCCTAGTAGAAATTTCATAACCAGATAGATATATACACATCACCTGCCTTCTGGATTTTTTGGGAGTACTGTCAGAGGAGGGAGAGGGGGTATGAAGATCTTTCCATCTGAGGGATGTCAGCTGCTAGGAAGAGCACCCAGTTTTATGTTGTTAGCTCACTAGCAAGGAGAGAGGTGTGGGGGGTGATCCTGTGGGCTGCTGCCATAGAGCTCTGGGTGCTGGCCTCTGGCAGGGCTATCGCACAGTGACTAACCCATTGGCCCTTGAGAGTCAGAAGCAGGCTTGCAGCAGGGCTCAGTACTGTGCTTGCTTGTGCAGCTTGATGTGCTCTATATGGGAGCACATGGGAAATGGGGTCAATAGCTATCTTTGTGTCAATGAAATTTTGAGAAAATGACACGTTCAGTCCCAGCTATAAATCAGGAGCGTAAGAGGTCTGGAGCTCAGAGTGAAAGGAGCAAGAGCTGATACAGGAGATGAAGCCTGAATGACAGTTTTAAGGTAGCATTGGGGCAGAGATGTTGCTGTGCTGACCAGCCTCCAGTCAATGACAGGAATTCATGTTGAGGAGGTGGAGCGGATGACATCCATTGCTTGTGAAGGTGTAACTGTTTCAAGCATCCAGTCTACATTTTCAGCCTTGTTTTTCCAGTGACACCCACTGCCCTCTGCTGAAGTCCCCAAGCTTAGTCCTCTGGATTGTACTGAATTTAGATGTTTTGAATAGTCTGAACTGATACAAAGCTTCATTGCTGAAATTAATTAAAATACATAGGGTATAAATCACATAATTTTATGGGTGACCTGTCAAAATAGCATGATTCTTCCGAATGATCTGTCTAGACACAATATAATACTGAGAGAGATAATATTTTGAGTTGGTGGCTGTCATTCATTCAAGGTTTGCTTCTCACTACTCCTTTTCAAACCTGCATGTACAGAGATAAAAAGGCATAGGCTATTCCTTATAGTTCCTCTCAAGTCTGTGGCTCAGATTTAAGAAATTTCCCCAGATCTTGCTGTTAGTTTTGAGTTTCAAATTTGTCTTGGACTCAATTTTTATTTCTTGGAGTCTACTTTTGTTTTGCTCATTGCATTAGTAATGTGTCCATATGACAAGTTCTGTCTTTAGAGCTGGGGTTTCTCACTCCCAAATATGGCTGGTGTGTTTGTTGTTTATATTGCCTTGGGGAGGATACAGCCTGAACAAATCTTTCAACATAATGAATTGAGTCAGGCCCAAAACAAGAAAGGTCTATAAGAAGTATCTCCAATACCACCAACTGGAAAAATAAATCATTTAATGCCAAGAGGCTGGAGTTTATGAGGTTCTGCCTCCAGATTTAGACCTATGAAAGAAAAAAATGGCTTCTTTAGGGAACTTTTTACTGGTTTGAGGGATAGTTCTTCCCCAAAAATCTCTCAGTGGGGTTCTGAGCTCCCCATTTTTACAAAGTGTTCATGTTCCCTCATGCTTATCCAAGACAGGCCTAGAGTGGCAGGAGCACTTTCGGACACTGCTTCATCTTCATTGTGAGCGGCTAAATCTGAAATGAGCACCAGAAATCCCAGTCTTAGTTTTTAATATGTCAAGCTGTTGCATTGTAGAGCATCCAAAGGGTGCTTCTTAAATGGGATTCAGTATCTCCATACAGAGGAGGATCAGCAGTGAGAAGTGATACTTTTCTCAGTCCCGGAGAGAAGAAACTGAAAGCATCTGTAGTCTCGCCATCAGCACGTGAATACATGAGGTACAGTTGCCTTCACTTCAGATCTTGAGAGCAGGTGGGTGTGGGTGCTATTGGTATTATCTGACAACTTTATCCTACTAACAACTGATTTTGTTTACTGGTGGGAACAAGTTCTTCATGGTAAAAATGGAGAATATGAGGAATATTACAGTTTTTCACTTTGCTGCCTGGTAGACCAATATTTTTTTAAATGTCCTGCTCCAAAACTGTATCCTTTTCTACAGAGGAGTTCTTTAAATGTAGAAAGGTTGTGATATTAATCCCCATGAACCCACCCAGAAAAAAAAAAAAATAAAAGGTGTAGCACGTCGGATGTGTATGTCTTGCCAGTTTGCTCCTTCTCTAGGTTGGGCAGCTAGAAGAGAGGAGTCTCAGTCCTTTTTCTCCATCTCGCAGTCTCAGTTGTATCTCTCACTCATGGCTTATCTGATGCGTGGGGGGAAAAGGTCTAGTTATCCTTGTGACTTAAAGATATTTCCCTAGAAAGGGTTTTTGAATGTCCTGAAGAGCGTTTTGCAGTTAGGGTCTAAATTGTCATTGCTATTAGCAAGCAATCCTGCTCTTCACAGGCATCTTTTTGCTGCCCCTGCCCTGTCCCCTGTTCTGTGAACTAGCATTTATGTAGCAGCACGGTTAGGCAGATCAAGGAGGTAATCCGACTGAAAACCAATCCAGCTGAAAGCGCAGCTGTTTTTCAGGCACATGTGCAAGTGTTAGCGCAGAGAAGTGGTGGGAAAGGGTGGCCCCTGTGTAGTGAAGGAAGCTTGCATACGGATTGGCTTACTGTGATCCTGGAAGCACGCCTTTAGCGTTTCCCTGGGCCTTCGGGTGAAAGTCATCTTTAATTAGATACGTTTTACTGGAACACTCTCAGACATAGCTGCTCTGCTGTAGGATCTGTTTGGGCTGCTGCTGAAGCACCACATGCTGTTTCTTGGTTGAGCTATCCATTTAAGCAGGTGGCAGCATGTACTTTAAAGATGACCAACTTGGGATCGCACAGCAAGTATAGACTTTAAGCTAGGTAATGACTTTAAGCGGTTCATTTCTCTTCGTTGCCACGTGGTGGTGATGTTGGTTATTGCCTTCAAGGAGCTTTGGACTTCGACTGCTGAGGGCAAGTGGCAGATAAATTGGCAAGGAATGTCTTACAGGTCAGTACGTACAGATGACTTTCTTCAGTGCTGCATGGTTGTTCCAGTTATCCACATGGTGGGGACATTTTTGCCCCTATTTGTACTCCACTTTACATGTAAACGTTCCTACACCTCAGCAGGGTCAGCTAATCAACAACAAAGTATTTTGCTAAGGATAACTGAGAGAATATAATAGATTTTCAGGGTAGCATGCTGCAGGTATCTCCTTTTGAATCTTTGCTCGGCTATCATCCCAGGTTATTCTAGATCTAGAAGGTTTTCCTAGTCTATCTTTATCCCATCATTCAAAGGCTTGGTTGTGATTTTTTTGTCTCCCCAGTGACCCTGTTTCTCTGGTGAGATCTGAACTCTGTCCCCTTGTCCTCAGTAGGTCAGCTCTCACCTTCTCTGGACATACTGTCCTTGATGCCTTTCACTATGGCATTGCTGGTTGAAGCATAGTCTTTTAATCTCTGTCCATCTTGAGACTCCAGGGCTCTTGAGTAAAGTCTGTTTTATGTGGAATATTGATTCGTTTCAGGGTGACAATCTTTGTCATGAGTCTTGAATGTTTATTTGCCACTGACTAGCTAATCTGGAGATGATGGGTGTTTATGCTTGCCAAGGTGAGTGGTGGGGTGGTAGGTTGCATCCCTGGAAGACTCAAGGATTTTGCAGTGGAAGGGAACTGAGTGCCTGCATTGCTTTCTTAGCAGAGTGTGTGGTATATGCCCTATAGGTGTGTATTCTCTAGTCTTGACTATATGTCACCCAGCATGTGAACATAAATACCAAAAGGTATGTGACCTTTTCATTATGCAAAGGACATAAAAACAGGAATTCACTCAAATTAACTGATAAAGAATAACTATGCTGTATAAGGAAAATGCTCTCCTCTTTCAGTTGCCTATAACTAATGTCTCGGGATCTCATCAGTTTATGCTGACAAGCAGAGATCATCCATTCAGATGAATGTGTGTGTAAATGAGATCAATAGCACTGTAAAATCCTCTCCACTGACTATTGGTGTTGAGCATCAGTGTGATCTAGGCCTTAAAGAAACTTCTATAGTATAGGTAAATGCATATTCACTGTAAGGACAGCTTACAAAACAACTGGTTTAACTCTGTTAAAGGAAGTCTGGTTTTCCTCCGCTTGTCTGTGTCCAGTACTACAAACTCAGATTTACTGAGTCCCTGAAAGTCTTACATCTTCTCATTCCTCAGCTTAAGTTTTTATGGTTTTCTTCACAGCAAAGCAGCAGAAGAAAATGGAAAGTCAAGATTATCATGTATTTTCAAGTCTCAATTAGCTAAGATAAGAAGGAAAACTGCGGTTAGACAAGACTAGTCTAATATTTCAAAGAATTTTCCTATTAGGAGTAGTACAAAGGGAAGTGATGTGTCTATGCTGTTTTGTATATACAGGTTATTGACAGTCACTGCAAGTGCATGTTTGAGATAGGTAGACTAGCTGTCACTCTAGGAGTTTATAAATGTTCAACCTTTATTGTTTGTTTTGTAATCTTCATTTCTTAACAGCTGATCTATGTCTTCCTTTTTTATCGAACCGGTGATCTTATTACTGTGTGTAATTAAGTGGATGACTTTGTCTCATAATGTGGCCTGCAAAACCAGGCACATTTTGATGCAAGATGTTGTTTTTTTAGATTTACATCTGTGTAGATAGCATTACTTCTGTGAACCACTTTCAGTATGGACTAGCATAATATTTGTTCACAACAAAAAATGGAGTCAGGCGTTTTACTTTTTTTTCAGTGATACATGATGCAGAAAACAACTGAGAAGAAGGAAAAGCATCAAATCAAATTTTCTTTCTGTTCCAACATGATGTTAGTTGCAGTAGTCAATGTTGGGCAGTGCTGGGTTGTGGCAACCCAGTGCTGGGATTTTGCATAGCTCTGAACATGGATAGGGAAGGTCCAGCTATCACAATCATGGAGTTTCCACAGCCTGCATGAGCATCTTGACAGCTAACTACATTCTGTTGCAAGACACTGTGTTGGACTATGTGTATGTAATATTTCCATACTCAACCTGTGAGGTGTGGGAGAAAGAAGGTAGCAGTCTGATTTATGAGTCAAATTTTCTGGAGGTGTGGAAGAGTAGTCAGTGAAGGAACATAAAAAGATGAAGATTGGGGAATGGAATGTTAGGCATTGGTTTTAATTAGAATCATCCTGTTCATTGCTCATATAGTGAGATAAAAGGGGAAAAATATCCATTACTATAGCACACTCAAAGAGGAAATATTTGTATCATAGTTAGTGAGCAATTCTAATTGACCTGCCAGATATAATTGAATTGAAACACAGACCTTATTCCAACAATATCTCCCTTATTGTAGTGTATGAGAAACATATAGCTGGCATTATATTTGTCCCTAATCTGTCTGCAATCTAATGACTTTTGTCTAAAATTCTTACTACTATTAATTCAGTACTAAACTTAGCAATTATCTCTGTCAGCCAAAAAATGAATAAAGCCCAATCAATAAACCTTTCTGTCATGAACACAAGCCTTCTTGTGCCTCTCCCCTTAGAAAGGTAAAGAGACAGTGTTCGTATTGTGGCCGGGGAGGGCGACTGTTGTAAACCAGAGAAGGAAGCTGATCGATGACTTTGAGAGCTCAGAGCTGAAGGTTCTTCAGGTTTTGGGGGGACTTTGTTCTCGCCAGGGAGGAACCAGCCATTGAACTTCTCTGTTCACGTTCTCCTAGGTGTGGTGCTGTGGCATGATGAGAGAGGTGTGTGCTACCCGTGACTGTAGCTAGTTGTGTAGAGTGACCTGTGCTCTCATCTCCCTTCCAGCAGTGCAAACCCATGGAAGTGACCCATGCTGTTACTTCATATGTTGCTGTAAATTAGATTAGAATCTGCTGCTCCTGGATTTGTTTAATTAGCTGGCAGTATCTTTAAAATACTTTCTAGAGCGTTTGGACTGTGATGTGAAACGTGCATCATTTTTAAGGCTTAAACCTTACAAAATGAAGTGAAACAATCTGAGATCCTTCCACATGTCAAGGGGAAAAGTTTAAGAGGTTTAAATTCAGATCATTCTACATTTTAAAACTTAATAAATAACAGGATAAGTAGGTACAAGTAACTCTGTCACCCCCCCCCAATTGATACAAAAGACTTCTCTCACTTTACATGAATGTCTCTGTGTAGACTATAGCTTCCTCTGAATCAATTTTTTTTTGGCTTCTGACTAAAAAACATGCAAAAAGATGTTCCAGGGTAAGTACTTTGAATTACTATGAAGCTGCCAGATGTCTTACCTAAAAATAGTGGTAGAGGAAAAAAAACTCTTAATTGATTGCTTTCCTTTTCTAAAATACACGATAAGGCAGTTTTGACATTATTCCATTCAGGTCATCAAATTCATATAAGCTATTGTACTACAATGTAAGACATACATTTTGGAAGAATGAAAAGTGCAGGAAGTTTGAATGATGTGTGAACATAAATTTACTCATCTTTTATATAATGCCTTCTTGAGGTGCTGACATTTTCAGTACATTAATTGTTCATAATGAGTACTCTTGCATAAAACATTTCAAAGGTAATTTTCTGAGGCCAAAGAATGACTAAAAAGTTATTCACTAAAGAGCAATCGATAATCTGTATCCAAAAGGAGACTTACGGGATGTGAAATAAACTGATGTAAGAGGCAAGGAGTTTGCTTATATGAAAGAATCTGCCCTTTTACAGGTTCGATGCCCTAAAACAGAAGCCACAGAAGCGGTGTTGGCTGGTGCAGAGGCAAAATCATTATGTTCTAATCACGTGCCATTGAAGGAAAGGAAAAAACCAGCGTTGGGCAAAGTATCCATACCTTTTGTAGCAGAAGTCCATGAGGTGGTCACCTCTGCTGCGGGTAATAGGCGATTACTTTTGTGCTACATACTTCAGGATGGATAATACTAATCAGTGAAGATAAGGTATGTTTAAAGAATATGTGTAAAAATAAGGAAAATAAATTAGTCGATCTATCAGACTGCTTCCAGGCAGTAGATTTTAAACAACTTGTCAAATATTTCTTGGCTGTTACAGCCTTGCATAAGAGCTTTTCCTGGTTCATAAAGAAAATTAATGTGAAATCAATAGTGGTATTTAAAAATTCACCAAACATTTCCCATCCAGAGAAAGTCTCACTTTCAGAGTGCCACTAATGCAACAGGCAGAGTGGGAAAAACACACAGACTTGACCTTAATGGTAAACAAAAGAGAGTGCAGATGGAAAGTGCAGTGAAGAAAGATGCTTTCAGAAACAACCTGCCTGTTCCCCCACAAGAGCAAACCTCTAAACGGAGCCACGGTGGGCATCAGCTTGCAAAAGTCCTTTGCTTGAAGATGTAGTCTAGACGCTATGCTGACTTCCAGCTGAAGGATACAAACTGGCGTGAACAGCAACAAAAAATTCACGTAGTGGTGAAAACACCAACAGAAACACGTTAATATAAGTTTCCTATAGCATATTACAGCCATAGGATCTGCTGGCCTTCAGACAATGAAGAGAAAACATTTGCTACTTCAGGTTGCTTCATTCTGCTATCCCAGAAAACCTGGGATCATTGTGGAAATGGGAAGAAACAAGACATATAATTAGATTTGCTTGTTAGTTTATATTTTTAATAGAAGCACAAAGAGAGGTAATACAGTACATGGTGATCTTGCGCCTGCATTTAGGCTACTTCTCTGCTGCAGAAGATGCGTGGCAGTTACAAGTTGTACGAGTTAATACAACTGTAATTACCAGCAGTTGCCACATTTGATCTGTGAAAATGAATAGGATTTGTCAGTATCCCCTCTCCTCCCGCTTCCTCCCCAAAGCAACGCAGAACTGTTTTCCAACGTGTTGCATGGGGTTGTTCAGAAATAGCAGAAGGCAGCAGCAGAAGAGCAAGCCTGTAGAGTTTGGGCGCGGTGGTCTTTCCTGAAAGGCTGATTTCCTGAGCCACCGCACCCAAGAATGAGGTTCGGAGAGTTTGCTCAACATTGTCATTTCCAGACACCCGTGCCCACGCTCTCTCAGTGGCATTCAAACAGATTTTAAAATCTGCTACTTTATTACTCATGGTGATTTCTAGTTTTGGGGGTTTATGTGTCTCACACTTCCCCAAGCTTTTTCTCTGAACTTCAGAGTTAGAAATTCGTTTCTTCTTAGGTTAAAATTCAGATTCACATGGAAGCACTCGACTCCAGAAGCTGCAGCTTCAACCAGCAGATAGGAGATTCATGATAAAATTGGCAGAACTGTACTGCTCTAAGCACTTTCGGAAACATATGCTGCTTTTCCTACTCCTGGAAGTAGTCCCGCAGATGTCTCATGATTATTCACTTGAGTCATGGTTGCAGAATTGAGTTTTTGGTGTTTTGGATTCCCAGATTCCTACACTGCATATTTGCGGTGTTTAAAGTGCAAATTCTAATAGAAGACCTGTCTGTTTTAAAACACAGATGATACGTTTTACCAAAACCCAATGTTTTGCACTTAAACTAAATTGCCTCTTGACTTACAAACAATATTTGGTCAAAATGAGACATCTGCAAGGACAAAGAGACAAAAAATATAAACTGGACGTGGCATGCTGCTATTATAAGTTTTGTGTTTGTTTTTCTTCCTCTTGTGGTTTTCACCAGTGATATTATTGTGGTATTAGTCACTAGGTGGTGCTCCTCTACATGGTCTTCTGCATCCCTGCTTCCAGGGTGTGAGGGGACTAGGCTCTAAGTTCTCAGCTGGAGTTTATTTTGGAAGGAAAGTATGGGAGTTACAAAGCTAGACAGCAACATTTCTCGCCCGGTTGGCCTGGAGTGAATTTTTAGAGTAAAATTGCTCTAGGGAGACTGGTTGGGGTTTTTTTTGGCCAAGATTCCTGAAATGAGAGATTGCCTGTGTGCCATTTATGACCCTCTCTGCTCCCAGGTTAACGTACTCTGTAAGAAACGTGGTAGTGCTAAGCCTGTACTTACAAGCAGTTTAACTCTGTGCTGCAAGGCTTTAATATCTAATATATCAACAGAATAATAGCTTTTTTTTCCCAGGTGTGCTTTTACTGTTAAACAACTGAATTATTATATTGATTTGTATATGCTGTACCACAAACAGATGTTAGGCAACCTGAGAAAACTTACAGACTTTTCCTTCATTTGCTTTGTCTTTTTAAAATTGCATTTCACATTCATTCCATCAGGGTTTTTTTACAGAAAAGGAAAACAAATTCTGTCCGCAACAAGTCCTTTACAGAGCTCAGAATCTTAGACATGAATCTTAGATTCATTGAATACTAGAGATGGTCTGAAAATGCTAAACATTTCTCACTGCTTTCTCTAAATTTTCCACAAAGCTGCTGGAACATTTCAGTTAACTGAATCTAAGTCAGTTCAGTTTTCAGGCAAAGAAAGTTGTTTTCTTTTTCCTCACTTGTAGTATTTTTACGAGAAGTGAGGACAAGATCAGGCAGATGGAAGGAAAAAAAAGTGTGAAGGAATTGCAACATCAAAATCTTTAAAACTGCATTATTGGTTTGAAAAATGAAAACATTAATTGTGTAGCTTCTGCGTCTAAATTTCAGGAAGTTTTAAAAATGTCATTTTGGTTTTTAAAAATGCTGCATTTATTCAGAGAGGGCTGAGAATGAAAAATACTGATAAGCTCCACTAAGCGTTTTCATATGGAATCTATTTTCAGCCACATACCAGAAAATGTCTTTGTTATTTTTTTGAATGAGACCCTAATCTTGGAATGACTTTTCATTTATCAGAGCCTTTTAAGTCTGCTATTGTGTTTCCAGTCGGATCCTTTCCACTCACTTCTTTTTTCCTGTGTCAGCCTCTTGCAAACTCACCATAGGGCAAAGTTCGCAGTTATTTTCCACAGGCACAAGGATTTCCCCTCTCAGGGGTGCACTTGGGCTTTATGCAGTGGAAGCCAAGCACAAGTTAATGCCAGCTCTAATTGTTTGTGATAAAGTTTCTCTTGGTATAGTATATTTAACAGCGAAACCTACAATTTGTGATTTAATGTGTTAGCAATTCAAAGGCCTTTGTTTCTTATGCTGTTTAGTCAGATGAAATGGCTTAGTGGTTTTTTTGCATCACCAGCATTGGCATTTGTCTCAGTGTTGGTGTTTTTATGACACTTCCTACTTCAACAATAATTTAATAATATTAAAATACCACTTTCTAGAAAAAAAGTAAGTTCTGGTATCTGCAGTTGAGAAGTTGGAAAGCATGAGTGCAGTGTGCCAGAAAAACACCAAAGAAAAATAATTGACTCCTCTTAAAATGTTATGATTTTTCTGGTTTTGGGGATTAGCAATATTGTGGCATTTAGATTCTCTGAAATATATCTATTTTAACTTGTTCCAGTGTATGTTCAAGTTTATTTCCATGTATTTTATAGGCAAGAAGTAGCTGAAATTCTCTCAAGGGATTAAAAAAAGCACAAAACCTGTTTGTTCTCCCCGATTCACTGTTACAGATTTTATGACTCTTGGTAGCAACAAGGATTTGCGTTGATATCCTTGATCGAAATTTCCACCTCCCCATCCTTCTGCAGTGAGGATGTGCCTGTTGTCAGCCTGGCTGCCATCTCCCAGGCTCCCGCAGCTGCATGGAGCTTTTAATTGGTCTTGGAAAATGCTTTGCCATCCCTTCATGTGAGAGGCTGATGTTCAGACAGTAGTTACTCGAATCAAACATGCTTTTGTATTTCTCACTGGACATTCATTGCCTTCAGCTGGAGCTGAGACCAACAGTTGTTTACCAGTGTCAGGTAACTAGCTATAACAGGAGAGAACTGAGGATGCATGGGTCAAAAAAGAGACAAAGCTATTCTGGTTAACAGTACCCTGGGCTCAGATGGCTCAGTAATGTTTTACCAGGTACTAGTGTAAAAATTTAATCCATCGGGTTGTTCAGGTAACCTACGCTACCTATTAGAGGCCAATAAACATCTGCATCGCAAAATGAAAGCGTGGGCAGGAAATCTGGGGCTTTTGTGCAAGTTTTGTTTTGAAAGAGCCAGCCTCATCAGAGTCAGGTCTCTGGAAAAGTATCACCAAGGTACCAGCACAAATCAACCGGGGCTCGAGAGGCTGCTGCTAGCACAGGCTGGCGCTGGCAACCATCCAGCTCAGCGCCTCATTTTGCTTTTCCTTCTGACACTGAGATGTGACCTTTGGCTGATTCCCTTCCTGTCTCTCCGCGCTCTGGTCTCCTCCTACCATTTGATTGCTTTGTCTTTTTAGAGTTGAGCTCCCGGGCAGGGCGAGGCTGCCAGCTCCATCTTATTAGGTGTTTGCAAAGTACAAGGCACAATAGGACTGATCTCGGTTAAGATCTCTAGGCACTACTGCACTAGAAGTAATTGTTACTATTAATAACAAAAACAACTAGTTGTAATAGAGTGTGGAAAGGGGAATAGCTTGGCATTATTAATGTCAAGTTCAAAGAGCAAAAGCTGCGTTTGTGTTATTACCTGTCATCCTCTGGAGAACTGTAAGCATCTCCCTGAATAGGGATCCAGTTTCTGCCCTTCACCTATATAACCTCATCGGTTTCAAAACAAGATTTAATGTTATTAGAGCAAATTGGCACGAAACCAAGGAGTTTTTTTCAAGGCATTCAGGTTGCCTTTACTTATTTTTGTAAGCACATGGCATCAGAAGGATCACTGAGAAACTTACCCCTACCAGCCTTTCTTCCCAGCTATCTCAGGTCCGGCCCGTATCACCAGCCCTTTTGCCTATGCCGCTTTCCACTCCACTAAGCGGTGACCATCTTTTGAACATCTTAGCATCCTTCAGGATATTTTATACTCCTCTTGCTCTATCTCATCCAGACACAAGGGATAATTGCGTGGTCTGGTCGTTATATAGGAACTTGGTCAGCCCTCCTCATGTTCTCAAGATTGGATATAGATTAATAATCCTCTCTGGTGTTGCTGTGGGTTAATTATTGTAACTCATCAATGGACTAATGTGTATGGCTAGCATTTAGTTTTACGCATTCCTCTTCCTTTTCTTTCCTGCTGTTTTGTATGAGAGTGCCATGATAGATTGTGTCTGGAAATCCAGAATTAGTGATTTAGGCTATCCTACTATTGTTGTCTTTGCTTGCACTTTAGAAATCCCTTTGCACTTTGAAATGTCTGCATTTCAAGAAAAGCAAGAAAATTCCCTCCAATATGGAACTGCTTAGATTTCTTTGGTAGTCTTTTAGTGTACCAGTCAGTGCTTTGTTTCCTGGTAGATACAACTGCTCTATAAATGTCTCTGTAAAATCCTTTAGGGTACCTCCTAAAGGAACGTGGAGTCAATATAGCTCACAAATTGTTTTAAATTATTTGTTTATCGGCTAGCCCGTGTGTAGTTCATTGTCCTTGACAAAATGCAGTCAGTTGCTTTGCATCATTCCTCATAAGCTACAATTAGAATCTTCTTTTGTTTTTCCAGAGAAGGATCTAAACCCTGACCCCACCACTGCTTTGAAGTCTTCCCTGATAGACAAGGATGAAGCTTGAGGTATCAAAATGTCCTGGGAAGGATGTGACCCTGAAGTGAATGAGGGTGGGCTTGTTGCACAGGGCTAGAGATGGGAAGGAGTGTGACCCTGCATGGAAGTGTGGCTGCTCTGGAGCCCCTATAATTACAAAATGTAGCTGAAAGCTGGAGAGAAGCCAGGAGGCTGTGCTGGGCAGTGTATGATTTCCCAGTGTCATTGCAGGGGATTAGGCAACATGCTTTTATGGGGAAAGAGGGGTTTATCTTTGGAAATTGATGCCCATGTGGATCTTGGATCTAAAAGAGAAGGAGTTGGAGATTTCCACTATGGTATTTTGATTCCAAGAGAGACAGTGGCTTTGCTAAGCAGTAAAGAAACAAGACTTACTGTGATTCTCAAGGAAACTTTCAGCAGAAGAAATAGAGAGTATGGAAAGGCAATTTGGGGATGTGGTATAAGAGAGGATTAATTCAGATCACATAGCAGATAAGGGTGTTCCCGAAGTACAAGATACTCCTTTAGGAACATCCCCACATAAAAAGGAAGTGTCGGATGCCTTAACCAAACTAAATCAATCTTCATGACATGACACGTCTGTGGGCATTTAACCTCCTTGCTGTAGCATCTCAGTAACTGCACTCTCCAGTCCTATAGGTGTGTTCCAGGCATAAAAGTTGAAGACATAAACATTCCATCTTTATTGAAGAGTAGGCTGAATGAAAGGTGTTTAAAACAACCCTGGGGTTTTCTTCAGAGAGCCAGAATGCGTGAGATAATGTCAGAGGTAAAGAAAAATTCTGAAATTTGCAGTGAGAATATTTCAGGTGAAATGTTTCCTTCTGAACCCAAGAGAAAAACAGAGGAATGATACCGGCTGATTTCTTGTCATAGATCAGCTGTCAGAATGAGTAGGTAATACTTAACTTAATGGCATCCAAAGTAGAGATCCTCCAGCTCAATCTGCACAGCCCCTGTTAAAAATAATCAAGGAAAAAATAATTTTGGGGTAGTTAAGCATTTGAGAGGTACACAATGACAAAATGCAAGATAGGAGAAAGCTCTCAGAGATTAACTAGTACAGAACAGTTGTTTTGCCTTTTCTCTCATCATTTTCCTTCCCCTCTCCTGCCTCTTCCTTTCACTTTTTTCTAATACGTATGCCAAGAACTCGGTTTCCAGCGACTCAATTCAGACAGAGGTTGAGCAGATAACTAAGGGAGCAGCCTTTGGTAAATCAAGTAGAAACGTATCGGTAGAAGTAGAAATGAGTGGCACAGGCTGAACATGCCTGAATAACTGAAAGGTTTTACTTATTCAGTCCCACAGATGCAGCATAGCAACGGGGATGTGACATATTGCTTATTTAGGGGGATGTGCCAGAAATTGTGAGGTGCAGATAAAGTCCTGTGAAAGAAAATCAGACCAGTTGGAATCTTGTCTAATGTTTTTAATTAACTTAAAACTCAATCTCTTATTTCTAGAAAGGAGTGCTTGAGAGAATGGAGGCACTTGGATACAAAACCATCTTCCAAACCATTTGGAATTCACTTTGATAAGAGTGATTATTGACTGAGCTTTATTTCCAGCTAAATTTTAAAGCAAGATGCCAGGCAATACAAACCTGTATGAACTGAAAATAAAGAGGAAAATCCTACTGGTTTCTGATAGCTATATATTATACCAGTCACTCCAGTTACTACAATATCTGAGCATGTAGTCTTTAATGTGCATAGCTTCAAAACTTCTATACAACTAAAATTGGTTTTAAAGGTCAAAATCAACTTCTTAAAAACCACTCAGAATGTGAGAGCCTGTTCCTAAGAAGAGTTTGCCTACGTATAACAGGTGAAGATATATTGCAATATGCTGGTTTTTTCTGATTTTTAAATTTATGAAATATATCTTTCCCAAACATACAACCAGCACAACCCCAAATATAAAACTCACATAATAAGCTGATAAAAAGCAGAACATCTTCCATGACCCTTCAATCTGCCAGTTCTTATATTTTTCACCCACTTATGCTGTTCTCAGTACATCTTTTTGCCTAGGGAAAACCACAGGATTTATAATGTACCAAGACAGCAAAAAATCTCAATCCTTGCCATGCTAAGGTGAAAGTTTCAAGTAAAAGGATCATCTCCCAACACATCCTTCTCCGTGTTTATTTTAGTCTAATCTACTCAGATTTTATATATTTTTAGATTATCTTCATCATCATACTATTTAAGCATTACCTCCTACAGCCCACATATGGAAAGAAATACTCTTGTATATGGCTGGTAGATATTCAGGAACAAATGGGAGTCCAGGAGGAATAGCCTGAATAACTAATGACATCTTCAACACTTGCAGGCATTTGCTCAAGATGCATCGAGTTCTGATCTTGCATCAGTAAGATCCACACCTCAAGTCTGAGTGCTGCTGAGTGATAAATGAGGAGCAAAATGCACACATGTTTTCAGTTCCCCTAAAGCTATAGTGGAAACTTCCAGCTGATCTGACATGGTGTCATGGGATGACTGGGGGGAGAGTCAGGGGGGAAGAAGGGCAGGTTATGTGATACAAACCCCATTCACTTACGTGTTTAATAAAGTAAGCACAAGGAGCATCTGTGTCTTGGCTGCAGCAATGCCTGTGAAGCAGCTGTGAGGATGTTCAGCAGCAGGCGTGGGACTCTGCTCAGTCCCACTCACAAAATGGGTTACGTGGAAGAGTTATGTCCAGTTAGGATGAGGGGGAGAGATGTAAAATACAAATCCATAGGAACTTCCATTGTTCATGGAATAATTTTTGGGCTTTGCATCTTATTGGCATGCAAATACTGGAGCGAATGTATCCTGCCTTTTTAATAGGCTGCATGGGTCTGTGAAAGAAGCAGCCCTATCCAGTCATTTGCTGAACGAAACCCGAAAAAAAGATGAGGTTGGGCTCTATAATGCCATGCTGACAAGCGATACAATAGTTTTACTCGTCTTTTAATCCTCTTCTTTCAGGTGTCTGATTTGGTGCTTCCCCTATTAACTTTCTCATTTCTTTCTGCGCAGTACATCAGAGGCCACCGTACCTCTTGTCATAATAGTTCCAGTTTATAAGAGGGCAGAGGGAGCAGAAAGTAACTACAAGATAGTTCTGAATCTTTCATCTTCATTTCTAAATCCTGTAATTTCTTTATAGTACACACTCTCTTTCTTTCTTGCCACCAGAAACAAGAACTTATTTGAATGTCAAACAGGGCCTTAATGAATCCCACAAGATCATCATAGCAGCAGCTGTCCAAGTTAGTTTCTTTAAATAATTCTGTATGATCTTTACTTAAGTTTTTAAGTGCTAACTCGAGAGTCTGCCTTTTTCTTCCTCTCACACACCCATTTGAAAACAGGGATGTTAATTTACTAGTTAAGGCTTTTTAAGTGCTTCACCTGAGGCTCAGATTGTGATACTGAACACTGAGCTCCTCAAATGTGCCAACTAAAATGAAGCATGTAATTTTGAGGGGTGAGGAACTCCTGAGTAGCCAATACTGCGACCATGAAATTGTTGATGCAAATATTTAGAAATGTCTTGAAATAATGTTAGTTACCATTCAGGAAAGGTTGGCATGTCTGGAATGGTGGGTTACTAAATAATCTTACGCTTTATTCACTTGGTTCAACAGAGTATGTGTCTTAAGGGTTTATTACCGTCTCTGAGGAGGCACTGAGTACATGCAGTGCTTTTCCTGTACTCTACCCTTTAAAAGTTTCACATACAAAGAAGGGCAAGTGACAGTAAACTGAAGTTTTGTTGCCTCATCTTCTAACATTTGTGTGCTCTATCCATTACTAGCAGATGCTTATGCCTTCCTTTTGGCCATAAAAGAAGTCTGAGGGTATTCTAAATTTGATTTGCTTTATTTGCGCATATATACCAGTCCCAAAATGAGGATGTGCAGCCAACATGCAAGGCAGTTCCTTCATGTAGGAATCCTAGCCCAGCATCTCTGTCGGGTTCCCAAGAGACAACTCTTAACACCAGAATTGATTTAACAAGAGGCAAGGCACACAGCCAATTTTCAGGCTGTTCACATTGCCTCCTCTTCTTCTGAGTCTGCCAAGGCACAAAGTCCTTGCATAACCCGAAGACAGAACAGCAAGACAGCAGGTCTCTCTAAGAGATGAAAACCTGCTTCCACGCTGTAAAGGTAACATTAGAAGATTTTGTAGTGATGCTACATGGTGATGCTTCCCATAACGATATGCCTGCTTATCTGTTAACAGAAAAGGTGACTGCAAAGCTTTAGAGCTTCACTTTTCACCAGCATTCCTGCAGTTGGGTTCTTACTCAAATTATTTGTGCCTGCAAAACAAGGATAGGAATCAGCTTTCTCATAGTACACTGATACTGTTTCCATTTATCTTTAAAAAATTTTCAGTGTGTTTAGTGACAGGCTGATTCTCAACAATTTTCATTCCCAGCCTGATCAGTTACACAAATGGGGACATTTTTACTTCAGGAACCTCCTTTTTCTTCTTTTCAGCTTCATCCTGACGTCTTGTAGGGCATCCCTCAAGAGTACTGTGTTTCACACATGCTTTTCTCAGAAGAAAAGAAGGTTTTAATTTTTTTTAGTAGCTCAGAGCTGGCTGTCTCTAGTTCTACTGCACCTTTTCCCTTCGATTGTTTCAGATTTGCAAGTAAGATGCCACTAGTAACATGGGAAGCCTGCAGTCACTTCCAGCCTGTTCTCAGCACTGCCTACAGACTGATGCAAATTGGCACATTTAAAGCCCAGGCAGACAGCAGCTGTGTAATCCAGCGGCATTTCCTTCTAAAATTTTCTGCACAGAACAGGAGCTTGAAAGGAACATGAAATGAAGTAACAGTTTGGGGAGAAATCCAATTCCAACCCCAGAGGCAATACTACACGAAGCAATAAATCTTCTTGTCTGTATCTACAGAAAGAATAAGACACTCCTGACTTGCCAGCTCTGTCTCTACAGCCAGGCAGGTGCCTGCAGACCCGCTTCCCCCCTCATCAGGGACCTATTTGACCGTGCTGCAATTCCCTTTCAGCGTATGCTCCAGGTTTTCTTTTCCATGGAAACCAGGACACCGTCAAAGGAGGAGGATGGGAGAGATGCTGTGTACCTTATTTCAACCTGACGTGGCTTTAGAACATGAGCAGAAAACAACACCAGAGCCAGACACAGCTCAGGTTTTTTTTAGCTTGTTAGGTATCCAGGAGTTTCAGGCAGTCAGACAGTGTCTGATGTGAAAAACAAGCTCAAAAAGTCTGGAAGCATCTAATTCATACAGAAAAGTACCTGCTAAACTGGACGGAAATAGAGACTTAAAACTAGTCGCTGCTGCAAAGTCAGAGACAGTTACATAGCTTCAAGGTAGTGATGCCTCCCATCTAATTCCAGCACAATCTGTCACTCAGCTTTGAAAAAGGCAGCGTGAACAATAGTCATTCAGTAGCAGAAAGCATTGGTATCTATTGTGCCGGCACATCAGTATTGGAAGGATGATTTCTGCATGATTTCATTCCTGAAATACCAGGGGTTTTTTTTTGGACTATTCCTTTTCAGTAAGAATAGGCCTGCTTCTAAATTTCCCATTAAAACAATATTTTTGAGCAAAAATGCAGTTTCTGCCACACGAGCAACTCTAACACACTAACAACTGCTTTATCGGGAGACATAAAAAAATAAAACGGCTTGCTTTTAGGGTTGCCTAACCTAAGTTTACTGTCCTTCAGTGCGTTGAGCTAAGCCAAAAGGTTGACAGCTGAGTTGCTTCCCTGCGAGGCCAGCCGGGAGCTGCCCCCACCGCCCTCCAGCTTCCCTGTCCTAACTACTGCTCCAACAGCAAAATGTACTTTTGTGGCTGGGCTGGGGCGAGGAGCCTGCTGTACGCGGCGCGTGGCAGTGACATTTTAGGAGAAGGAGTCCAAGGTGGGAGGCCAGACTAGAGAGGAGACACAGAACCCCAAGCTGCAGCTCTCAGGGGACATGGCTTCCCTCTGCAGCGAGATGAAATTTAGCTTTGAGCTGTCTAAATATAAAAGGCTGAAGGATTTTCCTTTCCCACCTCCCTTTTACATCACAAGGGTATTCTTCTCTTTACCAGTATCTTTAGGCTTTCAGTTCCTCTACCCAACTACAGTCTGTTCTGCTTCTGGGAAAATTTGGGGAAAGGAACTGCGAATGGAATATACGTCCCCTTGTTTCTATCCTCCTCTTCCCCCACGCACTTTGGTTAAAAAAAAATAAAGTGCAGATCTTATATCTCCTTTTCTTTAAGCCCAGATTCTCTTAATGCTTTCGCTAGTGATTTCAGCTACACTTTTTCGTTCAAGAAGAAATAAACCACTTCACATTTAAAAGCCACAAATTGTTGCTTCCATTTTGTCAAAAAGGCTGGGCTGCTTCCAGGTTTAGAAATACACTCAAATCTGCCAAGTTTTGTCAAACATTACCTTCCTGTAACAAAAAATATTCATACTTCTGGGACTAAAGAGAAAGAGGAAAAGCAGCCATTCAAACACCTTCTGTAAGAGGGAAGGTTCTGTATTTTCTTGGGTGCAGACATGGGGGAGGAGGAATATGGAAAGACAGAATAAAAAAAAAAAAAGCAGACAGAAATACCCAGCTGAGGGCCAATCTGAATTTATAATTGGTATCAGATTCTGTCAATCTTACTCGGGTAGCACAATCCCTATTGATTTCTGGAGGTTCCTCACAGGGTAAGCTAATGTTTAACACAAACACGGGTTACCGAATCTTGTCCTTGAGAAGTAGGGGTCAGGAAGCTGTTATCAATTCAACAGCTGTATTCCTGACCGGCAAGCCTGCTCGATTCAGGGTTAATTAACTGATTCCATAGAGTGGAAGTGTTGTGGAAGAGCATGATCATTACCATTTATATTCATTCTAATATGATGTATTTCAACTCCCCCTCCATCATGTCTTACAGAGAGCGATCTGGGGAAGGAGGATGACAAGTCTTTGCGAAATGATCTCGAATTCCACCAGATACTCGTAGTTTAGCAGTGCAAGGTCAGACGTGGTGTGAAAGGCAGTAACGCACACATTCTTTATTTCAGATTATTTTCTAAGCTTGCATGATACAAAACCTTATAATTACTGGGCAGCTCGCTCACTTTTCATTTCGGCCCTTGCTACCTAGCCCACTCCAATGTGCAGGGAAGAAACGTTGATTTGAATTCTGCCGTGGTGCCATGTATCTTAATAACACTCTGGAGTGATTGGCATGGAGTCCGGATTCTGGGGTTGGATCCAGTCTCGCTGCCAGGAGGCAATGTTGCAGAGAGGGGCTACAGCTGTGGTCTCTGAAGGGACCTGGCTACTTTATCTGTGTATTCTTTCCCTGTGTCTCGCAGTGCTTGAAGATGCTAATTTGTTCACGTTTTCCTCTGTTCATTAATGTATTCTGTCCTTAAAAATTCAGCTTTTTAAAATAGTAATGTGTATTGTCTATGTGAAAGATTAATCACAAGGAGGTGCTTGAGGTGGGAAGGCTTTTCCGGAGAGGTTCCACTTGTTGTCAGCTAGTCACTCTGAATGGCAGTTTCCAGTTAGGTCCCTTAGCTTTTGGAAGTGACATTTAGTCTGTCATGTGCCAGCCATGCAATCTACCTAGCCCTGCAAAGTGCAAATATTAACATAAATGCATATTAAGATACTGTGTGTTAGTTCCTTGAGTGAAATAAAGAGTGGGTGTTCCAGGTGAGGCAAGCAAATAGTGTTGATTTACACTGGCTTGAGAATTTGGCCCATTATCACTTCCTTATATACTTTTTAGAGGAGCTGCAAACTAGATAGTTAAGGCTTCTCCTGGAACATGGCAAGTAATTGTATGTTTAGGCAGACTAGTCGTAATGTTGAGGAATCTTTCTCAGAAATCGTTCTGCTGGATAACCGATTGCTCAGGTGAGAGCTGCTTATTTAGTTCAGTCCTCCATCCTCGGCCTGCTCCTTCAGGTACGTCCTTCTTCTCTCAGCAATCTCATCTGAGCAGTCTTTGTAGAACAGCTCAGATGATCCAGGATATCTGTGTGTCTGACCAGTCTTGTCTTTCGAAGGAGGTCCCGGACCAGCTGCATCCATGCTGTGCCGAGCAGAGGCCCCGGCAGCAGCCCTGCACCTCGCTCCCAGCGTGCCTGTGTGGAAAAGGTACAAAAGCCGCCCCAATAGTTTCTGAAAAACTCTAGTGTTACTGCACAAATGCAAAGCACGTGAAATAATGCCAATGCTTCCAGAAAATGTTGACCTTCCTGCTCAAGGGTGACGTACCTCCTCTGCACCCGCAGTGCGCTGGGGTAAGGGCCACGGGCTGAGCACCCCGTGTGCTGTGGTTGCCCCAGCAGTTCCCGAGCAGCTCCTGCTGATGGTATCATTCTGGTGGCTGCATTTGTTTAAAAAGCTGATTTCATTTATCGCATAATTGGATCGCAGTTTTCTTGGGCGTGTTTGCCTCTCTGATAAGTATGCTGCGAGTATATCTGCAAGCATTCATATGTTGAGATAAAATTACTGGTGGTGCTCATCTTCTCCTATGCTACTGCTGCTACCTCCAGGAAACACTTGTGTGCCTGAATGCCCACGTACAGCCACAGATGTGTGCGCACAGCACCTGATCCTGCTTCTTAATTATTTTTAGCTCAATTCCCTGAGTTGTTCTGCTTCCTGCTGATGAATGGAAAACTGTAGTAGTGCTGTTTCATTTCACCAGCCTCTCAAGTGTAGAAATTATGGTAAATTTGAGAACAAGTGAGATTAGATTGATGGTTACACCTCCTCCTTTAATTAGCCAGCCACGGGATCTGTGGAGACAAGGGAGGTGAATGAGATTTTACCATGGCAAGAATGCTGGAGGTTCTTTCTTGTCTGTTCTTTTTTGTCCGTCTGTTCTGACTGAGAGTGAACCCTTTCGTGACGTGTATTTTATTTACAACTGCCCTGACTATGCTACATCAATGGTTTCCCTGACCTTGATTCAATGATTATGCAACAGAGCGTTGTAAATTATCTTGTCACCAGAATCTCCATTTAGGCAAGTATAATCACTTCCTTGTAAGAGCCCAGGCCTTGGTGTACAGAAACAAAAAATCTACTGCATATTAACGAGAGTGACGTGCTATTAGGGATGAAAAAGCCCTTCTGGCATATGGAAAACTACCACATACAGGTGTTTGGAACCTGAACATCATTCATTTGTGCAAAGTGCTTAGCAATCCTCGGCAAAAAGGTGATAAAGTGTAAAATATTATTTTTAGCTGCATTATGAAATGCAGCATGCCCTGTCCTTTATTTAACGCGGTATTGAGTCTCTCAGTGCCTCGCTGCAGTGACACTTGGCAGTGCTGCAATTGCTGCTTGGCAATGCTTCTGTGGGCTCCGTATTGCAGGGACCATTCTTTGCTTTGCTGGCTCTCTGATCAATGTGGCTTGCAGTCTAGTTTTTCTACACCCGTGGTAATAAAACATGTAATGCTAGTTCCTTGCAATGCATCAGAGGAATGAAGTGGAGCGATGGCATTCTGCTTGCTACAAGAAAATTGTATTATGGAGATGACGAATCAAATGGCCGGGTGGCTGCAGGTGTGTATGTGCACACATGTGCATACTGATGCCTTCAGGGGTATGTATCCTTGCTTGGCTTTGCTAGCTGGGTTGCAGGAGATGTGAACGTGATTGGCTATGATAGCGATGGTTGTGTCCAGCAAGCTACAATCAATTTAAGATGTAGCATATTTGCTAATTCCAAATCTGTTCTGGTGTTTCACTTCAGCTGAGAATTACACTTTCCCTTCTTGTGTCTCAGAACGGTGGAAAATGTCCCTCCCATAAAACAACCCTTTGGTACGTCTCTAGACCAACTCATCAGCAACTTTCCATTTTTCTCTCAAAGCCTTGAATGTAAAACCTTGGGCTGCTGAATTATTATTACTGTACATGAGGGAATCACACTATCTTGTTCTTACTCCAAAGATTTTACAATTAGTCCTCAAGCACAGTACTTTCTCCTCTCCCTCTCCATAGTAACAGCGGAACTGTTATTTTGGTACATTTGTTAGAAATGTAGTTAGTATTCACTGAATAAACTCAGAAAGCAATATTTCACATAGAATAATTATGAATATGTATTTACTTGAATAAGCTGTTGATTTTGCATGAATTCTGCACACTGTTTCTAAGGCAAATATGCTAATGATTGATGTGTGAAAATTTACTTTATTTTGGGCTTGTCAGACTAACTAACATAGTGATCCAAATCCAGAAAATTATTTCCTTGCGCCTAAAGAACCATAACAATTATAGGAATATTCCAGAGAAGTTGATTACTAATAAATCAAACCCTTCTCTATGGATATGATGACTCTGCAGCAATATTTTCAAACAAAATTTATTTTGCAGTTGTCTCTTGGCATTGGTATTCAATCAAGTCCTCATAGCTATATTAGCTGTACCAGGAAACCAATTTAATTAGGATCCTTTCACGCGGTCTCTGTGACAAGCACTGTGGACAACACCAAGGGCAGTGACGCCAATGGGCAGTGACGTTGGGCCCTGGGCAGTGAAATGGGCAGTGCCGGTGGGCAATGGCTATCTCAGCAGGCAGTGGGGTGCAGTGGATGTCGTTTACCTGAACTTTAACAAGGCTTTTGACAGTCTCCAGTAGTATCCTGGGTGCTGAGCTGGATACATGAGGACTGATGAGGAGAATGACAAGATGAATGGAAAACTGGCGGGACCACAGGGCTCAAGGAGTAGCATGCAGCAGGTGGAAGTTGAACTAGTGAGTGGTTACTAGTGGTGTTCCTCAGGGGTCACTACTGGGTCTGATACTATTTAATGTCATCATTAATCATGGACAATGGAATAGGAGGAACCTCCTGATGACCCAAAATTGGGGGAACAGTCAATACACTGAAGGGCAGGGCATTGAAGAGGGATCTCAACAGTCTGGTGAAGTGGGTTGACAGAAACTTCATGAGGTTCAACAAAGGCAAACGCAAAGTCCTGCACCTACTAAAAAATAACACCTTGCAACAGCACAGGCTGGGTCCAGCTGGCTAGAAAGCAGCTTTGAAGTGAAGGCCCGGGGGTCCTGGTAGACAACAAGTTGAACAGGAGTCTGCAGTGTGGCTTCATGGCCAAGAAGGCCAGCAGCATACTGGCTTTATTAGCAAGAGTGCAGCCAGCAGCTCAGGGGAAGCGATTGCTCCCCCTTACTCAGCACAGACATGGTAAGACGACGTCTGCAGGTCTGTGGCCAGTTTTGGGCTCCCCACTGCAAGGAGGACATGGCCATTTTTACTGTGAGGGTGGTGAGGCACTGGAACAGGTTGCCCAGAGAGGTCATGGATGTCCCCTCCCTGGAAGTGTTCAAGGCCAGGTTGGATGAGGCTTTGAGCAACCTGGTCTAGTGGAAGGTGTCCCTGCCCATGGCAGGGGGGTTGGAACTAGATGATCTTTAAGGACCCTTCCAACTCAAACCATTCTATGATTCTATGATTCTATACTGGAGTAAGTGCAGCAACAGCCACCAGGATGCTCAGGGAGCTGGAGCATATGGTGTACAAGGACAGGTTGAGAAACCTGGGTGTTCTTCCTGGAGAAGAAATGGCTGAAGGGGTATCTTACATCTCTGTAACTACCTAATAAGTGGTTGTAGGGAGGATGGAGCCAGACTTTTCTTGGGGGTGCACAGCAAAATGGCAAGGGGCAGTGAATACCAGCTGCAGCAAGATAAATCCCAATTAGATACAAGGAGAAGAGCTTCACAGTGAAGATGATCAAGCACTAGAACAGGTGCTCGGAGAAGTTTGTAGAGTCTCCATGCTTGAATATATTCAAAACCTACCTGGGTAAGGCCCTGAGTAACCTCATCTCACTTCAAAGCTGACCCTATTTTGAGCAGTGGTATGGACTAGAGACATGAAAGCTCCCTTCCAGCTTATTTTATGTTGAGTTTATGGCGAACACTTGTAGTGAATTTTGCGCTTGGAAAAGTACTCCTTTTATCTATATTTTGGATATCTCATGTCACAGTAAATTCCACCAGAAAGGCATGGAAAGAATGGGAGTTTTGCCAAAGAAATGAGTGCTGAGACTAATTTGTATCATGACAGTCTGGCTATGAATTTATAATTGTATCACTCTAAAAACTGACTGGTTCCATACCTACAGATCTCTGTAGCTGAACATTAATCACCTGCTTCTAGGGACAAAAACCTTCTGGTGCTTTAATCTACAAGTTGTGGTGGATGCAACCTCTACCCTTCGCTGGCTAGCCACACGTGCTGGCTCTGTGTTTCCAGCCTGCCTGACTGCACCGAGTAGGCTATGCAACCCCACGTATGTATGAAGGCGTGACTGCTCTTCAGCGCAACTGTCAAAGAGCCAAACGTACAACCTAAGTCTCTCCCGCATCGTTTGCGTATGGGGAAGTATGCAGAGAACTTCCAAGCTGACCTCAGTTTGAGTCAACAGGAATTGTGCCATTGATATCAATGACAGCAAGATATTACAGCTCCCCTCCCTGAAACGTGTGTGTACAAATCCTAAAGGTAATTCACAAGTTTAAAGGCAACGTTTAACACAAGAATAAGCTAGGTAAGCAGATTTACACCAAAATGCTAATTGTTCACAAGCGTTGCCATTTTCTTTTTTGAAATGTGAATGGGAGGTGGCTTGAAAGCTGAATTTAATAGTTCATTCCTGATGATGAACCAGAAACAACCATTTTGATGTCAGTTTGTATATGGAGGAGTATGCTTTGCACTTTGCTTGGGCATTTCAGTGGCAGGGCATCTCTTCTTCTAATTCTCTGGCTGATGTGCTTAATGAAGCATGCATAGAAGAGCCCTCCAAACTGTTTAAGAAGCTTTCTTAAGCCCCCAAAGAGTATTTTAATTTCTGTGTGTATGGAAAATAAACGTGTAAGAAGAATTAAACTTGGGGGTAGCTACATGGTACAAGGTTTTTCAGCATTGCCCTACTAATGTAACTGATTGAGTACAAGATGTGTTGCTTGCCATTTCCCGGAATAAAAAAATGAGCTGTTGAGTCTTAATGCACTATTCCAATTATGGTTATAAAATACTGAATCAAGTCTTTCTTTAAAAAAAAACCCCACTTGGAATTAAACAGTTCAACAGAATTAATAATGATTCCAGATGGGCCTGTATTTGGCACTAAGAAGTGTGTGAAAGGAAATGTTTTCAACCAGAAGTTTGAATGATTTATAAAAGTTCTTGAGAGATTTTTCACTGGTAAAGATGCCCTTTCAACCTCTGCGCATTTGGAGTTAACAAAAGAAGTGACACCGAGTGAAAATCTTGGCATTGGTGAAAACCATGCATATGTTCACGAGCAGAAGTGCCTGAAATAGTACAGCAGCAGAAGTGCCTGTCCTAGGACAGCCAGGTTCTCAACACACTCTCTGTGCCTTATTTCCCTACTAGTAAAAGAGGAAGAGTAACCGTTCCTCACCTTGAAAAGGTACTGAAAATAGGAAATCTTTTGTGATTGTGGGGTAGATAGGTATTACGGTACTGATACCTGTAGCGGTATGTTGGGAATAAAAGCAGCTTCTGCTTGCAAGTTAAACCTTTCCTTGGGTCTGGAAGAGACAAGACACTGGGCCAAAAAGAGAGAGGTCTATGTTTGACAACAATTATTGTAGTCTCTAATGTTGGGCAGACTTGGGACTACTGGAAATAGCAGAAGGCAGAGTTATAAGCTCTTATGCAAAAGTGAACATTATCTTACTCCACTAATTGTCTCCCTTTTCCACAGCATCCCTGGTATAACCACAAAGTATTTAGTAGACATTTAGCTTTCTTAAATGCAAGTCAGCAGCTGGAGTTAGGAAAAGAGTTGGCATCATGTGGTCAATCAACCTCTTTACTGGTCACCGTGATTCATGGATTATATTAAACAGAGGAACAAGGAAACAGATTACACACACTTCATGTGTTACATTAAATCAATTATTAATAGACAGCTGGGTATCTTGCTGCCTTGTACTCTGTTATGAACTTGTGAGAATGATGAACAGTGAAGCAGAAGCTAACAGACTGCCCCAAACCACTGTTTTACCAATTATGGTTTTAGCCTAGTGTCAGTTAATGGAAATTACCAAATTCCGCATCCTGCCTCTTCTGTGATTTACAACCCATTCCTTGATCAAGACTTCAGGGAGGATGTCTTTTGCAGCGGGAGTGGAAAGGACAACATATGGCTTCTGTCTCATATTACACCCATTTGTAATCTACAGATTTAGCTGCTGTTTTTCCTACAAAGCCCGAGAGACCCCCCGGTGCAGCTAGCTCCCAATGCCACAGAACCTTCCTCTTTGCAAATTCCCCCCTTTTATTCCACCGTCCCTTTCCTTTATTCCACCACCTTAACACTTTCTGTCTGCTAATGTCACAGTCTTTCTTTGTACATAAGACTGCCCCATTATTCATAATTTCTGGGCCCAGGTTCAAGAAGTCTGTTTGGAGATGATAGTTGCTCTGCACATACAACTTCCTTTCATATTGGTGGTCTTGAGGCTTGTATCAGGCTCCTGAGAGATCATCCTTTGTAATGAATAAATGGCATTCTTATTTACCCGTTTGAAAATGTTAACAAATGGTTCCATAGGCAAATAATTGGATTCCAGTGCTTCCTAGTGCTGACAATTGCATGACTTTATCCTGTAAGTGTCATGATCTTAAAGGCAGATGCAGCGTGATCAGGAATGTCATTCATGCATTCTAATTATTGAAAATAACCAAGAGTGAGCCTTTAATGTTTCATTTTAATTCCATCTTAGTGTATAAGCAGTATATCTCTACCTTCTATTAATTGTATATTTAAGAAACATCAAAACTGCTTCCTTTCACTTTCTGAATTTTCCAGGCCTTCAGTTCTTTCCTCTTTACTGCTGCATGACCTTGGGGAAAAAAAAGAAAATCTTACAGCCTGCATGTTGGATCTACGAGGGTTTCCTTCTTGTCCGTGCACCCCGAGGCAGGTTCCGACACCCCGCACGCCCCACAGCACTGCGTTCCTCAGGTTGTGCTCGCCGCTGTCTTCTGCCTTCAGAGCTATGGCCACAGACCCTGCTTCCCCTTCACCCTCACCATGGATTTATCCCCTTTAAAAGCGTTTACAAGGTTGCTCAGCTCTTCTTGTTCTTGCTCGGTTTGTGCTCTTTGGCGGAAGAGGTTGGTAGAGAACCTGATCATGCGCTTTTTCTTCTCTCTGCCTTCTTCAGTAGCCTCCGTGGAGACAAAGTGTATCATGTTGTCCATAGCTTCGTAACTCTTCCATGCGTTCAGCGTGTTCAGATGAATCTGGCTTACTAGCGTTTAAACCAAAACTCATCCAAGTAAATGGAAAAATTCCTAATTCCATTTCTGGGCCTCATCAACTTGGCTTGTTTCTCCAAAGCTTTGCGCCTTTTGTATAATTATTTATAACTTTGCAAAGTCGTGGCCGGGCAGTTTTTGTAAATGTTGCCCCAATGGAATATCAGGGTTTCACACCCCCTCTGCATAGCTGTAAATGAGCTAGAAAACCCAGAAAACCTGTTGTGCTGAATAAAATCATACTAATGATTTGGAGTTCATGTTGGGCTCAGGGAGGCAGAGCAAAGCACCAGCAGCTCCGCCTAGGAAATGTAGGGAGAAAAGCCAAACCTCATAAACATTTCCTTTCAAGGAAAATAGGTTTTGAAACAATGTAAATAAAGACATTACCAAAAACATGTTTTTCTTCTAGGAAAAGACCATCCAGGATGGAGGGTTTTTTCCATTTAGGAAAAAAAGAAGCCTGTGAAAAAGCTATCAAAATCTATCAGAAGCGGAGCAATCTGGACAAGAATAGGAACAATCAGATGAAAATTAACCTTTTTTTTTAGGATTGTAGGAGCTGTCTGTGAAATATTTTGTGTTTTAAAGGTCTCATTTTCTGACAAAAGATCAGTTTCAAGAGAGAATTTTCGACCTATGCTTTTTTACATGCTTCTGCAAAAGAGCAGATGCTAACGCTAACCTTTATTTACAGAAATAACCCTAGATTCGAATGAACCGCTTGGAAGAACACAGCCTTGCTGTTCTCCCTCGCTAAGAGACACAGCCTTCCTGCCTCCTTCCTGACCGAGCCCATGATAAAGGTACGAGTTGAGACTTGAATCCTGCAAGACCCTATGGCAGGCTGGATTGGTTTTTGCTTGCTGAAAGCTGTGTTGCGGGGTTATAACACGAGGTTCAGGGCTGCGTTATGCACAGTGTTATTTCATTTTCAGGATATATCCTTTGCAACACCTTTCAGTCTTGAGTGAGAGGCTTTTAGCTGTTCCCTACCAACTAGCGAGCTCCCAGCCCGTTCCCTGGCTACGGTCTCCATCAAATCCTTGCTGCCGCAACTGTGGGATCCCCGAGAGGAGAAATCAAAATGAGGAGAGAGGCTCTACTTCTAATGCAGATCCTGGGCCACTGAATAACTGCTTGGGTAGGCGGGCACACAATGCCTGGGTTAAAGGAAAAGCTACAAGCCCAAACTGATTGTTTATCGATACAATTTTTCTTCTTAAAAATGCAGATTTGCGGCAGGACCACATGTATTTCTGATGTGCTGGAAAAAGGCGTTTGAACCAACTGGCGGATTATAAAACCCACTAGAAAGTGACGCTCACTTCTGCTTTCCCAGTTGCCTAGGTGATTAACATGAGATAAATACAGTTCTTCCTATGTCTATTCTTAAATCTTTAAGACAAAGAGTTTTTTGACTTTGTGTTGCAAGACGCAAAGGTGTTTCAACAGCCAGATTTCACAAGAGCTGGGCCCTCCTCCTTTCCCTTCGCTTGTGTCGCATTTCTGCTGTGAAGGTGACCTTATAGTCACCAGCTGAGCACCCTCCAAACCCTCTTAGGGCCGGGAAGGGGGGGGCAACTGTCCCTGGGGGCAACCAAGTTCAGCGGGGTGTGTGCCTGTAAGTAAAGCTCCCACTAGTTAAAAATACCAAGTCATATATGATTATCTTTAGTGCCGTTAACACCCCGTAAGCATTAGAACAGCAAAAGGCGGTTGTCCGTGAGAAAGAGCAGATTGCTGGGCTGGAAATCAGAACACCAGGCTCCCGCCTTTGGCGTCCTCACCGAACTGTGCAACCCTGAGCTAGTCGACGCGTTTCTAATCCCCCCCCTTATTTTTCCTCCATTGTCTCTGTTCAGAGAGTAAGTCCTTCGTGACAGGGATCATCTCTCACTGTGTGTTTGTACAGTGCACAACGCAATAGGCCACGATCTCCGTCGATGGCTCCAAAATGCAGGGCCTTCAGACGAGGCTTCTGATGCAGAAATCGTCATGTGTGATGGCTTCGGAAAACCCAGCTCTGCTGCGTGTTTTCCCTTCTCCTTTCTGAGGCTCTCGGGTTGTTCGTAAGCGAGCATGAACACGAGGCAGGGAAATGCTGTTGCCCTTCTTTGACAGATCAGGAAGGAGAAGTACAGAAATGTGGAATGGGTTTCTCCAGCTTATAGAGCAAACAGGCGGGTTTTTTTTTTTTCTCTCTCTCTCCCCCAGTTCAGTAATGCAAAGAGACAAAACATTTTTAAAACCGAAAAATTCCCAGCATATCTTCAAGCTTTTCCCTCCTGCTTCCTTTCCCTCTTCCCGGGCTGGCAGAAGCCGCCAAATCTGCTAGTATGTGCTTCCTTTAATGTCTTCATTTTTGTCCCTGCTTCTCTGCTGACCTCTGGAAACTCTCCAGGGATTACCGGAGCAAATCTTAGCCAGTCAAAAAGGTGTCTTATTTACAGAGGCAGCTACTGAACCTGTGTGTTATGTCTAATCCAACCTGAGGTTGTAGATACCTACATCCACCTAGCCCTATTTACCCACAAATTAGGCATTTTTTGGTGAGACTTGAACAGCCACACATTGATAGTCATCTGTTTGTTTGTTTTTTTTATTTTGCATGTTTTTAACTGGGAAGCAAAAGGAACATCATCACCCTTCATTTAACCTCGCAGCTCCGTGGTGCAGCAGACAAATTAGAATAGCATCTATCTTAAAGATGAGTGTATCGAGGTAAGAGATTACAGCACAATTTGTCTGGCTCCTGTAGAATTCAGAGGTGAGCTTGGAGGGATGGAGCTGGTGGTGCTTGGGCCAGAGCAGCCCATCACCTGAGCGCTACCCGGGAAGGGAAACCATTCTGCTTCGGGCCAAAACCTTCCCATTACCCCTCCCGGCGAAACAGAGGGCTGCCCTTTCCATTCTGCGCATTGTGCGTGAATTTGGAGCCGCTTCAAAAAGGAAGTGTTTGGTTTTTTTAAAAAAAAAAAGGAGAAGAAGAAGAAGAAGTTATTTCAGACATGTTTCCTGGGTTGCTGTTTGTTTTTGATGTTTTCAGCCAAAGCCAAATGGCACGGCGCAAACGCGGCCCTGGCTGCGGCGTGCTGTTTCCCTGGCTGGCAGGGACACCTAGTGGGTAGGGCAACGTGTGCCGGTGAAGGCAGGGAAAAACACGCGCTCTTGACTTCCCACCAAGGGCAATATTTCATCTTCTGAGTCATGCTTGTGCCTAATTGATGCTCATGTTATCCTTAGGAATTAACGCGCAGTTGGGAGGAGTTTACAGCCAAACCTCCTTCAAGGGACGGCGATTGTAACGTGAGAAGGTGAGCTGAACAACTACTGCTAACGGGAAACGCTGCCAGCCGAGCTTTTGTGTGATTTATTCTTTTGAAGCCTGTTACAGTCATAATAACACCTACACTGGCTATATGTGAGAGCTAACTCGGTGGTGGCATGATTCATCTCTGTCTGCAGTTACGCATTTCATGGGGTATGGCACTGGGGCCACTTTTATTCTATTGCAGACACCTACAAAATGACGTTTACTCCTGCTCTTAGTGGGATGGCTTCAGCAGAAAAAGCAGCAGGAAGCTTAAAAAGATGAGGAAGGCAGTGTGACCATCCACCCCCCCAAAGCCAGCAGGGCTGTTCGATGTCAGGGCCGGACCCAAATCCGTCCTGCCTCCTCATTGCTCGTGGCGCAAACCAGGCTTTGCTGGCCCTCAAGCTGTTTCCCAGATCGGCTCCTTGATTGCATTCCCTTCATGCAGGTTTTTATGGGAAGAGGTTGTTGACTAATTTCTTTGTTTCCATCGTGGGGCTATGGAGAGCTTTTTTCCTGTTCTCTTCCCAAGCACCTGTCTGAGAGGGCTGACGTGGGGATGCTACGGTCCAGATCGACGGCGTCCCTAAAATCCTCTAGCCCGTGCCAGAAACAGAGACGTTACATGTGAGAGGTCTCGTGCAGGGAGAAAACAAGCCCTTTTATAAGCATGTGAATTATTTTTTTTGTTTAGGGTAAATACTTCTCCTCTGCAAACTACAAAATCTGGAAGCTGGGAAGGAGCATCCTCCCGCTCCCACTCTGGGGATGTAGGCCCTGAAGAGGTTCTTACACTGAAAAATTTAAGATGAACTGCAGCTTCTGAATCAGAAACATATCACCTAAATAGCAGGAAGCAGTTATGCTCTGGACATTTTGAAATCGTCATCTTCTGATCTAATTACGTGCTAGCAGTAAAACTGACACAGTTATGGTTATTAAGTCCTTTTCTTTTTTTCAGGTTTTACCAAGAATTCTATCTGAGGACTAATAGGCGCTTGCATCATTTCTGTCCTATATGCTATATTAAGGAGCAACTACATCATCAGCAAATAGTTTTGTTGTGCTGATACTGCGCACAAAGTCAAACGCAAAGGTACAGAGCTTTGGTTTTTTTCCCTGGACTCTCAACATAAATTGAGTGGCTTATTCCTCATCAGTTCCTTCATTAAAGGAGGACTCTTAATTCTCATTTAATGAAATTAATCCATTTGAAGGAGGGGGTAAAAATTGCTCCTTTCTGACATAGCTGCATTGACACAGTTTTGTAGCGGGACATAAATATCTGTATTCTAAATACGGATGGTGGGAAAAAACAGTAAACAATATATTTGGGAAGACTTTTGGCACCAGTAATCTGAATTCTTACATATAAGCTAGCAAAATGCAGTTTATGCAAAATTATGATTATCAGTGTGTATACAAATAGACGAAAAAAACTCTTAGAGTATTATTGCCAATGACTCAATGTCAAACTGGAAGTAAATTTCAAGAGTATTCCGAGCAGATGTGCAGAGATCTTCAGGACTGATTTTAGTCAATATTTTTATTAGTGATTTGGAGGATAAATATAGAGTACACTTATAAAATTTGCTCAGTCTGGCAGGCAGGATCAGAATGCGAAATGATAAAATTGAAGAGATGGCCTCAGATCAACAAGATGAAGTTCACTAATGACAAGTATGAAGCGCTACGCTGCAGAGGGAGATATCAAATGCATAAATACAAACTGGGAAATAATCAGCTCAGCGTCAATATGAGAAAATGATCTTGTGTGTATAGTGGTTCATAAATTAAATATGACTCAACAATGTGATTGTGCTGCAAAAATTGCTAATCCCACCTGGAGTTCTGTTGATAGCAGTGGTGTGTGTGGAAGAGGAGAGATTGTGCAGGCGGGAGGCTGGATGCCTGCAGCTCCTTAATTACAATCTGGGCACCCAAGTAGATCACGCTGCCCATCACCTTCCAGACCTTCCCTTTCCCCCCTCTCCAGGCCCTTTCCCCAGACACAGCCATTCTTTGCTGGCTTCCTCCATGAAGGATCCTTGAGCTCTTCTTCCCTTTGGACAACATTGCCTCTACTCCTGCTGCCTCACATCGTTCCTTCTCATGGAAATAAATGACTGGTGACTCCAGGAGAGGTCTCCATACCGATCCTATAGGCACATACGATTCCATATAGGCAGCATGCACTGCTGAGATGAAGCTGGCTGGGAGTCTGTCGAGGAGGACACGCTTCTGCAGATGCGCTGGCTCCTGGCAGCTTTGGTCTGAACCAAGGGAGTACCACACAAACTCAGTGCAAGTGTGTCACTCACAGATGTAGCTCAGTTCAAAGGGGAAATTAACACTTGAAAGAAAGAAAGAAAGAAGGAGACAATCTCCTGAGAATTACCACTGTCCCAGGCAAGAGAAGAAAGTAGAGGGAAATGATTGCGTTTCATTGCCTCATTTTTTTATCACAGTGAAATTTGTGAAGGTTTTTCTTGTGTTTTTTTAATCCTTTTTAAATCATTCAGGATTTAATACTACATAGAACTATCTCCATTGCACCGTGTGACAACCATGGGAGGTGTGCCCGGGGTTGTAGCCACTGACCCAGCCACAGCAGGCAATGGACCGAGGTTCAAAGTCCTCCTTTTGTCACTTTTACAGATGTAATGGCAGGAAGGGTCAGCCAGCGCTGATGAAAACCCGAATATATGTTTCAGAAATCATAAACGGATCACTTAAAGACTGTGGGAGTTTGGGTGGCTGTGCCCAAAAGCCCGAGGCCTACCACTAGATGGCAAACTTTAATTTTTAGATTTTTAAATTCTGGAGCTGCCCTCCCAGAGCCGTGTCCTGCCAGGGCCAGGGGCTCAGGCCCAGGGCCATGGCCCTGCCACACACCGCTCGGGCCGCCGCGAGCTCTCCAGCTGTCCCACTTCTTCTTGGACACCAACCGGCCAAAAATTTCCATGTGAGCATATTGCTTGCGCGCAGAAAATAGCCACGAGATGCTTCCCCAGGTGCCACTTTTCCCAAAGCAGGGAACCAGTAGCTCTCCTGCGGTTTTTCTCTGTATGGAGGCTCCGGGTGATGCCCTGAGCAAAGGCGTGGGGGACAGAGATCCAGGCAGTTGTTCAGTCAGGCTCAGGTCAGGAAAGGACCAAGACAGGGCTCTGCCAGGTAGGTCTCACTGGTGGCTGGACACTCTGAAGAACCACCGCCCTTTCTCCTCCCTAGTTTTTCTCCCTCGCTTGGCCAGGGGCCGGGGTTGGGTGCGCTGGAGAACAGAGGCACTTTTCAAGGCTCGAGACATTGTATAGGGTGGGAAAAAGGCTTTTCTACTCTTCTCTCCCTGATAGCTATCTTGGAAGGCATTAAGAGGTAAGCTAAGAAAGCTACTCTACTGAATGTGGTCTTCTCCAGATCTTTATCGATCCCTGAGGAAATGGGCACGAACTGCAAATCGGAGTGGTGCCAGCAATGCAAGCAACCTCAGGTCTTGCCAGTCCTTGCCGTATTGTGAGAAGTACTATTAGCACATAAAGTTTTACATATATTTTAGGAAACTCTAGTAATATTGCCTAAATCAATCTTCATTTTCGTAGGAACTTAATGAAATTATGTATCTTCCCCCTCAGCCATGCGTGTTGCCTTATTTTAATCAGTAAATTTATCTCGGTGCGAAGAGGTACCTCAGTGGATACTGGGAAACTCAACCCCAAGTCTGAGATATATGGTCCCCGGTACAGAAATGAACCGTTAGGTCATGTTTCTCATACCGCAGGTCTTAGACCAAGAGCTGACCTCATGAGCGACACTGCTTCTAACATGGGGACTGCAAGATGTTTCAATGAGACAAATCACATTTCCTCCACAAATAGAGTTAACAATTCTGTGGAGCACTACCAGGAAGAGTGTTTCTTCACCATAGCACATAATGTTTTTGTGGCAAAGCACGGTGGTTAACACGGCAACTTCTGCAAACCCTCATAGGGTTTTCTTTGCATCTGCCATTCATGGCAGTCCTTTGAGATCTTTTAAAAGTCTTACTTACTAAGTCATTCAATACCCAGCAGTTGTCCTCTACACACTAAACCTCTTGCAGAATTTTGCAGTGTGTTATGCAAAAATATTGCCTGCTTTTACTGATTTGTTGTCTTTTAAATTACATGGCATGAATGCCATGCGAGATGTAGTCTTCATCTTCTATATTTTAATTCTTTTTTGGTCGTCTGGTCCTACATCCAGCATCATTAGCTGAAAGCAAAATCAAAGACATTCCTTCCAGCTGACCAAGAGCTGACTCCTCTCCATGGTCTTCAGAGCCTCCATTCTGAAGGCCAAACTTCCCAAGGTGGGCAAGGATCTCCCCTGGCTCCACACAGCGGGGTTAATCACCTCATTTCAAAGCAATCTCCTGAAATGAGTCTTTACCAACAAAAACAGTATTTCTCAACTAGAATTTGGGTGTTGCAGGGAGGTGAGGAGTTCAAAATACCCTGGGGCTGAATAAAGGACTTTAGCTTCCAGACCTCTTGGTGAAGCCCTTCCCCTGAGGCATGGGCTGCTACAGCACACTGGGAAGGAGGCCCCTGCCTCCTGTTTGCTGTCTACAGGATTGGGATACACGGTTCCTCTAGCTGTTTTTGCAAATGGCTGCCCAGACTCAGGTTTCCCAGGGTTTGATTTAAATGTCAGATCACGGATAACAGCGACAAACTAAGCCCAGATACCTCCTTCTCCCTCCCCTCGTCTCAGGAACCATAAGCTCTATCCTGGATTTTTTCTCTCTTCTCCTGCCGTTTTTTTGTCAGGACTGGGCAGAGATGTGTGATACCAATGATACTTCTCATTAAGGTGGAAATTCAGTTTTAAATAAAGCTAAGGCAAATGATGAAGCATTTTCCAAAGTCTTGTTTTCCTGGTGGACTCTTTTGCATCAGTACCTTTCAGTACCAAGAATCACAGGGAGGTGAAAAGATCGATTTTAGGGTCAAACAAGAAAGAAGTAATACATTATTACTTATTACTTCCTACAGGCATAAGCTGAAAACTGCAAAGAAGGATTTGGTATCAAAATGTATATTCATTTTCAACAGAGGAGGGCTAGCTTTGGGACAGGTGAGGCTGTATATCCTTTGTTTTCAGGGTGAGGAAAGCATCAGGTAATTGCACAAGGACAGGGATTTGGGTTGTTTCATTTTAATCCTGTCTCATTCAATGCACTAACCTGTAGTCAGGATGAGCATGAAGGAGTCACACCAGCTACCTGCAGTAGCCCAGGACCTGTAGCAACCTGGGCACAATGCCCATACACTTTAACACTGGGGGAAAAAAATCTTTGGGGTGTTAACAATCTTCTAACTTCAAAAAAACAATCACTGTGTGAGTGAGGGAAGTCTCGTGTAAGGGGTGGGAATTCCCACCCACTTGGTCAGGATCTCACCAATATGATGGACCTGCTCCGTGGCTCCGAGCAGTCAAAAATATCAGGGAGGCGGAAACTATTTAGACTGTCTTCTTACATATAAGGAAGGAAAAAAAATCACAAGCCAGTTTTGAAATTATCCTTTCCTTTCTAAGTTAACTATAATCACCTTCTATGCAAGGAGAAGACAGAAATGTAATCTGTCCGCTAGAAACTGTGGACAGAGCATAGCTCGAGCAATGAAGAAGTATCCAGGGAAGGACTGGTCCATGTCGTACAAGCAGCTGGATATCTTGACAGCTCATTCATTATTGCTGAAAGGTGCTAGTTGTGGGGGACGGACTGGCTCACGGGGCTGGCTCTGCTGCCCGGACCAGCGGTCGGGGAAAGTCACCACTGTTTCTCAGTGATTTCATAGCTTTTGTGAAGTGCACCGGTCACAAACTACTTCCCACCAGATAAATGTCTGGGAGGTAAAATCTGCCACCAATGGCACCAAGTGATGTGTTAGCCAAGGGCAGGCATGGCCTGATGATTATTCTGTATTTCCCTTTTAGTGCTTGTTCCATCACCTTACGGCTGAGGCTCGCTGAAAGGGAGCTCCCAGGCTGCTTCATGTGACGATCCCCGGAGGTACGCGTCACGCCGAGCAGAGTGCCACCGGACGTGCAAATGCCGTGATGATCCAGTACGCTTTCCCCTGTTTAACCGTAGGGTTTGGGGGATGACTTTGTCGTTCGTCTTGTATTTCTAACAACACCGCTTGCACCGGGGGAGCTGCTATTTAGCGAGGCCCCTGAGCGCTAGAGCAATGCAATCAGTCATACAGCACCTCCAGTTAAAGCACGCTGCCAGCTTGCTGTACACGGCGCACGCCTCTGTTCATGCTGCCCACCAAATGTTTTGGCATACCTGCTTGTAATGTGTCATATTAGATCCAGGCCCCCAGCCAAACTTTGCAGCTCAGACCCACTTCTCGCTGAACTTGACATGGGCTAAAGAATTGTTGAAAACAAGACTGGCATTCCCCGCGACTTGGGCTCCGTAAGCATTGTTAATTAACAGCTGTCAACTCTTGTGTATTTGGTGCCATTAGCAACATTGACTGAAAGAATCCATTGAACCTTTAGGTAAGGCTGTCCAGATCTTTCATTTCTTAATTAACTTCTACAGTTGACCTCAGCAGGTATCGTTCAGTAGTGTTCAACTGAACATTTGCAATTGTAGCTTGACAGAAGTTTTGAGCCCAAAATTATATTGTTTATTATTTTTTCTCAGGTTGCTAAATAAGAACAATTTTATGTTATGGTACAGCCCAGCTGCCTGTTGCCCTACATATTATGCAAACAAATACCTAGGCTAATATAAACCCAGACGTATTAAAAAAAAATTAATGAGTACTGGATGGAGAAAAGCGGAATAATTCTTTGATTTTTTCAAATTATTTTTTTTGTCCTTACTCAGAACAAAGCAACGTTTTAAGCTTGCAAAATTTTTCATGAAAGGGATTTCATTTTTCCCTCTGTTCTTCCTGACGCATCTTAGAGATGTTTTGATTTTCATTAACTATTTAATATCAGATTCCTGAGGAGGTGGGGAAAAAAAAAGAAATCAAAACAGTAATATTGGTAATTGTTTTTCAAAGAGCTGTGTTAGCACTGCAACCATTCCCTTTATGCAGCAGGGTAGTAAATAAAATGAACTTTGAATGAAGAGCTGGTTTTATGAAAACCATTAATTGCTGATGCAAAAGGTGCATGGGACTTAGGCTTAGCTGGGAAGACAATAAAAATCCTTTACAATTAATTTTAAATTTTTAACTTTGTACTTCCCCGTCATGAGGGAATGCAACATCCTTAATTGTTTTTCCATGTCCTGTGTTAAGTGCAATGTATTGCATTTAAAATAAAAAGTGCTTTTTCTTTTTTCAATAATACTGTTTAATTCCTCCTCCCCTCTCCCCCAGTTAGTAGTTATATGTAGAGCACGGAACAGGAAAGGTCTGGGTTTGATCACAGACTGGTATAAACTGGGAGTTAATCCGTGGAATCGGTTGTGTGACAATGTGAGAAAATGGTTGGGAGATCAGAGTTAAGACTTCTGTTTCTAGGAAGACTCAATGAAGAACATATAGCTCACTATTTTCCTGGAGAGATGCTTCAGAGCCCTTCACATGCTTATTTTGATCATTTTTTAAAAATACATTGGAGTGAAAAAAAAAGTTGAAAAAAAGATGTTTCTAATTCTAGTTGTTTCAAGCGGTATCTTAAGGTTGAGTACAAAACAAACCATACATAAATAGTAGAAAACAGTCCGCATCTTGTTGCCATGACAATGCCCTACTTATAGCACATTAAGCTGATTCATGTCTTTTCTCACCTCACTGTTAATAAATTATGGTGGCTGATGAGAATTAAGCCAGCTGGAAGAGCTGGTGAATGTAAGCAGCAAATTAATTTGCCACTTAATCGTGGCGTCCTTTAGGGGAATTACCCTCTACATCGCAAATAATATCTTGCTATATGTAAAATGGTAGGAATAAGTTGAAATAGCCAGGCTTTGTTTTCTTTGTAATACTGATGTATCATGGCTTATTGCTGTACCAGCAAGAGCTGGCTCAGCCCTGCTCCTGCTGTAGGCAGCAGCACCGACTTCAGTTGGTGGTGGACGAGCGTTGCATAGGCTCCTCCAATCCATCAGTGAAGATTACAGGAATCAGTCTTTAAAACACTGATTCCTCAAGTTTGAGTTATGTTTTGTCATTTGAAGTGTAGGATATTTCGCCAACAGCAGTCCAGCACCTTTACGTTAAACTGATGCACCGTGCAGAGTTATAACAGGGACCATCACTACTCAGCGGATGCGCGAATAGGGTTTATGCAGGTCAAAGTACAAGAGTTCAGGTGAAAGCAGGCATTCGTCAACGGTGATCAGAATTTAGACTTCTTAATGTATATTCACGGTGGAAAAGATTTTCTGCTTTTTCTGTAGGGAGAGATTCAACAATGGTGATGGGTAGAACTGAATAAACACTGTATAGCTCATAATAGCAGCCTTTAACAGAAACCAGCCGTACTTCATTCAAACCTTTGTCTCTATACTCACTTGAAGTTAATAAACTCTAACAGCTGGAGCTGGAGCTCTGTATTGGAGACTTTCTGAGTCACCAGTATAAGGATCTCAAAAAATAGCAAATGCTTGCTTTTGGGACCTGAAATCTGAGAAACGCTAACTGAATTCTACTTATAAATATTCTGTGATCTTCAAGTATTTGCTCAAGTGCAGGAGTTTGATTGCTTTCCCTATATTTTTTCTCTGCTGACTTTTTGCATTCTTTTTCAATGGTTTCAGTTTTCTCTCAGCTGTAAATCAAAGGCAAATTTTCTTTGGCCTTGCACTCTGGTTTGGGTTAACTAAAGAAACATTACCTGAGCAGTATCACCCGAGGAAGCCAAATTAAACAGTCACTGAGAATAGCTTGGCTAAGCTAAGCCCTTCTCCTTTTGATTCCTAATTTCATCCACTTCTTCCAATGACATGAAAAATTACTGTAGGCTGGCACCCACTCAGCTATCAAAATGCTGTTTCATGCTGTTTCATGGCTTCCATTTTGTCAGAAAAGCTTCCGACAGGCAATGGCATGTTGTTCGGAATTTAAGGACGTTTACAGACTTTCCAACAATTTTCATTGCATTGGAGATGTCTTCAGTAACAGCTGAATAATACGATGATAATGAACAAGCTCTGCACATCCAGACTTAACAGCAACTCAACAGATCCATGATCTCCCTTAGTTATGAGAGCTGCAACACCCATTGTTCTTCTCATGATAGAAGGTGTGCCACCTATAAATGCTGGCTAAAAGTTGCAGCTGCATGTTGTTTTTATCAAATATACGTCATAAATTTTAAAAATTGCTTTGGGGCTTGAAACTCTTAAGAGCAAACAGTTCCTAAGAAACTTGACATTACTCCCTTATGCTGCAGACAGCAATGAGGAACTGAGCAAAGCCTTCAACGTCAGGACTCCCTTCTAGTGCTCTGGAAAATGCAGACAGCAATGAGGAACTGAGCAAAGCCTTCAACATCAGGACTCTCTTCTAGTGCTCTGGAAAATGCAACCAACTTTCTCATATTCTCCTGAAGCCGCTCTTGGAGTTGTCTTATGCATGGCATTGTCATCTTGGGCAAGCTGAATTGACCGAATGTAACATTCTTACTTGGTAGAAAATGTTTCTGATCTTCAAGTTGCAACTGTAAAGAACTCACTATTGTTTAAATGGCTTTCTCTGAAAGCAGTCTCCGGGGTTATCACAGAGTTCCCTCAGTGTTTGCCTTCAGTGCCTTTGGTAGTATGGGAGATAAGTCCCGCAAACGTAGACTCATCTCCAAGTGACACTATTTTACTCTTCCACAAGAGCAACAGTTTGCAAAGGTGCCACGCGTGGCATGCCCTTTGTCCTCAGGTGAGGTATCACGTTCAGTTCCTGTCTTTATTGCTGACCATTTGTCTTCTGCAGGGGAAGGTGAGGGTACACAGAGGAAGCAGGAATTTGCCCTGCAGGAGCCCTGGTCTGGAATCCCTCCAGAAAATCTGTGCCCAGCATTCATATGAGAAAGCCATCACCGTGTATTCCCCTTTTCCTGCTCCTTGTCCGTCTCTTCTGGTTCTGCAGTCTTCCTTAGCAAAGCTCAGCCAAGAGGATGTCAAACATCCCTACTCCTGGCACCCTCCTCCACTACATTAATTCAGACTAGGAGAGAGGAAAAAGAGGTACTCCAGCCCCAGCTCTTCTCAGCGAAATGATGCTCGGGGTACACATTGTTTCCTCCCCCGCCTCCAATGCTTAGAATCAGAATCTCCCCGCCTTATACGTACCTACACATACATGCAAACTGGGACGTGATTAAAGATTGCTTAAACTTTTTGGTTTTCATCCGTAAATTTCTGAGTATGCTCTCTAAGAGGCTTTTGGAGAGGATCCACTGGATTATGCTGGAGATCTGAAGGGTGATTCCCCCCACAAATTTAGTTTTCATCATCACATAATAGCCGCGCTTTGTTTTGGGTAGGAGCATTGGCAGTCTGCTGCTGCGCAGCACAGCTGGAGAGCCAGAGCATGCAGCTGCGGTGCTCTATAGAGCTGACGGCTCCATGGGGATAGATCCCGCCAGCATCAATAGGCTTGGCCTCTTAGTGTCTAGACACTCCTACCCATCCTTTCACAGCAGGAAAATAGCCTAAATGATTATATGGATTTAGCAATTCAAAAGCGTGTCTGCGCGACGCATCCAAAGGCTTTTGAGCTGTGAGGAAGATGCGTGGACGCATTGGGAACTTTTGCTTTATTCTGTATGCAATGCTAAACTCCATCTTGCTCAATTTCTGTAATGCTCCTGGGCCCATCAGCTCCATAGCGGCGTTAACGTTTCTTTCATTTATTCCGCAATAGCAGATTGTATCCTGGTGAAGAGGATGGACTGCTCTAAAATGCCTTTTTTCTATCTTTGTTGGACAAGACTTGGGGACGGCTAAGAGGTCTTGGCTAATGGAGCAAGAAGTATCAGCAGCTTTAAGTCCACAAAGCTAAAATTCCTAGACTTCTTGCAATTTCAAGGTACAATACAAAATTTCATACTGAAGATTTTTACCAAGGTGAATTTATTGCCAATTATTCCGGTTGCCTACTCTGAATTACGGAAAAATTAACACATGTGAGTGCTGCAGGAATATTGCACTGAGATATGCTTAAGAGTTTCTGAAAATTGCAAGAACCTATGTGAAGCTGATTTCCAGCCTCCCAAACATAGCCTTGCAGCGGGCATTGGGGAAACTATGAATTAATCTGTACCCTACTTTTACTCTTCCCTCTCCTGTTTTGCCTTTTGACACAAGTATCAATGATCCAAGGTGGCATCACACATGAACCCAAACCCCAAATCTCACAGAAGACAAATGAGTGCCAGCTCCTCTCCCCCACTACCACCATCCACCATGCCCTGCCAGAGCCTCAGCTGTTGCACGTTGGCTTAAAACCTCTCTCCTCCAGTGCAGCTGAGCAGATTTATATCAGCTGACTGGTCCTCCTGTGCAGGTTTGGTGTGTATGGAGGCTTATGGATTTCAAGGGTTGGAGCTAAAGAAAGGTGAAAGGCTATTTCCATGTCTTCCTTTGATTGTTTGTCCTACTCAAAAATGTAAGTAAGAGAAGATTTGGTTATTCATTCTTGGGTTACTTCTAAAGCAGGTTCTGGGGAGCTACTGAGAAAGATGTGCCAGCAAATGGCTATGTAGCTGCTGCTGAAGCTGTGTTATGGTGGGGTGGAGAAAGCAATGGCAGAGTGGGGTTTATAATGCAAATGAATTGTGTTCCAGAGCACATATTTCCTTCTGCACATACTGGGGAAAAAACCAAAACAGCCAACCCATGTGTGGAAAGCAGCATAGCCTCCAAAATCTGCCATTACCTTCCTGCCCTCACCAAGAGCGTTGTTGGTTTGAATGAAGGTATGTCCCACTTTATGCATCTTGGATGTCTGGGAAGTCTTTTCCTGCTCCCCTGCAAGTTCTTGTTTACAAGTGTCTCTGAAAGAGGGAGTGTATTGGGTTTGTGTGGCAAGGTTTTGGTAGGAGGGGGGCTACAGGGGTGGCTTCTGTGAGAAGCTGCTAGAAGCTTCCCCTATGTCCGATAGAGCCAATGCCAGCCGACTCCAAGACAGACCCGCCGCTGGCCAAGGCCGAGCCCATCGGCGACGGTGGTAGTGCCTCTGTGATAACATGGGTAAGAAGGGGAAAAACAACTGCACAACAGCAGCTGGGGAAGAGAGGAATGAGAATATGTGTGAGCAACAACCCTGCAGACACCAAGGTCAGTGAAGAAGGAGGGGAGGAGGTGCTCCAGGCGCCGGAGCAGAGATTCCCCGGCAGCCCGTGGCGAAGACCATGGTGAGGCAGGCTGTGCCCCTGCAGCCTATGAAGGTCCACGGTGGACTTTAAGATTACAGAATCAGATTTACAGCTGCTATATTTTGGCTTTTCCTCGTTTCCTCCAATACAGCTATGTACAGTGATATCAGCTTAGGGTCTGACTTCCCATGTAGTTTTCTTAAAAGAAGTTACACAAAAAAAAAAATCACAAAATTTTAAGTCTAAACATGGCAGCAAATCGTTCATTAGGGGTTTTGTAGACAGGTGACCTGCAACACCCTATGCTATTAACACAACTTAAAATTACCTCCACGTGGTTTTGTTGTCAAATACTGCAGAAGGAAAACCGGTTTCCAGCCAACTTTTCGTATGTAGAAACAGCTGAGCTCAAAATTACCAAACTGGGGTGTTTTAACTCAGTACAAGCAGTGATTTTTATCTGAACGTGCCAGTATTATACACTAGTGTCAGGATATGAATGATAGTCATACTCACTAGTTTTAAAAGTATTAGTGCTTCTGATGACTTTTTGTTTCCCGAGATACAGTACTGGGGGGGTTCAGCAGCTATTTTTCAGATATAAACAGTCTGGTTGAAGTTGATTACTTCAGCACTTAGAACAAATGGTTTTAACGTTGCCCTAATTTTGTGTGTCTTGTGTTAGAGGAAGATGATGCTGATGAGCAACTGATACTGCAGCTACCATATCAACAAGTGTCTGATCTTGCTTCCCAAGAAATAAGTGGACAATTTTCTTCAGTGGTTAGAAGCAATCCCAAGTCTCCTGCTTTCCCATACTTTGATGTCTTGTTCTTTATGTGTGGTGGACAATCTCTTACCAGTGGAATTTACGGTCTCCATAGAGTTTCTTAGTCTTCATTCTTGCTTCTTTACAGTCACATGTCACATATGTGGCCATGGCTTACTTTGTAGAAAGTATGCTGGGGAAGTGTGTCATTTCTGCCTACGTAAATACGGGAAGAACCATTACCAGATGATGATCAGCTCCTTGAGGATGACGGGCCACCGCAGAGTTCAAGAATTTCAGTTCTGTGGTACTTGGCAACGTTTTTTCTTGGAGACTGTATGGCAGTCTTTTTTCATCTTTGAAGATATTTACACTAAAGGTAGTTGCATTGAGAGAGGCTCTGAAGAATGTCAGAAGCCATGTTGAATGAGCTATGGCTTCACTCTTTCTTATTCTTTCCCTTTTTTTGGGGGTGATGGTGTCTTTCATCCTGCAGAGCGGGGGATACATAACACGAGGCAGAATTCTGGGAGAAAGGCATAGCTAGAATAACTGTAACTAATATCAAGCCTGGCATTTGGCCTTTGGTGATTAACCCCGTTCCTCGAGCCTCCTAAGGCAGACTCTGCCTGTTGGTGAACCAGCAGCAGGCCTTGGGCCCAAAAGAGGTTGTGAAGAAGAGCAGTACAGCTGGGGACAGCACCGCGTACCAGCAGCTTCTCGGCTCTGTTCATTACTGCTCGTCTCGCCGGAGTTCCCAAATGGGTCAACCCCAGCGCTGGGCTTGATTTCAATAGCACTGTTACCTAGAAACTAAGTCAGTCTCTTCCTTTCACTGCTCACTGTGTAAAGGCTTAAGGGTGAAAATTTTGCATGTATTAGGAAAATAAAAAAGAGAGAGAGAACTGGAGAGGCCCCAGCTTGGTTAGCAATTCCAGAGCACTGACAGTGCTGTCAACTGGTCTAAAACCTACAAGGGGCCCTAAAAACTCCGCTGTAGCAAACGCGGGCACTGCAAGACACTGATAGCTGGTATTTTAAAGTCAGCACTCCCTAGTGCGTCCTGCTTGTCCTCTCTTGCAATAAAATGCATATTGAAAGATGAGACCTAAAGGTCTCCTTCCCTGATCTGAATCAGTGGCAGAATACTGTCATTGACTTGCTCCTGGGACAAAATCTGTGCAGTGGCCGACAGCCACACAACCAAATGGTATTTGCCTTTTTGTTGTTGTCAGCAGCATTAACTTCTAATGAACACAAAAAAGCATCTATTCTTCCAGTACGCATGTACCTATAGCTTGTTGCTGTGGGGTGAGACAGTATATCCGTATATGGTACCTATTGCTGTGAAGAATCCTGGCTATGCTTCAGCTGTTTTCATTAAGAAAGTCAGGATATTATCTGTTGTCTGGCAGGCAGGTTTGCCTGACAATTGCCCGTCTGCTTAGCATTAAGCATGAAGCTTAAACAGAATTTTGAGTAATTAAAAGGACGTGCTGGCTGCAGGTCAGCAGCAAAACCTTTACCAGGGCTTTTTCTTACAGACCTAAGGTGTTTGCTGCGCTTCTTTCATCTTAAAGGTAGATTGGCAACAGTAGTGGTCACAGTTACTTTAAACAGTACCATACCATAAAATACCATACCATACCATTTATGAGTCTGGCCTGGGGAAGGAGGGATAGCCTTGGTAACTCAAGTTCACTCTTCACTGCAATACTGCTACATTGCTGTTCGGAAACTCAAAACAACCTCTCACGTAGACTATACCCTCATAGATGGTACTCCACCGGTCCAACATATCTTGTGCTTTATGAAGTTACAGGGACGGGCTCCCAGTGGTTAACACTGATCAGTAAGTATTTTCCACCCAGTTCTTGAGCTGCTGTTGGCTGTCGTTGTACCCATCTTCCCTGGACTCCCGCCGTTGCACCACAACGCGTGGGCTGCAGCCATCCCCCCTGATCTGAGCATTTCCACCGGCAATCAGTGAAGTCTATGATAACGCTGGTGGTCTTCTGGTGTGTTGCAAGGGGGTGGTTATGCTCAATTTGGGAATCTGCTAATAGTTATTGTAAGCTCCACTGTTTCAGGAGCCACTTCAGACCAGCCAGAGGAGTAGCACGCAGGCACGGTGCGGCTCTCTTGGCTATGCATCCGTGACGGTGCTGCTACTTGCACCCAACTGTCTACGTGCTGACGCTTCGTACACGTGTTGGGTGAAGAGCAGAAGACACAGAAGGTGCAATAGTTATATTTTAGCAGTCTAGATCAGTCTTGGGACAAGAAGACGACTCACAGTTTGTCTTTTGACATCAATCTGATTTTGTAAGGTGGGATGGGGTCACATGAATGCTTACAAATTGCTGTTTACTACATCCTGTGGCAGAAGGGGGTGGGCAATAACTTTATTTCCAACAACCATGTTAATTTATATGTGAATTTTGGACAGCTTGATATGCCGGGCACAATTTAATGTGGCTTAATTCAGTCTACAACTGGCCTATTGCTCAGTTTTTCCTGATACTAGAAAATCTCAGCAAATTCTTTTCTCCTCTATGGCAATGCATCTTTTGCGTGTCCTAAGTTATCCAGAAATAATCTGAGAAATCTGAATTCAGAGAAACACAGTTTGAGATCTGTGTGCTTGGAGCCCTGTGGCTTCTGTAGAGACACCTAGAATTTATGGCAAATCTATTATGGTCAATACATATTCCTCTAATTACACGATCAGGAGCCTATGCTATGCAACAGTTCCCTGGCTGGTTCAGTCAGAGACAGTCCCAGGCAAATGCTTTTTCTTTTTTTTACCTTGCTGCTATTAATTTTTCTGTTTATTTTCCCCCAGTTAGACTCCTGGTTTCCCTCTTCTGTTCCTTTTTGTGTTGGCTTGCTTCCCAACATACCCATCTTTCATTCTTTTCCCAGTTACAAGGGGCTTTGTCCTGCAGTCTTTACACTGAGGCTGTGCTTTGATTCTGCCATGTGCTCAGCAGCAGCACTGGCTTAAGGTGTTGCTGCTGGGATGGCACGGGGTCTTCCTCCCTTTTTTTTTTTCAGTTGACTCAATCGTGATGGAATCATGAACAAAGTTAAAGGATGCAGCCCAAGAAGATGGTACTTGACTTCTTAATTTCCCCCCCATCCCCCCCACCCCGTGCTTTGGGTCTTATGCCTAACAACAGAACTGAAAAAAATAAAAACGAAGTGTTACAAATTTTGCTGGGCCCGCACAGCATCTTGACGGTAGCTCAGAAATCATGAGACTGTTTTTAAGAGATTAGAGCTCTTTTTATTTTGTCTGGGTTTTTAAGAAGTCCTTTGGATATATTTGGGTCACTTTTTCAAGCTTTATTCTGCAACCGTTGATGGCTAAAAACTTACCTTTTAGAATAAGACTGGAATTTTTGGGTCATCACTTTGAATCATCAAATACTGCAAGATGCGTAATATAATTGTGAGAGATGCCAGTTCTTCTGGTATTCTCCCAAAGTACGTTTTTACAGGAACTCCCACCCTGCATTAGAGGTTTTTGGGTTTTGATTTATTCAAGCCAATCTTTCTTTTATTTATTTTCCTCCGTTGCTTTTGAACACAGCACATATGGGCAACCCATGACCGCTGTAAATTTCATGAGGAATTGGGAATAAATATTTCCATACTTCGCAAGAACTGTTTGTTGTATCGACACCTCACCTCCCTTCCCTGGGGCTATATGATCTCTCCCAAATCCTCGCCGCATGCGGCTGATCCAAATGCTATGTAATCCTTTTGATGCAGTTTGGTTCGTTTTGAATTGGCAGAGCATTTTGTGTGCTTTTAACCTCCATACTGCACACCACACCTGTAGGGGGGCTGCTAATCTAATTTTGACTCACAGTGGTGGCAACAAGCAGGTCACTTATGGAGTTAATGTCAGCCGCTCCGCTAATTACTGTAGGAAAGTGATCCCATCCTCCCGGACGAAAATGTCTAACTCCAGCCTACAAAGCACTTTCAGTGCACTAATTCTGTTAATGCTCCATTACTGCTTCATTTGAGCTGTGTAGTCCATCTCCCAAAGTGAGGTAGTAAATCCCCAACCAGTTCCAGAGCTGGGAAAATGTACAGACAAAAATATTATTGACTACATTACTGGGCATCGTTTTCTGTTGGGCTTGATTTGATTCTTGAAGTTTACCCTTGGTAACTCTTAGCTTATAGTAGCCTTAATCCACCACTCTGCCTTGGAGGGAGTTATATGCCAAAAAAGACTTTGTGGACTTAGATCTGATCCCTCTGCTCCTTAGACACTGAAACATAAATTAAGAGTACAAAGCTACGCTGTTGCAATACCTTAAAACTTACCAGGGTCTGGGAAAACATGACAATGGCAGGCCATAGCAATACCCTCAAACACAGAAGTAGAGGAACACCTTGAAGCAGCTGGGTAGGTATCCTTGGCCTTGAGATCTTGCAGTCTTCTCTTTGCATGGAAAGCTCCACAACAGCTTCAGCCCACGAGAAATAACCTGAGCACAAGTGAGCACTGTACAACAGTGAATGTCATGAGTATAACAGAGATGTAATTCTGTGCTGTCTTCCCCCCAGGTCCCCACTAAAGACATAGGCAGGTGCAAAGTGTCTTATCTTCCTAAGTTTGAAAGGCTTTAATTTTCTTCCCATTGAAGTAAGTGAGGACCCTTACACTGGCGTCTTTAGAGTTTCCTTGGGCTTCTTTCAATCATCTCCACTGTCGTTTCTCCTGAAGCCCACATATATGTCTCCTTTAAGACACACAAATTATTTCAGAATTTATTGACAAGCAAAATGCTTCTGAAGAGCAGAAGGAAACGCGTAGTGTTGAGAGTTGCTGGCTGGCTTGGTTTGGAAGGGAGCTGTGCGCTCTAAAAGAGATGTGTTCACAGTGATAGATTAATCAAACCGCCGAGGCGTCTGAGCTTCCTCTAGGCATTCTCTGCTCACTTCTCAGCTGAACTGTAGAGACCCTTGAAAAACTTCATAGAAGTTATAAGTGAAAGGCAATATGAAGTCTGTCGAGCAGTTACCTTCTCAGCAATAGCACCAGCAGTGCTGAGGCTGTCGGGCAGCTGAAGCTCGTTGCAGCTAGTGGAGCAGCAAGGGCTGGATGATGGTGGATCTTCCAGGAGCATCCAGTGACTGCTGCCCCAGGCACTGCTCACCTGATACTCCCTCCGTGCCCCATCCCCAGGATCTCTGTTAGCCAAAATTCCCTTGTGCTGGGTCTTACGGAGCTCGTGCCTAAATATTCACTCCAGGCTGCTTTTGCATTTCTGTCCCTTTTGTTTTAAATATATGAACTGTATAAAAGTAAAATAAATCTGATATCATGATTTAAACATGTTGCATGTCCTACGGGGAGCAGAAACTATTTCTTTAGAGCGCACTTATTCCATACATATATAGCAATGTTTCTTCAGCCTTTTTTAAGTTTTAAAACTTTTTCTATGAACTTAAAAAAAGCCCTTCTGCTTCTAAAAAAAGGTTAAATACAAAAAATTGCTGTCTGAGTGGAATTATTTTGTCAGTGCTTAGGAACCAGTGAAGTGAATGTTTATAGATGAGGTTGGAACATAGCCTTAATAATAGGACGTGCTGCCAGTATACACTACCGTACTATGAGATGGGTATTTTTATACAGATACAGTTAAAATGTCTCGTGTGAGAAGGCGAGTTAGTGTCAGAATAAATACTGTGATATGGTCAGAAGGCGTGATTATGTCTTGTGTTGCAAGATTAGATTATATATAACAGAAAGTGTTTACTGTCTGCCATAACATAGAGTGTGATTAATGCATAGCTAGAAAACTGCATCTCTATTTCCTATATGGAACGATCACCATGATCATGTATTTGTAGGAGCCCAGCAGATCACATACCTTCAAAGAGCCGGGGCTAACATTTAGAGCATGGCATGAAGCTGTGCCCGCTCCTGCCAGACGAGAGGTCGTACCTTTATTTCCCACTGTTTCACAAGGCTGCCTTGGCTCGGCTCTGCCGGGCTGCCTTCTGGCAGATGGCTGATTACCATAAAGAGGAGCCAGCCTGTTGTGGCCGCTGTGTGCATATCCCGGCGTAACCAAGCACAGCGCAGCTGTAGCTAAGCACGTGAAAGCGGCATTCGTCTTCCCGCCGACGTCGGGTTTGACCTTTCGAAAGGAAAACTGGTGGTGTCACTTGGAGCAGATGGTCAACAGGAGCTTGGTAAAACAGCTGCGATGTCATTTCTAAAAAGTCCCGGCGGGCTTTTCGTGGGCTGGAGCTGTGGCACCAGGATATCGCCATTTCTCCTTGTTCAAAAGGTGAGCTGCCGCTAAGGGCAGCGTACGCCTGATGTGGGGTGGAAAACATGACCCTGCTTCTGCGTAAGAAATGGTCAGCGTTGCTTTGTGACGTCCTGAGCTTAACAAATAATACAGGTGGAATACAGACTATCGTCTTCCATAACACAGTGTGCACTTTGGCGTTGTACGTGGCCAGATTATCCATCAAACAATGAAACGTTCAAAGCGCGGTGGTCACGGGGGGTCCCTTGGGTGCCCTCCGGCAAGATGCTGCACGCATGGATTACTCGCTGGCTGCGGGACAACTGCGAATGAGAGTCTGATAGACTCACGCTTGTCAGGAGTTCAGTCATTCTCATGAGCCTCTTAAATCCATTGCACTGTGTTTAACAAATTCGACCTGATTGAAGAATCAAACGTGTTAGTTCTACTTCATTTTCTAGAGGGAGGAGGTGAAGATGTTTAAACAGGAGACAGGCGTGACTCTAGGATGAGTTGGGGAATCCGGCTGTACAACCGCTGTCAGGGTGTGAACCATTGCTATGAGAAGTGGTGTATCAACCACTGTGTCAGCCGTACCTATCCATGGGCGTTTCTGTGCATGGCTGAGGTGGGTCCTGGCTGCGTCACAGCCCGCAAGAATAAATGGTGGCAGGGCTGATTTGGGCAGGGGATGGGACTTTCTCTGCTCTGAAGGGAAGGGGATGGGAGAGACAATGGAAACTTAGGTCAACGGAAGAGACAAGAGGAGCATTTAGACGGGGTTTGGGGAAGGCTGAAGCCGGTGGGAAGTTTTCGTCGGTGTGGAAGGTCTCACGTTGCTGGGGGACAAAGCCAGGGGAGAGAAAACAAGCCGTGTACTAGTGGCCGCCCTGCTCGACATCCCCAGACCCTGTGAATTACCAGGGACAGCGTGGCCTTGCAGTTAGGATGTCTGTACTTCTGCTAGCGCTCTGAGCTTGCCCTGGTTTTCCAGTCGTGTGATCTGGTTTGTGTGTGTGTTTGCTCCTGAAGTGTCAAGCCTTCTTCAGCCACCTCAGATCCTTTGGATTATGCTACCAGTAATCTTACATCCTCCAACTTTTCCTGGTAATCTGCCGGATTCCTGGGAATCCTGACTCCTATGCAAACATTTTGTGTGCAGTGAGCCCGGGGTGTGCACACTTAACACCGGGCTGTGTGCACACAGTATGTGCAATGCCTCATAGATGTACTAGGCTCTGTGTATGTGCAGTGCGGTGCTGCTTTTCTCTCTGCAAATTTTAGCAGGTATGCCTTAGGTGGGTGTCTGGAAGAGACCCCATTTCACCTGCAGAGAGGACTCAGGACTGGACTGTCTCTAGCTGAGGAAAGTGGTGACAGACAAGAAGCATCCCGACAAGGACAGTCTTGGCAAGAGCGGTTATTCCTCCCAGCAAAACATGTGAGATGCTGAGGAAGAGCCAACAAAAAGCACGAGGTAGCTATCGACACCCCTGACTGTTAGCTGGTTGGTTTATTTCTCAAGGAGCGTAGCAAACCCATATGTACCTGTGATACCTATGCAGCACCTCTGTGTGTTTCATTGCGGCAAGCTAAAGTGACATAGGGATGTGCCCCTTTCTCCCTTCCCCTGGACATAAAGGGCCATCAAAAATGGCAAAGGGGTCCCAGCCGCCTAACAGGTATTCCTTCCCTTTGGTGGCTCCCTGGCACTGGTCCAGATCAAATAAATATACACATGATTGTAAAAATATGAATGAAAAGAAATGTAACAGCACACAGTGACAGTAAGTAACCCAAACTCTGAATTACCTCCATGAAGAGTGGGATAAAGGCTGACTGACTGTTTTGGGTACAGCACCAGTCATCTGCAGCAGCAGGAATGGGATCGCTACCGAGTTAATTCACGTAGTGAATCACACATCCCCAGAGACGTAGGTGGATCCGTCCTGACGGATGGCATGAGCATCCATGACAATTTATTCTCTTCGGAGTCTCTGAGCCTCGCTCCCATAGCGAAAGCACCTTCCTCGCACGTGATGGTGCTTCTGCCAGCTTCAGCTTCACTGGGGGACAGTTTGGGTACCCCGAGAAGCAGCAAGGTGTGCCAGGGACTTTGCCTCCCCCCTGCCTTGCACAGCTCCAAGCCTGCACCCAAACCGCCGTGTTGCCCCCGCAGCGCCCGTCTGCCCCATATTTGCTGTTCTCTGCTCCGTCTGGCATCGCTTGGCTCCTTCAGAGTAGTGGGATGTCTGGCCCTTAAAACTTCGAGCATTAAAAAACTGCTGGAACAGTTAAAATACAGCACCAGAACACCATGCTCACCAGAGTACCCGCTTTTGCCTGTTCAGTTCTCCGTCACCTGTTCTGTCGCCTGCATTTAAGAAAGAGCTGTTTGTGTCTTCGGCATTAATTGTAGCTGTTAAACACCATTCTTATGTTACTTGATTAACTCGACAAATTCCTGTCCTTACAATGAGTTGGCCGTAGCAGGGTCTGCTAGAGTGCAAACCCACCGGCAACGGGCACCGCTGGGAGCTGTTGCTGCTTGAAGCGACGTAGGTAGTCGGCTCTCCGTGCAATGCTTGGAAGCGATCATTTTCGCTAATCAAATATAAGGTGTTCAGGCTGAGTGTTAGGTTTCATCTGATCACAAGGCAGGCTGGTATTAACCCCTTATCAATATAGTGCTTTTGATGGAAATCTCTCTCTCTTTTTTTCTCCCCCCCCCCCCTTTCCTCGCTGGACATAAAAGACAATGGAAGGGATAGGGCCAAACTGCTCTTCTGCGGACAAGAAGCTAATTGTCTGAAAACAACACGTCATTCAAGACCATGGGAGACTGAGGACAGTGGCAGCAGCATGAATATACAAAAGTGCCTAGTGTTAAGGCCACAGCTTTAAGTGTTTAAATTCAAGTCACATTCCCATTTGAGGTTCAAATTTATAGCAAGAACATACACACAAGGGTTTCAGTGTTTTATATAGATTTCATCCGACTTCTCAGGGTATTCCTGATGGCAGCACATCAGAGCTGAGTGCAAGGGAGACTCACTTTCCTTGCTGTATGAAGCAAAAATATTGAAGTAGGTTATTTTGGTTTGGTTTGGTTTGATGTGCTCTGTGTTAGTAAATAGAGCAGCCTGTCATATCTAGGCTCTAGTTTTCCGATTGCGAGGTTAGTCCTTGGCTCAAAACACTATTGTTCTTGGACCTTTGCCTTGAGCTGAAGGGCTCATATGTGGGGAGGAAGAGGAGGAACCAAGCTAAAAATAAAGTGAAACAAAATGCTGTTTATTGCTATGCAGTAGATAATGCTTTCCTAGATGTCTCGGCAGCCCCGTCCTTGCAGGCAGTGTGGACTGGCACAGTTTGCTTTCACATGCGAGAGGTGAATATCTGTATCCCCTACCTCCTCCCTAATATTTTGCTCTGTGCTCTGATGGTGTTTGCTCATGCCGGTCACAGCAACAGCCAGAGAAACAGGCTCTGCTTTTCCATGTCAAGCAAAGAACATTTGCAATGCAGCTGTAAGAGGCAGGTCAAGTTCCTTCGCTCCTTCGTGTCCCCCAGTGCGACTGCCGTGGCTCTGTACCCATGGGAGATGCCGAGAGCCCCGTGGGCTTTTTGGTAGGCTGTGGCACACAATACCTGTGTGTACACGTGCACGCTCTGTCCACAACAATACCTGGACCGAAAGCACTCTCTGTCTGCATTTATTTACCCGCCTCCACAACCGGGCATCCCCTGAAGCACTGAAGGCTGCAGGTGGAAGGCGGTGAGGGAGGTATTTCTGCACCAAGGGCCGCAGCACTCGCCACGACAAGACTTTGTGCACGCAGGAGCTGAGCAGATGTTGGATCGCTTGTGGGAACAATGAGAATATCCCCAATTACATCAGATGAGCTGTAAACTAGACATGAGGCAACTGCCAATAGTCAGGATTTAGAAGAAAGCTGCTTTTGGACAGGACATTCCCTCCTTGTCCATTTTTGGGCTTTGAGTATGTGCTACCAAACCCTGTTGGTGCTGGGTACAGGGCTAAAAGTATAGGATTGAATCAGTGCACAAATTACCCTGCTTCAGTATAGATACCACAGAGGCAGGTAAAATATTCAGACGTTTAAATATTCTCCATGAAAATCACTCAGCTGTGGTTATCTTTGACCAGTATATCAACATCTACCATCCCATGGATAAACAGTGGCCGAGGAAAGATCACGGAGGCCACATCTTCTGCCTCTTCAGCCATGCTGCTCTTGCACTGATAAAACATTCCTGCAGCTTTACAAGCTCAGAGAAACGGATATAGGGTTTCTCTCAGTGATATGGCTTAATCAGGTTGTTGTGAATAGTTTATGTGCAGTATCAAGAGCACGAGGTGCTCAGTTTCTGGAAATATTGGAAAAAGCAGAACATTGGAAGCGTTTAAAGCTTGGGGCTTAGTGTCTCAGTAACAAGGCACAGTGCATTTTTAGACATTTTAGAGACCTATTAATAATAATATTTCTCTGCGTGTGTAAAATCACAGCACTGATGATGCCTCTGGGGTCCTGCCCCTACACGTGATGCTTGCGCTCGTGAAGTGGGCCAGTTGCTATCTCCTGAGGATCCAACCAGGGACAAATAGAATTAGAAAATTCCCAGGTCTGGCATTTGAGTTTGGGTATATTATTAGCACATCCTGTTTCTTCTTTTAGGGCAGTTAATTGAGAAGCCGCAGCAAAGCTGCTTTTTCCTGAATCCCTAAAACCTTGGAGATCCCTTTCGCTTTGCAGCAGAAACTGATAACGCATAGTCAGATGGCCTCCGAGAGCGGTGCGTTATTAAAAAGCAGACTCTTGAGTACTGGTTTCGTGAGCTGGCGTGATGCTGAAGGGCAGACAGGCAAGTCCCTCGTGCAGAAACCTCAGGCCGGGCACGACCGCCCTGTTGCCAAATGCAGTCGTTTCGCTTTCGCAGCTAAAATATGGGTGTGCTTCAAGTATCTTTCTCTAAAGTCCTCCTCATGACCGGGAAAAGGGCTTGTACACCCAAAGCAATGGATAATTGTCTTCTTGCGTGGGTGTGCTTTAATAAAAGAGATAATCTCTTCTTGCAAACTTTGTCTCATTTAGTGGAGAACTACTAAATGTAGAGGTCGTTCTACTGTTGTGCAGGTGGGTAAAGTGCAGGAATAGTCCATCTACATCCCAGTCCCGTGTCTGTGCCTTACCTCTATAGGAAACAGGTGGTGAAAAAAAGACCCCTGAAGCAACCCCTACCACCACTTCTTTCAACAATTAAGGCATTTTGTTTCTCTCTTTCTGGTGCATTTGGTGCCTCACTGATTACTAAACCTTAAACCGCTTTCCTCCCCTTGGCTACCGTGCGTTTCATCTGTGCTGGTAGCAGCTGGAAATGCAGATTGTGGGGACAGCATCGTTTGCACATGGCCTGGGACGAGTCTCCAAAGACTCGCCTGGGCGCAGGACGAGGATGCGCCCCATCCACCAGCCTTCCTCCCCGCTGCTGTCAGGTTGAAGTGACTCACTCTTCCACCCCACCACTACAAGAGAGGTGGGGTTTGGTCAGTCCTAACCTTGTCAGTTGAGGGGTTTGGAAAAAAATATAAGAAACCAGCAGCAAGCCAGCCTGGCAGTGCTGTCTGTGCTGAAGCCTTGGCACTCCTCACCGGCTGGGATCTGCGCTACAATCTGAAGCCACCAACTGCTGAAGAAGCTTGTGAGCTCCAGCTTCAGTATTAAGGGCAGTAAATTACTATTGGAAGGAAAAATCCTGTCTATCAAACCAACCTCAAAGCCAAAACAGGAATGAGGGTGGCACCTGGAAGCGCGTGCTGAGCCTGGGTGAGCTGGACACGAGACACCCAAGCTGAACGGGTGGAAGTCGGCAGCGCTGCCTTGTTTGTGCCAGCTGAAGGTTTTGCCTTATCTGCTCAAAAATGCATGGGCAGATCCATCTAACTCAAAGTCTGCAAGATGTGGCTCTTGAAAAATAAAGGCAGCGGGCTTCATTCCTTCTGTGAAGTAGCTCAGTGACTTCATTGCATCTCTGGAGGTACAGCATGGGTGAAGTTGGCTCCTTTGTTTTGACACGCGGAAACAAACTTCACCACTCACACAGAGTTACAAAGCAGGCATGTTTATTGCGGCGCCGGGTGCAAGGGGATTTCTCCACAAAGCTTGCACACAGGGTTAAAATCATGACAGGTATTTAAAACAGTTAACAAAGTTAGTTACGCCTCCTGGTTCTACCCCTTAATTAACTATTGGTTAATACTTTTCTTACTTCATCTTATAGTTCTCCTTTAATTCACCACACATGCTCAGAGAGTAGGGGGCTTAATTGGGTTGGGGGCTTTTTCTAGCTAGGAGGTGTGTTCCTTAGTATTATAAAGAGATTATAATGACACAAGTTAACTGTAGGGCACTATTTTGGCAGTCCATTCTATTTTTCTATTTTTCTAAGATTCGTCCTTGTGTTAATCGTTATTGCTAGTTAGCAGAGAGTTAGTGGAGACAGTCTTTATCTCTAATATGTCTAAGTGCCAGGTGCAATTGTTAGGAAGCATCTTCTTTACATTCTTCTAATTCTTCTCACTTGCTTTTAACACTTGTTTTTCAAGATGTCCTGAAACATTCCCCCCTTTTCTTTCCCCTAAGCAAATTCTTTTGCTTTTAAAAGTGGTTCGTTACATTTCATCATTATTTTCAGTGTCCATAGTTGTCCAATAAGTTCCTTTAGTTTACACCAAAGGATAAGATTTACTATTGTTAATGTTGTCGTGGCTATTAGTAACACCGATATCGGGTGGGTCATTATGTTCAAGATTTTGGTAGCTGACAGGGAATAACCCCTAAACATATCCCACCAATTGTGCTCTCCATCTGACTTCACTTGTTCCACTACTTGGTGTATTTCCTCTGCATCATGATGGACAGTAATTAAAGTCTTTCTTCCACTTTCTTGAACTTGTTTTAACAACCTTTTTAAATTTTCATGATGCAATAGTTTTCTTGTTAGAGTGGGATTCATTCCAATAGGGGTGGGCTGTATATCCTGAATCAACGTATAATTAAATTGTAGCAATTGATAAGTAGTAACAGGAGCCGTGTAATTAAAATCACATCCTGTAAGACTAACAAAGTTACAAATGCAAATATTTGAATGGTTGCTCGTGTCCACCATTTGATCATCTACTTGTACAAAATCACACTGAGTTCTCAAACACATCCCATACCCCTGTAAATTATGATGGTTCTTAGGGTCTCGTTGGGATGCACCTCAAAGTGACAAACATTTTGTTCAGTGTCAGGACAAATATCTTGCCCTTTGATGGTGTTTCCTTCACAAATAAATCCTTGCTGGTCTCGTACGACACAGGCCTCAACATCAATAGTTTGCCACTTATTACTATTTTTCATAGCCCATACCCTATGTTCTAGAGGATAAAGTACAGTTCCATGGTAATTTAATCCTAGTGCAACAATCGGGTATATGTTATATACTAAAGCTTTATATATTGTTAGTACAAAAGCTGTTGTTATGTTAGCTATGTCGTTAGTAGGGTCAAAGGTAAAATTAACCAAATGCCACCACGACTGAAATCTCCTTTCCTTTCTCAAATGTCCAGGTATAGACCAAATCTATTCTTTCCCATTCAGTTGGTCGCAGTGTCATGTTATTATTATATATTACCACCGTTCCCAAATTCAACCCGTTTAAATCCTTTCCTGAGCTTCCCATATACCCAAAATAAGTGTTTGTCCAAGGCCACTCCCAACAGTGGTTACAGTTCAGCAGAGTCATAAGAATCCATATCATCATTTTTGAATGCAAAGCTTCAATGGTCCCATAGGTGTCGATTCCCATCGTGGCTTAGGGGCTTTCTTCACTCTGGTGTGATGTACCCATGAGGTCTGCTCTTTAATCTTGAGTGCTGTATGGGATGTCAGCAGCACCTGGAAGGGGCCTTCCCATTTCGGTTTCAGAGGTGAATCTGTAAAGGACTTCACATACACATAATCACCAGGCTTAATATTATGCATCAGCCCATCAAGACCTCGGGCTCTGGTTCCTAAGACAATTTTCTCTGTCTCCCGAAGTTGTTTTTGCAGGCTTATCATACAATTAACCTTCACCTTATCATCGAGATTGTTACAAATCCCAGTCACAAATTAAATGTTGTGATACTCTTATTCCGATCCCGTCTCCTCAAAGTGGCTGTTTATTTTTAAAAAATCAATTTTTTCATCATTTTCTTTGCCCCCCTTTTCTCACACGGAATCAAATCAAACTCCTTCCACTGTTTTTATTACCGAGTGCTGCTACAGAAGCTGATTAAGGGTTTTTTAACTGGCAGCTACACAAGTATCGCTTTCATTGCACAGAATGTGTGATGGATATCAAGAACACTTTCAACCAGTTGTTTGCCTTGTTTGATATGTGTGACACAACTAATGTAATAACATCTTTGCAAGTTACATTAATTACGACTTTCCCTTGTATTATGGAAACAGAAAGAAGAGCTTTTTTAGACTATAACGGCAGCAATTTCTCATGTCCTATACTTTGCAATGTTCAAACCAATTATCACGTCAGTAGAAACATGAAAACCAGTTTCACTGTTACAGTCATTACTGAGAATACACGGTCGTAGTTGTTGCAAATGTGCTATCTACGTTAACACATATCTTAGTGAATGCCAAAAGAATTTACTTAAAAGAATCTTGTGTTTTTCAAGCAACCGCAGTGTTACTAATAACCACAGCAGTGCTAAACAAGTGCCCTTGCTTCTGTGGTCATGGCTTAAATACCGCTTTCGAGATGAATATCTGAGTTTGCTCCTGTTGATTGATACAGATTTTAAATCTGTATTGTCATAAATGTGAGTAAGGTTTGGCTTAGCAGCTGGGAAAACATATTTAAAGCTGGGGAGAAATTAATATGAATAAGGGGATGTGTGAGGAGCTGTTCAATACTGCCGGGAGCAGAAAGATCAGGTTTCTTCGGTAAATACAAACAGTACATTTGCATCCACATCTTAAGACCGGGGCCCAGACGTGACTAAGGGCTACTGTACGGAAATTTCTGTTGGTAGGATTTTGTCAGCAAAGACCACAGTGGAGAGAGAGCCTATAATGGTAGAACTCATCTTCTTCCCTGAGAGCTCAAATCCCCCAATCAATGTAATTAATACAGTAAAAAGACTCTACTGCTGCTGTGAGTTGTGCTTGTGTCGGGGGCTATTTTGCTGGCGTTCCTCCAGCAGCGGGAGAGCATTTTTCTTGTCCTTGTAGTTCATTGAGGAGCCTGGCACCACATCTGCTCAATCACCCTGAGACCGGGGTGGATTTGAGCAGGCAGAAGCGCTGGAGGCAAAAAGTGCTCGTGGTGTGAGCGCCCGGTGGCGTGTTACACCGTGGGGTATCTGTTTGCCCTTGGAGTGATTGCTGGGGCAGGTTTTAGCATTTCAGCCTGAAGCTCTGCCTAGTACCGAGAAAGACAAGCTCTTGGTCTGGAGTTTCACCAATACTTTAATCCAGCGTGGTCTGCCGCCAAGAGCGGCAGTCCCACCGCCCTCCCGCCTCTGCGCTCTTCTATCCCCCGTGTTTCACAGCGGTTGTGCCTTCAAGTCTGCATGGGACCCCATCTAGATCAAAGACGGTGATTCGCTCTCAGCCTTTAGTTAGGCTGAGCTTCCCGTTGAGATCTTCACTGTGTTCAATTCATCCTAAGAAACTTCAAAAGAGGGGGAAACCCTGCCAAGCAGGCTCCCGCCGAGCCCTGTTGTCCGGTGCACGTGCTCCACCGAAGATGGGTTTCGAAGTGTGGCTTTGACCATGGATGGAAGTCTTCACCTGAGCAGCCTGAAGGTGACTGGGTGGAGTGGCTGTATGGTCACGTTAACTGGGAGGAAAATTTGGCTGCCTGAAGTCTGCAACGTTACTTTCAATGCGATTAAGTGTTAAGCCTTGTTTTAGTTATAAAACTTAATGAAACACTGCTACAGAGGTGTTTCAGGAGTCCTGCTGGCCTCTGTTGTACTTTACAAAGTTCCTAAACAATCCTCTGCCTTGTTTTGGTTTAATTCTCATGGGAAAAGCTTACTTTTTGGGTTTCTTGTAACTCATTAAACGCTGACAGCCGGCACGATGTTGTACAAGACACGGGAAAAGAGCAGGAAAATTCAGAAGAAATGTAGCAGAGGATGTTCCCCCCACAGTAATCGGAAAGCAGCTCTAAGTGGCAAAATCATGGGACTTGCAGCAGCCTGGTGTTTTCTGGATGAAGAAAATGAAGCTATTTTACACTGACGACTAAATTGTGTTTCTGCTGAGCCCAACTGCAAAGTTTCTATTTGCCATCAAATTCAGCATCTTGGATTCGTATGTGCGATACCCCCTGAAGACAGGGGAGCCAGCTAACTCACAGCAAGGTCAGCCTTATGTTTCTTTGTGAACCAGCCTGTTGTTTCAGGGTCACGCTTACAGTTGTGCTGATACTGGTGAGGCTGCGCTGGCGTAGCGATGCTGTCATCCTCCGCCGGGCTGCGGGTTGAAAGTGGGCGTGATGCACATCGGTAGTGTTGACGTTACGCCTGATTCGTCGCAGGTGAATTCGTCGCAGGCGAACTGCCCTGCGCATCCTCGTGTCGGTCTCTCAGAGTGACATTTCTGGACTCTTTATTTAATTTTATCATCCATGGAAGTGGTAAACAAAGGAAGCTGGGAGGCAGATGCGTGGCTGGTACAAACACAAATCCATCTAACGAGCTCAGCAGAGCTGAGCTAGTTGCATCAGCAGAAAAAATTTCCCTTTTTTCCCAGTCAGAAATTGAGACCTGCAGCCTGGCTCACCCGTACCCAGCCTGAGTGCTGTCGTTCGCTCCCAGTAACACAATTTCTGTACTTTCGGAAAGGGCTGGTGGAGGTGCTTGGCCTCGGCTGCCCAGCGGACGGGAGCTTGAGCGCCAAAGAAAGAGGTTCGTTAGCCACCTTGCTGGCTGCTGGGTTCCTTCCCGCACACCTGGGTGGCCGAGTGTGGCAGAGTGCGAGGTGCTGATCCCGTCTCCTTGCGTACGGCAAGGATGCGCGTTCGTGATGTGGGAGGTGACGTGCCCCAAAGCCAAGTGCTGCAACGCTGGCGTGCGCAGACGTGGCACGGTACCGGCCAGCAAAAGCCCGGATAGGCGTAATCCCTTACATGTCATCTGCCCTCTTCTTAGCAGACACTTTGCTTTTTTATTATAGGGGGTAATAAAAAAATAAATTTATATTTTTATATAATCAGCAGCAACATAGCTTTAGGGACTCGCTGAGAATCTGAAAATCTGTTTGTAAAAACAAGCAAAGGGACAACACCAGTGGTTAAAAACTCAGGGCTGTTCTTTGAACTTTCACCTAATTTTTTAAACAAAGTCATCAGCTGTGGCTGCATCCAGTTTGAGATCATTGCCATAATTAATTTTAATTAAAGTATATTTAATTTAAACCTTGAAAAGTTTTTTTCATGTTGTTGCATAGTGCCAATATTCACGTATGATAGAGCATTGCTCACATGCAATTTTGGAGTTCCATATTGACTCATACAGCGCCTGCTAGCTTAGCCGTGCTTTGAAAATTCAAAATACGCTCTTGCAAGTAGGTTGCAGCGAATGCCAATGCAATGGTTACGTAAGGCAGAGGAATCTGCTGTCATGCATAGCTGCAATTTTGTGAAATCCCACATCCCACGTGTCCTCGCACATGCCAATAGGTTTTTATGGCATACTGTGGATTGATTTTTCTGTGCCCTTATCAATCCTTTCCATGATGAACTCAGTTTGAGGTGGCGATGCAGGGTGGACAGGGCTTTGATGCACGCTTCCGAAATCTCTGTAACTCTGGCCATTTGACTGGCAAATTTATCTCCTGCTTCCCCAAATTGGAGCCATCCTTAAGCAGTCGCTGGCTCCCAACAGCTTCCAGCCCTTACTGCTGTGGCGTTCGCTTTTGGGAAGCTGTGAAAAACAACGAATACAGCTACAACTGACTCGAGAGTCAGAAACATTTGGTATGGTAATAAAAATGTTCCTGGCAGAACAGTAGCAGCCAGCTTAATAGCTAATTGGCTTTATTCTCACCGAGCAGTATCTATACATTTCTTTGGAAACTGGCTGCAGGGTCGAAGCAGGTGATATTATTCCCTTCCCACCTCGTATAAAGCTGACATAGAAATCAGCAAGCAAGCAAGCTTATAAAGGTGTGATGCTATTGATTAGCTTATGAAAACACCATTGGGATTTGGTAGAAAATGAAGCAGAAGTATTTCTTTTATATATTTGAAACAATCAAGCAAATGTATAGACAAAGTAAATTAATTACTATACAAATCTCCATAGAAGCAGGTCACCGTGTCTAGGTAAGGCTGCAAATAATATTAATTGAAAAATGTATTGCTTCTCTTCCTGAAATTTACTGCCACCTTGAATTAGTATTCCTCATGGTAACCACTTGTCAAGCGCACGGCCAATAAATAACGCGGGTGGTGTAAACACAGCTATGTGATCGGGAAGTTAAAAAAGGTTTGGCAGGGCCTCTTGGGGGGGTCTTTCTGTTTCTCAGATGAAGAGCTTTTCCTACCCACAAAACTCTTAAGTTATCTGTACGAGCCCGTGTTGGCTCAGCCAACAGTTCACCTCTGTTCTGCAGATTTTAGCCACATGAATCATTTCCAGTTCCGCTTTCCTATTGCCACCGATTTTCAAAAGGGAGCGGGCGCGATCAAGAATATCCAGCGTTACTATTGTTATTGCTAAACCAAATGAGAATAAAGTTGAAAAAGCTCTTGAATGGCCTCCTGGAAGCCAGTGTTTAACTCCTGGTGTTGGGATGAGAAATGCAGATTTTTCTACACCCTGGGAAGCATCCAATACTAGTCTGCATCAGAATTGCTGAACAGACTGGACTTTGAGATGGAGCCAGAAGATTAATTCCTACTTTCCTGTCACAGCCTCCTTCCTCCTGGAACTGGAAAATGAGCCAAAACCCCTTAAGCAGCGTGTCTGGCCTTTGCTGTTGGCTGCCAGGGCCTTGGGTTCACCCGTTGCCTTGCTCCTGAGACCTCCATGCGCCCCATTCCCATCCCTGGCTGTGCCTCACTTGCTGGCTGGATGTCCCCATCGGGTCGTGGACCCACGATGCGAGGCCGTCTCTCCCATCACCAAGCTGCTTCCTGGCATGGCCACCTGCCTTCATCTCCTGGGCAATTCGTCCTAGCTTCCCTTTGTCAAAAGGCAAAAGTTTGGTTCGGATCATTCAGAGTACTTTATTTTCAGTATAACTGGGGAACTGGCTAGCATTTGTCACATAGATACGGTCTTTACAAAGAAAGATGTTGGAATTTCGTACAATGAACAGGGTGACCTTTACTCAAATGCTACCGAATTATATGTAGGTGAACAAGTAAACCAAGTTCAAGACAAAAGGAGGTGGTGCTCTGTGAAAGAAGTGATGGATCTTAAGAAGTCTTTCCTAAAGGGTGGTGGTTGGATGCAAGACGTTTGTGTGAGTTCAAAGGGAAGATGGAAAAGTGCTTGGAGGAGAGACCCTTTGCTTACTGAAAGACAAAGTGCACCAGGCTCAGGAGGCCCCTGAGCCGAATGTAAGCAGAGGCTGGGGGAATATTATGGGGCAGAAGGATCACGTACACTTGTGCTGCTCCTGCCCTCCCCTCGCTGTCCACTTATGGCCACGGCTGGGCACAGAGCGATGGGCCAGAGGGATCCTTGGTTGGAGTGAGCATGGCCACCTTGTCACCTTGTCGGTGGCTTTCAGGAGCAAGACGTAGCCGCTGAGTGGTGATTCACAGGCAGAAGTTACCCCTTGCTGAAGTCCTGCCTCTACAGAGGACAAGTTACTGCATTTCCATGCTTAATGATTTAGTCTTCAAATTAGTAGGGTTTGGGGCAACACTGCTGCCTTCTTATGTGGGTCCTGGGCAACATGAAGTGGTTTGTTGGTGATTGATTTGGATGGATTGCCTTACTGGTGGCTCCAACCTTTGGGTATAGGAACAGTGAATAATAGCAAAAATATTTTTAAACTTTATTTGACTGACTTTTTGCTTAATCATTAAGTAAATTCATCATCTTAATTCATTAGAAGTGATTTGTCAAAGTGAACAGAGCAATTACTTATTGTTGGTGGGTGTACTTACAGATCTATGAATAAAGATCTACACAAAAGCCTAATCCTACTTTCATTGTAATTTTACTCACGTGCAATGTTTCTTTAGGTTAGAAGTTACACAAAATAAACTTGGTTTGTCTAACTTGTCTTTCATGGGTTCCAAGAATGAACCCTTAAGTAAGGGGCAGCAGTTCCTCTGCTTCATCTCTATCCATTGGAACCCCAAAATCCAAGCTGCAGTGAAGAGGAGAGGAAAAACAACAGCATGGTTTCACACTGCCTCAGAGATGCCAGTGGAATAACTTTCATTTGGTCCACTTGATGATCTCGTTCCATGTTTCCAGATCAAATCTGATTTGAGCAAGACATCAGTTCAGAGAGCATTAAATGCAGGTTTTGTGATAATTAATTAATTAAAACTTGTATTTGTCTCAGTCAGCTGAGTTTGTCTGAGGTTTTGCTCTCTGGTGCACCAAGGGGGTCAGAGCCAGAACTCATGTCAAGTATACCAATGTAACATGAAATGTTAATGATGATTTGCATTTTATTTTGTTTCCCATCACGTTTCTCATCAGGTTCTCGTCTCCCCAGTGCCTCTCTCAGGATGAGTGTGTGCTCTCTGGGCAGGCTGGAGGTTTTCCTCCACCCCCAGGTTTTGGCCAAGGCAGCTGCGACGGCTGGAGGCCTCGGGCTCTCTGGAGGAAGGCAAACAATGCAATTTTGTTAATGCAACATCTTTTATGTATGTATTAAATAGAAATAGACGGATCTTGAGCTATGAAAGAGGCTGTCCCCATGCAGATGCCAGAAAGTGTGAGTCCTCAGGACAGCTGGAATCAGGTCCAGGCAGCGATCCCCAACAGCTGTTGCACAGATGTGCCTGTCGGAAGCATTTATACTTCGGGAAACTCAACAAGCACCATCTAAGAAAGTCCTCCTCTCTTTGCCCAGGACACAGCCCCTCCAGTGGGCTGTAGTACCAAACTGTTGATTTCTAACTAACTCTCCAAATAATATAAATGGAAAAGACTTCTGGTGATAAAGTGTAATGATCTATAGAAGCGAATAGCTGGTGCATGCCGCAGAACCTGATTTTGATCTAAGTTACGCTGCTGTAAATCTGGAGTGACTTTGAAAAGACTAAGAGAGATACGACAGAGAAAGGACACGGGAAGCAAAACACTGAATCATAGAATTATAGAATCATAGAATGGTGTGGGTGGGAAGGGACCTTAAAGATTATCTCGTTCCAACCCCCCTGCCATGAGCAGGGACACCTTCCACTGGACCAGGTTGCTCAAAGCCCCGTCCAACCCGGCCTTGAACGCTTCCAGGGTTGAGGCATCCACAGCTTCTCTGGGCAACCTGTTCCAGTGTGGCACCACCCTCATGGTGAAGAATTTCTTCCTAATATCTAATCTAAATCTATCCTCTTCCAGCTTAAAGCCATTACCCCTTGTCCTATCACTACATGCCCTTGTGAAAAGTCCCTCTCCAGCTTTCTTGTAGGCCCCTTCAGGTACTGGAAGGCTGCTGTAAGGTCTCCCCGGAGCCTTCTCTTCTGCAGGCTGAACAACCCCAACTCTCTCAGCCTGTCCTCATAGGAGAGGTGCTCCAGCCCTCTGATCATCTTCGTGGCCCTCCTCTGGGCTCACTCCAACAGGTCCATGTCCTTCTTATTTTGGGGGCCCCAGAGCTGAACGCAGTACTCCAGGGGGGATCTCATGAAAGCGAAGTAGAAGGGGAGAATCATCTCTCTTGACCTGCCTGAACAGGCAGAGCATGCAGGTTTCCCATCAGGATTGGCAGTAAAAGTGCAGGTGCTCTGCAGAGTCAGGTCACGGTGGTGGTCGCTTCTCTGCAGATGAGTTACGCTGGATTTTATAGCAACTGCTCCTGTGCCAGGGGAGAAAGAACTCTAAAAGGTTCTCCAGTAACCATCCCGAGAGCCCAGGCTCAGGCTGACTGGGAGAAAACGTGCTGGAGCCTGAAATCCCCTCTGGTCCCCTCTGCCTCCTTGGAAGGGGCAGAGAAACCCCCCACACACGTTGTGCGGGCAGAGGCAGTCCCTATTGCACACAGGGAATAGGTGTGCAGAAGGTGCTTTTGACTTTGTGCGCCCGATCAGAGACGTTCTCACCGACTCCAGAAAGGAAAGAAATTACTCTGGGGTGAATTCTGTCATCCTAAACCAAGCAAGATGCCCAGTAAAATCCTGGAAAGTTTACTCAAATGAGGATTACTGTGATTGAGCCCAGCCATTTCTCACTACTCTTTTTCACCTTGTTGTACCTCCAGATACTCTAACCTGAACATAGTCCCCTCTTTTGCTGGACTCCATGCATGCCTATAACAAAGTAAATTTATATTCAATATTTAGATATAATCTTACAGTTAAATTATATATACACAAAAATATACATACATATTCACATGTAAAATATGTGTGTGAATACATTGTATGTAAATAAATATATAGATACATACATACAATAATCTAAACTTCAAAAGACGAAAATAATTTAGAGCTGGAATACAATCAGTAACTCATAGTGTTTCTGAAAGTCTTATATGAGGATATCCCTGAATATGTAGGACAGTCCAGCTCAGGAACGTCGGCTTTGATATTTTGAGTGGCGTATAGAGAAAATTTCTTGCAATGATTAGAGAGTTGTGAACTGCTGCTGAGTGGTAACCAATGCTACATGCAAATGCGGCAATTGCTTGTTAAGTGTAATGTTCAGTGATAAGTGTTTTGATTACAGTCGTTTTAGGGAAGTCTGACATATGGCAGCAGCGAGATCGAAGGAATGTTAATTCCACCTTGGATCATCTCAAAGCTTGGGTCCAGTGGGAGGTAGAGAAAACCTTTCTCTTCTGGATAGCTTTAAGTTTTAGACAATTCTGAATTATCTGGGTTTTCACAGGTGAAAGGAAGATCAGGACATGAAGGCTATTAAAGCCTGTGAAAGCCAGCGTGCAGAACCAGCCCGCCGGCAGGCGCAGGCACGGAGGACACACCACCGGCTCTCCGCAACTCAACGGGCAGCTTCAATGGCTGAACTCTAGTCTTACACTAGAAGAAGCAAACGAAATCCTGGTCCTAAAAGCCGACTTTTTCCCAAGGACATAGATGCAACATTTGTCGTGAAACTACTTTTTCTGAAGATGGGGAGAAATGCCTTCTGACGAGGGGCAGATCTGCACAGCTCGGAGAGCAAGCTTGCCGGGGCACGGTATTGGGTCTTCCTTCTCAGCAGCAACGCCATGCAAACCGGCCTCTTAAAAAGGGCTTTGCCTACAGATTATGCACTGGAGGAGAGTCTATGTCTCCTCCCACCCTGTTCCCTCTCCCACACTGAATTTGGGCTTGGGGGCCCCTCACTGGGCATATCCCAGTTATCGGATGCTTTTCCAGTAATCATCTCTAATTCACTCCTCTTCCCTCCACCCCCCAGATTCATATAAGGACAAAACACTTCATTTTTTAAAAGTACAAATGAAAAGTAAGGAACAGAATGTGAGGAATATCCAGAATCACAGAATCACGGAATCACAGAATCACTAAGGTTGGAAAAGACCTGTAAGATCAAGTCCAACCATCAACCAGAAAAAAAACACCACCATGCCCATTAAGCCATGTCCCATCGCTAATTCCTGATGTTTTAATGAACTCTGTGGTCTCATCCCGGCACTGAGCAGCTCCAGGCAAAGCAGCCAGCAAAGGGCAATGCTGGGCCCAGAACTGAATCTCATACAATTTTTTTCCGCTGAGTCTCTCCATTGCGCATTCAACGCAGACTGTGCTCATCGAACAAAGCAAAGGGTTTAAAGGCTGTCTTTGACCGCTCACCAACATTTTGTCTGCCCCAAAAGAGAGCCAACAATAATAACCTGGGGAAGGAAAGGGAGGAGGACTGTGTGAAAGTCTGAAATTGTCTCTGTGTGACTGAACAGGGAATAAGGCTGAAGAAGCAGCTGCATGAGGGAAGACTGATGGAGGACAAGAGGATAGAGCCACAAAAGCGGCAGGGGCAGATGGAAGAGGATGGACCAAGAGGAGAGGGGTTGAGGGGTGAGGTGCACAACAGCAGAGTGCATGGCACAGCTGGAGCTAAAGCCAAGCCTGGCTTTGATGCTCAGGGGTCCAAAGAACCTCACTTTCAAAGTGCCGCTTTGCTGTGGTTCAAACTTTGAAGTCTCTGTTTTGTTACCAGGGTTTCGAGTTGAAATAAATGTGCAGAGTGAAATTCGGTAACATTACTTTGCTCCTATTCTTTGGTTCCTGACTAAAACCAGCCTTAGATGGGGATCAGGACATTTTCTAGATGTATAGGCACGGACACATGTGAACTTGTACAGAATTGCTTTCTGCACTTTCCATGTTCAGCCCATCCACCATTTTAGCTGCTTTTGAACAGTTTGTAAATTCCCACTCACATCTGGAAACATCCCTGGGGAGCTTCTACCCACTGCTCACGCTTGGATGCCATGGTGATCTACGTCTAAGAGGCACTAGGCTGCACGCCGTTGTGCTGCGTGGGGACCCACCAGCCCTGCTCGAGCTGCGTCAGGTGCCAAAACTACCCAGCTGAAGGGTTGGAGATGCCACTCGAGCATCGCAAGGGCCATTCCCCAGCAGGATACATTAGCCTGTGTAGAGGTCTACACCACCAGTCCCAAAGGATGTCATTATCAGCACGACTACCTCAGATACCCAGCAGATCCACGATCAACAGGTTTAATGTTGGCAAGCTAGCTGTCGGTGATTGATAGTGAAGTGGATTAAAACCTGGATAATCTGTGAGCGATGGGTATTGTGAATGTGCCTGAAAGGTCCGGCTTCGACAGAAAAGGCTTCCTGTACTCAACCAGGACCATTTGTGGCATAAGGTTTGCTGGCCGCAGTAAGTATATGAAAATATCAACCAAACAAAATGCTGCGTGACCATTACACTGCGCTTAATCAGCTGGAAGGCACCTTCCTGAATGCCTCAGAGAAATGCACCAGCTGGTGTTGAATAGTCTTTCTTCTCTCCAAATAAGACCGTAATCAACAGGACATCTGAGTCCAGGCTTGTTTTCCAGGGCCTCATCCATCTCCTCCTCTGACTCGTGAGGTTATACCCAGTGTCAGCGCACTGAAGAGAACAAGTTTTATTCCATAGCCGCGAGTTTCAACAGAGTTGATCCTTCAGCCCAGCACATCCTGCCCAGGCACGGAAGGGGTGAAAGCGTATTTTTTGTCTACAGAATGAAGACAACCATTTCAGTCACCCTTCTCTCCCATGCCTTTTACACCCTGAATGATGGCAAGGTCACATGTTGATACTTTTACCTACTTGGTATGCCTTCATTTCATTTCTACACATTGGCCACTCAGAAACAGCTAGCAGGAGCCATGCCAGCCCCCAGAGACATGATGATAAGGATTTCAGAGTTCATTAGCTGAAAAAAGAAAGTTTAGCGAAAATGTGGTTTTGGCTGTCAGAGGCAGTGCAGCAACCAGACACAAGGTCTTTGACCATTATCTTTCTAATATTTCCAGCCAGGGAGCCTGTTTGAAATCCTTGACTGGAACAGGCTGTGAGTTTTCCAGCTTGGTGCTGGAGTATCATCCATGTGAGAGTGACTGTTCTTAGCTTGCTTGAAAAGTTCATCGAGAATTGGTTTGCAGGTACCACCCCAGCCATTGCTATTTGCCTCCTACAAGGACCACAGGTCTTGAGTTTCTCTTGTATGAAGAGATTACCAAGCAACTTCACTGAGGAATGGGGGGAGATTCAGACAAAGGGTAACTTACCTGCAGAACCAGGCTGCAAAACCATGATTATCGATGCACCTGGAGACTCAAATCTGTGTGGGCCCTAGATAGAGAGGATCAGGAACTCAACACTGCTCTCCTTAGGGGCTCTTGTCATATCGTGAAGTCACTGGAACTGGTAACTTGGACTGTCTGGATCAACGCTTCGATACCAGTGATGGCATAACTCTATGGCAATCTCTTGACATGAAAGCGTTGCATAAAGAGCCTCATGTATAGTACCCATAAGAAATATCTATAAGAAATAGGCACTCCTGCTTGCCCCATCCATAACCCCACTTCTTGTCTTGATTTCTTTTCTTTCCCCATTATATATTTTTGCAAACCCCTTGAACTTCATAAGAATGAAGTGCCAGTTCCATGTGCAATCTTTCTGTCCTGTCTGGAATCCCTTCAATTACAGATTACAGGCAATGAAGGAGGAGAGGCAGGAGAGCCAGGGAGTTACGCACGCATTTCTAAGCTCTGCCCTTACTGCCATCAGAGTCCCCATCACTGCCATTCCTATTGCCTCCGTCTCTTGTCCGAAAACCAACTAATTCATCCAACGCCAAAAGCTGCATATGGAGACTGGTGGTCCTTTCTTCCCCAGGATCCGGCAGCATCTGTTCGCTTGCCTTTGCAGTACTCAGGTAGACTAAAGCAGTTGGTAGGCTGATCGTTGTCACCCTTTGTCTTGTGCTAGGCGCTCTTTGGTTTGTAAACGTCCTGGGCAAAACGGGACATTCAGAGGGCATCTCCGAAAGCTGTCCTCCCAGCTACAGCCTTGGAAAGCGTGAGCATTCCTCTTGCTGTTGGGCTGAACATTAGGATGGCATCACCTCAACCTCACTGGCCCGTGTAAGGTGGGTCCAAAAACATCCAACAGTAGAGCCACAGCTCTTCTGCACTGTTCCTAATTCAGCCACAAACATGACGGCAGGATGAAAGCAAATCTCTTCAGGGATTATTTCAGAGTTGCTGAGCCCCAGCCCACCACCGTGCATTGATGAGGTGCTGTTCACCTCTCCGTCCCTCCCTGTATCAACCCACCTGTCTATTAGAGGAGATGATAATAACCAGCTGCCTCAGACGGTGTTTTGAAGCTAAGCACTTGCAAATGCTTGAAGATATTTGGATTAAAGATAGGCTAAATAAAAGCTGATATGAGAAGTCAAGCTTATAATATGCAGTTAAGACGAGGGGCTAGATTTCAGGTTTTTCACTGGGCTTTAAATCATACCTTTTCTTTTGAATAATAAGGTAAAACGATAACCCCTTTGTTCCTGAGAGGCACCATAATGAGCATTTTGCATTGAAATCAAAATAGTTCCTTTTAAAAATACTCAAGCTCTCGTCAAACTGCTATGTCCTTAGTCAGATATTTAACCCCAGATCAGAACTTGAGCTATTGCCGCTTGCCTTAAAATTTTAAGCATCAGTGTAAAAATAAACCACAGATAAATTCATTTCGAGTACCGCAGAATACATGGACACAACAATTTGAAAGCCAATTGTTAAACAAGCAAGTACTCTCCTAATCATAAGAAAAAGAGAGCGCCATAACACAAGGTGAAAATAACCAGAAAGCAAACAGAACACACCATTGATTGAGTCCTTCATTATCTAGGATAGCTTTTAATGGAGGAACCTGCGTGTGTGTCATTGCTCTTATCTCTCCAAAGGCAGTATGCACACGCTGTAAAAATCAGTCTCTTCATTTTCTGCTTGAAAAGATCACTGTAAAAAAAAAGTGTCAGGGAGTGGAGGTCATGCTGATTTATTGGCAATTAAACCTGCAGGATTTCTGCACTCCTTTCAAAACAAAGTATCTCTGGGTAATTCAGCCTGGCAGATTACATAGTGGGCTATCTACTAAAAGGCATGAATCTTTTTGTTTGTGCACAACAGAAACAATTGACTTGGTCTTATTTAGGAAATTGCTACTGTTTTCTGTAAGGTATTTGTATTACCCATGAAGAGAGGGAGGCAAGTTATCTCTTAAAAACGCAAGATTCTTTCCAGTAATAAAAATCCTGGGTTTATTCCTCATCCATTGTTGAGGATAGCAAGTCTACAGATAAACTTCCTCCTGCTTAAGAGTAAATAGGTGACGGTGCTAAATAGTAATCCAAATGCATTGCTAAGGAACATCGCATTTGGTTTACTCTGTGGTTGATTTATCCATTCTTGAGTAGGTACTTCTGCACGAGGTTTCAAACCGGGCTGCGTCGGCCTGGTCTCTTGGTGATGATTTTCCAGCTGTATCATTTAGAAGTCTGAAAAAAATATGGCACCCTTAAGTGACATAGCTAAGCTGGCAAAACGGTCGCTATTCTGTTTTGGCAGAACCATCTCACGCAGGTTTGGGCTTACATCATTTATTGATGTAAGCATAAGCTTATTGATGTATAGCATAAGCTATACCAACCAACCAGATGCAAGTCTGATCAATATTCCCACCCAAAGTGTTTCCCAGGATAGCAATAATCTCAAACTCTTTCTAACACAGACACCTTTTTTTGGATATCTACAGTTTTGGATATCCAATATTGTAGAGTCTTCGTGTTTCGATGGTGATTTGACACGTGTATTTCAGTTCTTGGACGTGCAACGTGCGGTGCGGGAGGAATACTGCAACCAGCACTGAACATCTTCCCAATCAGTGCAGTGACTTCGGTCGTATGGTTGGGAAAGCACCTAATCATTAATTTTGCCAGATAATATTGCCCCTAAAACTTCCTTTATAGTTACCTGCTTGTCTGAGCTCTGGATCTATACTGCGGAGATACTCAGTGGGGAAGAGTGGGTCTCAGGAGATGTTCCCAGACCCTCAATCTTAGGAGGAGCTGTCAAGGGGGAAAGAAAAAAGCAGAGGGCATATTCAGTCCCGAAAATGAGGGACTTCGGACCTGTCTGTATATAGCTACAACCAGATCTGAGCAAGAACTTCAGCACCGAGTCCCATTTAGGACGTAGCAAGGGACAAGAGAGAGAGCAAATGTGGCAGGCGGCAAGATGGTGGGAGAAGAAGTGCTGTGACTCACACACTCGGCAGTATCCCTCGTGGCTTTGCCTAGGGCCGGGGAAGAGATCAAATGCTAGACTATCCCGGTGGTAGGAGGGAGCAAAGCGGGAGACGTTCCCAGACAGAAACCGCAAGCAGAAAGTTACGGTGTGGGAGCTGAGTAGGCAGACACACCAACCTGGAGAAATAGGAAGTCCCTTTGAAGTTACTACTTCAAACGAGCTGCCAATGCAAATCGGAGATGCCGCTCGCAACAAGAAGTCCCAGAAGAAGCAGGTGTCCAACCAGCGCCGGGCCGGCATTTCTCTCACGGCATCCCTGGGCAGAAACAAAGGTTAGCCAGAGCCTGCGAACAGCACCCTGTTTTGCTTCCCCGGAGGAGACAACGCCGTTCCTGGGTGGATTAACCTGACAAACTCTTCTTACGCCGGCTGTCCGCAGGGTGATACACCGGTTGTAGGTCACTGGGATCAATGTGCCTCTGGTTTCACGATGCAAAGTGCTGAGGCACTATGAAGCCCGGCTGACCGTTCACACGCGTGGCAGAAATCCCGGCAGAGCAACTGGGGCTCGCTGGACCTCGTATCGCACGTCCGTGCCACTGGACCCCCAACACTTGCCCTTCTGCTTTTTAGCAGTTCCTTTCTTGCCCTTCCCCGCTCTCCCTGCTCTTTGGTTGCACCTAAGAGCACTCATCCTGCATTGTACTTTAGATGACAGGATGGGTGACTGGCTTGGGTGAGGAGGTGCTTTCATGGCGCTGGGTGGCACGGGTCGGGTCCGGCTGATACGGCCTTCGGAGAGTCCCTCTGCTCTCAGGAGAGGCAGATTGCAACTGCTGGGAGGCTGGTTTCGTCTTCCCAGTGGGTTTGTCCTCCACATAGCAGGTGTGGATGACCATCCTCTTGGTCTGGGGAAAGCCTTATCCCACGATGCACATATAAATGCCATCTACCATCAACACCTCGGATTGAAGTAAGAGAGGAGGTCTGAGGGTGGGTGTTGGTCTCTTCTCCCAAGTGACAAGCGAAAGGACAAGAGGAAATGGCCTCAAGTTGCACCAGGGGAGGTTTAGGCTGGATATTAGGAAAGATTTATTTTCGGAGAGAGTGGTGAGACACTGGAATAAGCTGCCCAGGGAAGTGGTGGAGTCACCATCCCTGGAGGTGTTCAAGGAACGTGTGGATGAGGCACTATGGGACATGGTTTAATGGGCATGGTGGGGTTTGTTGGTTGATGGTTGGATTTGATGACCTTACAGGTCTTTTCCAACCGTAGTAATGCTGTGATTCTGTGATTTTGACCCTGGCATGGTAGAGGTGGAAGGGCCTATTTTCTGCCCAGAGCAGAAAAAAAAAAACCCAAACTGCTTCTTTTTATTATTTTTTTTTTGCTTACCACCTGTGGCAAGCTCAAGACAAGCGGAGCCGTGACTGTGCCCTGAAGGGGAGAGCACAGCCAGCCTCTGGCAGAAACCCTGCAGGAGCCGGGAAGGAGAGCTGCAGTGATGCGAGCCGCCTTGGCAAAGCAGGCACGGCGTGTCCTTGAGTGGGCAGTACCGTCAAGGACAGCCCTGAAGCCCGGCCAGGAGGCACCCGCAGCCGCTGCTGAGTCTGACTTGGCCCTGAGCAGGAGGTGACAAGGTGGGGGGGCACCTTCTGCCACCTCCCCAGCACCTGCCTCCGCCTCTGCAGCCTGTCTTCCCCATGCCTCCTGCCTTGGGGGACCGCAGGAGGTGCTACACGGACATGCTGGGGAGCCGCGTGGAGACCCGCGGTGTAGTGCCATGGCTAACGTCTGTTTGAAAGGTCTGTGTCGGGAAATAGCGCCAGGTCCTTGTCATATTTCTTGGATGAGTTCTGCTTTGCTTGGTTGCTGTTTTGCTGTAGGTTTCCTTCAGCGGCCCCGGTGCTCGTCCTGCGGGCAGCAGGAAACTGAGACGGAGCGAGAGGGAGACCAAGGCGGCGCGTGGGTTTGGACCGCCAGCGGCCGCAGGCCTCCATTGTGGGACAGGGTAAATTGCAGGGACGAATGGTTTCATCCCTTCAATCTGAAATCCGGGGACGAGCAGCTTTGGGGGATTTTGCACAAAGCAGCCTGGCAGGGCGTCCTCCACGCCGTGGCTCTCCAGCTTCTCAGGGGTGAGCGGGCGCACGGCAGGATGACAGCGGTGGCCTTGGCTCCGTCTGATACCGTCGCTCCCAGCCCTCCGCCACCTCCTCCCTCTTGCTCTCCCGAACCGCGTGGAGGATTTAGCGGGCAAACTGGATCATGGTGAGGAAGCGGGGATCAGCCTCGGCGCGGACACCGAACAAACACAGGTTCCGCGATCGTTCGGCAGCTGCCTGGGCACTAAGTGAAGGCATCCCGATGCGGGCTGAGGTCGCTAGGCAGGAGCCAGTGCAGGCAGGGACAGGCAGAGCAGGCAAAGGAGTGATGTGAGTGCCCCCACCATGACCCAAAAAGGCCCGTGGTGGAGGACTGTCCCTGCCTGCTCACCAAGGGCACCTACCCTTCTCTCCGGCTGTGTTTTTGGTGGGGACCAGGAGAGCCTGGAGCCCTGGCGTGCCTTGGCTCCCGCGTGAGCTGCGGGCAGGGATGCGGGCCGCTGCTGAAAACCGGCTGAAAATGTGAAGCGTCGCCCCTGGGGTGCGAACAGAGCTCCGGCAGGAAGGCGCTGGTTTTCGCAGGGCTGCTCCTGGGGGCTGTGGCTGGCAGGAAAGTGGGCGCCTTCGAGAAGCGTCCCCCAGCATCGCTGTCGCGCTAGGGATGCTGAATCGCGTTTCCACGGCACGTGCCCATCCTGTACCCGTGACCCGACCTGGCAGCGCCCGCTCAAAACGCTCTACACCCCGGCTGAGCCGGGTCAGCCCCGCGTCCTCCAACACCGCGCGGACGAGGTGCTGCGGAATCGCAACCGTACGTGCATCTCTAGATGTCATTCTGCCGGTGGCGCGTTAACGAGATGAGTATGGTACGAGGCGGAAAGCTGAACCCTTTCTAGGGATCGTGCTGGGCTTTCCTTTGTGCCCCCCCTCCCCAAATCCACTGCTGCAGTCACCGGTGACTTCACAGGCAGCAGAAGAGTGCAGGCAACTCTGGTTGGTGTTGGAGGTTAAGGGGGTGATGCAGAAGGCACTCCAGAAAGCCTCAAATCCCAGTTACTGCCCTTATCGATATGGAGCTGCTGGGTTTTTATCAACATAGTATGGTTTAAAGACAAAAAACCCTCCCTGGGGCGTGCTGAGCAGTAGAGAGGACCGAGGATGATAAAGGTGACAGTGTTTTTCAGGAGATGTAGAAATATTTTATTTCATTTGCCACACCCTGCTTTAAATTAAATGCCCGTTCAAAGGCCAAGTTTTATGTTTTGTTTCCGTGAGGGGGTGGTGACTTCAAGGCACCTTCGCCTTTTATCTTTTTAGTTCTTGTTTGGTTTTGTGGGTTCTTTTTTTTTTTCTTCCGCTAAAATATAAAGGGTGAGAGGGCATACGTTGCTACTGAACTCAGCCTGCGTTTTTAAAGGGTAAAGGGAAAAATCTGTGAGCAGCTCCGCTTTAAAGGCCAGGGTGTAATGCAGTTGAAGGGTGAGAACGGATACCACCCTTGGTGGCCCACACCGAACCTTTCGTGCCATAAATCAAAGCCAAAGGCATCCTGGATTGAAACGTCTCAACACTGAGGTGCTGGAGCGTGTCCAGAGAAGGGCGACGGAGCTGGTGAGGGGTCTGGAGCACAAGTCTGATGAGGAGCGGCTGAGGGAGCTGGGGTTGTTCAGTCTGGAGAAGAGGAGGCTGAGGGGAGACCTCATCGCTCTCTACAACTACCTGAAAGGGGGTTGTGGGGAGGTGGGTGTTGGTCTCTTCTCCCAAGTGACGAGTGACAGGACAAGAGGAAATGGCCTCAAGTTGCGCCAGGGGAGGTTCAGGCTGGATATTAGGAAAAATTTCTTTCCTGAGAGAGTGGTGAGACACTGGAACAGGCTGCCCAGGGAGGTGGTGGAGTCACCATCCCTGGAGGTGTTCAGGGAACGTGTGGACATGGCACTGCGGGACATGGTTTAATGGGCATGGTGGGGTTGGGTTGATGGTTGGACTCGATGATCTTACAGGTCGTTTCCAACCGTAGTGATTCTGTGATTCTGTCTCTCTTCCATGGTCGTCGCCCGGCCGGGCAAAAGGCAAAGCAGCACACCCTGATTGCAGCAGGCAAAGGGCTCGGGCCCCCGCTCCTCCCTCCCTCGGAGGCAGCTGAGGTGTGGTAGCTGCCAAGGCAAGCTGCAGCGCAGGCTTTCTGCGAGGCGGAGGGACGGGAATTTAGGCAAAAGAGCCTCTTACGGGCAAAGCGGTGCTGGTAGCAGCAGCGCTAGGTCTATTTTTAATGGTTTAGGAATGGAGGGTGCTTTCAGCATTAGATGGCTTCAGTAATACATAATTAATATAAGTGCACTTCCGTTGTCCGCCGAGAGGGTAGGGAGGGCCCGGATAACTTTCTGAAGCTGGAAAGAAAATAAAAAAACCCCAGAAAAGATGGAATGACTCATAATGTATTCAATCAGTGGAAATCAGGTAGGAGCAAAATGAAAGATGCTGAGAACAATTTCTTTGGGTCAAAACTGTGCAGCCGGACTCTTTCCGAAGCCGGTCGTGCTTCACAGCGTGTATGTGCTGGGCGGCCGCTGGATTCAATCCTCCGCCCTTGGGAGAATATTCTGCTTGCTGTAAGCCCGATTCATCCTCACTCTTAAAAAAACCAAGGTTGTTCTCGGAACTAAAATTATTTGAAATTAAAAAAAAAAAATCAACTGGTTCCTGTTAACGTAGAGTTGGGGAATTTCCTTGAGACACGTTCCCATCCTTCCTTATAAATAAAATTACTGCAGTGCATCACGAGGCAGGGGAAAGCCGAGCGGCCTTCGGAAGGCCCTTGGAAGGGCGAATAAACTTTTTTTTTTTTTTGCAGGCGCAGATGAGCCTCGGAAGAAAATTTCTCCCTGCGCGCGACTTCCCGAATTCCTCTTTGTTACGTTGTAAAACCGCAAGCGTACACGGGACTGTAAAACCCCCCGCTCAGAAAAGGGCCAAAGGGCCATGTTCTCCCCCTGAAACGCTACGAGCGGAGGACGATGCAGAGCAAAGGCTTCATCAGCGTTAAGAGGGTGAGAGGGGGGAAAATATGTATGAAGAAGGTTTAATGTGGGGGGAGAAATGGGGGGGAGGTAAAATGCACCAGCGCAGGGGGGATTGGGGATGGGAGAGGGGAGGGAAGTGAAGGTGCAAGGGGGGTTTCTGCTTTAAATCTGCTTTTTTGGGGGGGAAATAGAAACTTTGCCCAGGTGGTGAGGATGGGGGGGGGGGGGGATGCGGGGCCTGGAAGCCGCTCGCACCGCCCCGACGGCCCCGGGGTGGCGGCGGTGCCGGAGGCACCGCCGCCACCCCGGGGCCGTCGGGGCGGTGCGGGGAGGCGGTACCGGCGCCGGGGCGGTGCGGGGAGGGAAGGGAAAGGCGGGGGGGGGTTGTCCCCGGTTGCCATGGGGAGGCGGGGAGGGCGGTGCCGCCGCCGCTGCGCAGGGAGCAGCTGCTCCCTGACACATCCCCCCGCTGCCATATTGTGTCCGCGCTACCGACCGCACGGCTTCATGACCGCGGTGAGTGGAGCCGCCGCGGCTGCGCGGTTCTCCCCCCCCCCTCCCCTCAACCCCACGCCTGTTTTTGTTGCTTTTCCCCTTTTTTTTTGGGGGGGGGGGGTTTAGTTTTCGAGGTTTGCGGGTTTTTTGTTGGGGAAAGGGAGCGGGGAGGTGGGTCCCGCTGGTGCTGTGTGTGTGTGGGGGGGGTTTGGTGCCCCACTCGTGGAGGCGGAGAAGCGATACCCCCTCACCCCTCTTCCCGCGCGGGCACAGCGCGCGGCGGCGCTTCCTCTTCAAGCGGTCTCGGTGACGATGCGTGGGGAGGGGGGTGCGCACGGTGCGTGGGGACCCCCCCCCCCCCACCCCACGCGGCCGCCGTGCAGGGAGCGGGGCCACCCACCTCCCCCCCCCCCCGCACCGCAGCTCCTCCTCCCAGCGCGGAGCTTCCACCCGTCCATCCGCGGGTTTTACGCGGATGACCTCCCACGGCAGCGCAGGGCCCGCGCTTCTTACGCCCTTCCCGCTGAGGTGATGGAGGCGGCCTCCGCCCCCCGGGCAGGGACCCGGCAGCGCGGCCCCGCCGTGCCCCCCGCCCGCGGGCCGAGACACCGCTCCAGCGCTTTATTGAACTCCATAAGCACCTTCGGGGCGTTATTGGGGGGGGGGGTCCCCGTTGTCCCGACATCGATGGGAAGTCCCCCCCCGGGTGTGCAGAAGGGGCTGTGGTTTGGGGGGGGGGGGGGGGGGGCGGGAAAACGCCTTACGGGGATCCCGCGTTTTGGGGTAAAACACTGGAAACGGCTCCTGAGGGGCTGGAGGCCGGGCTGGGGCTGCACGTGGCCCCAAAAGCCGGAGTCCCCCCGGGTTTGTTTCTTTTTTTGGGGGGGGGGTGGTGGAGTTGGGCAGTGAGGCATGGGGGTGGCTGGGGAGCAGTGTCCTATCGCCCGCCCGCCTTATCCCTGCTCAGACACCGAATAATTCCCGCTCTCCCCGTTCAGATGGGAGCGGCAACTGGCTTTTGTTCGTAAAGATGGGGATTCTGACAAGGCCCAGACAAAGAGTAAAGGGGACAAAGAGTAAAAGTAGAAAATAAGGAGTAACCTCGAGCGGGGCCCGATAAACTCGCCTCCCCGCCTTGGTGCCTGCCCCGGGACGGACGCGATACGCAGAATGTAAAGTTAAAAATGCTGAGTTGCGTTGGGCTTGAATGCTGCGAAGGTAACTTGGTTGGGTTTGCGGCTAACCTGTGAAATCAGGGTAATTTTATATATAATATACTACCTGTATATATATATATACACACGCACGCACACACACACTCTCCAAATCTTGCTATCGGTGGACTTGCATTTAGGCGGCCTTGGGTTGTAATATATTGACACGCGAATCATTTAACTTCTGTTGCGTTTCTTGGTTTGGGGGCTCTTTTCCCTCCTAAGAAGGCTGGTGTGATGCTACGTCTATGCAAGAAAAATGAAGCTGGCGTCACGTCAGAAAACTTGAACTAGTTTGCAGGTTTTGGGGTGGGTTTTTTGTTTTGTTTTTTTCTTGGCAGGTGCCAACTCACATTTCCCAAGCTCGGCAGACGGTAGTTGGACACATCAGCTCTGAAGCGAAAGCTGTATAGTAGCGATTAACATGGCACAGAGCTTGAGCTAATGAACTTTGTAGAAACGGGGAGGAGATGGCAATTCTCACGTTTTCTCTTCAAGTTGCCTAAAATACGTGTAGGACTTTTCTGTGCTCTTAGTCATTTCGCGCTCTCGGGGACCTCGCTGAAATAAAACTCTTCGTTGTCAGCGTCTTGACCAGAGGATGACGTTGTGACCCCTTCGGGTGCTGCCGCCGAGGCCGTGCTGAAGCTGCTCCGCAGGGGTTGCTCAGCCCAGAAGTAAGATTTTTTTTTTGTTATCCAAAAGGGACACCAACCGAGGCACGTGCTGCCTCAACAGCTCCAACCGCCACAGGTTTTCTGCTTGAGGAGCCTTCCCGTGTCCTCCAGGGAGCTCGGGGTGGAAGGCGCCAGCGTTGCCAGCAACCATCTCAGAGTCAGGACGTGCCAGTCCAGTAAGTAACGGAGCAGATACAGGGACGTGTAATGCTCCTTTCGGACTAGAAAAAGGACTGCCTGGCGAGCGACGGAGGTGCCTGGGAAAGAAGGCAGAGGCTTAGGGGCACGTCAAGCTCATTTTCACCATCTCTGTCAACCATAGGCTCTGCCCGCTCAACGCAGTCGGCTTGAAAACCTGAGACATTGAGCAAAGCCAAACCCTCTTGGTGAACGAGATAGTTTGGCACCTGAAGATGCTGCGCGTGGGTTTAGTTCAAACTGATGAGAAAGTGACGCGGTTCTTGCACGGAAATGATGGTTCCCATAAAAACAGTGGAAGTTTTGATGCTGGTTTCGCTAGGGTTGTAATTCCACCTTCCTCCCCTGTCGTCATTCCTTGGCTTCTTGTTGTTGGGCTTAAAAGGAGCTGGTATTTATGGGAGGAAATATCCCAGGCACTCAGAAGATTTTTTTTCCAGATACAAGTCCGTGTTACCTTATCGGAACGAGCCGGACAGTGGGATTAGAGCTGGCGGGGTGACAGACCGGAGGGATGTTGGGAGGAGTGACGACGGGCCCGCAGCCACCGCTGCTGTGCATTTCCTACGCCGTTCCCTTCGACGGGGTAGTCTTACCGCACCGCCCCAGTGCAAAACGAGCTGTGTGAAATACAGCTTTCCTGGCGGTAAATCAAGGAAAAGCAGCCTTTAGTCCCCGTAAGGAAAGGCTGTTGGCGGTACGGATGCGTACTCGCTACCTTTTAACACAGGGGTAAATTCTGTCCAGTTTATTCCATTTGGCTCCTTGAGTTTTCTTTTTATGGCTGTTGCTGTTCCTCCCGTTAATGAGGTGTATTGTGTATAAGCTCGTCTATAGGATGCCACTGCATTGATTGGAACTTTTTTGAGGGAAGTCGATGGAGGCAGCGAGTGCCTCATTCTAGTGCGTGTGCCTCACCGCTCGACAGCTGAAATGGTGTTGGGCAACTTCCTGCGCCGAGACGCTGCTGTCGGCGGCCCTCGGTGACTCACGTCAACACGCGGCTCCGTCTCTCGACAAGTGCGCGCTTGCAGACTGCAAACCCCGTCCGCATCCCGGCGCAGCAAGCGAAAGGGTCGGTTTGGGTGCATGTGCCATGTCTCTTCCCGGATCCAGCAGCTTCCTTGGCTCCCAGAGAAGACACCCGCAAGTAAAACAAGAAAACCCTGAGATGCTGCTTCACTTCTTTTTTCTGGCTGGACCTTTATGTGTGATACGTGTTTAATCGTTCCCTGTCGTATCGTGCCTTCTGACTTAGTCCACGCTGCGTGATGATGAGCTCTCCATCCCACCCTCACTGTAAGAGCACACGGCGATGCTCCGGGGTACTCACAAAATACAGTTTAAGTCAGCAAGTAGGAGACAGCTCGCCCGTGCTTCGGTAATAAATCGCGTCGTAGGGAAGAAGTGCCGTCTGATGCCAGCCAGCGTCTTTATGACCTCTGGTACTCTGCCTCCTCCCTGTAAAACGTTACGGCTGCGGAAGCGCGAGGGTTGGGTCACGCTCGCTTTTGGAGAGCGCTGCTGGGCGCTCCTCAGTGCCGGGTGCGCGGTCGGCAAGCGGGAAGGCTAGCTGTTGTGTCTGGGGGAGAAGCAGCCGTGTTACTGAACGGTTGCTCGCCTACCAGGACCATTTTAGGAGAAGCCTGGAATTTGTGCAGATAAGAAGATTTAGACCAAAAGTCAACGATGTGGATTTTGACACTTTTTATTTTTTTCTTTCCTAGCGTGCTCAAATTTTTTTTCTGTTATGTTCAAACTAGACTTAGAGCTCCCTACTTTTTCCTCCCAGGTTAGGGTATGTTAGGGGCTCCATGAAATTTGCTACTGCAAAAATCACCCCCCACCCCTGCTCTTCTGCACCCCCTGCAAGGATTAGATTTTAAATTGGGAATGTTTTCACCCCGTTCCCGCCGGCAGAAAATCCTAACACGATCCACTGGGGTCAGCGGTACCCGTGTACGTTGGCCGCCTTGCGGGATGGCAGTTGTGGTCCAAGGTGGCTGACGCCGCTTCTTGGGGCTTGCTCATGGGACGGGTTTGAAATGCGGGGCTGGGCTGGGATCAGGTCCACAGCCTCCGGCTGTGCGGGTCTTCCCCTTCGGCCAGCGACAAACCCGGTCTCTGCATTACAGCCACAGCTCCACACGCCTCGATTTGCCTCTGAACGGCATCACCGGGTACCTTCGACCTTCTCAGCGTGACCGCGTTTTCCGTCTATTAAGTGCCGGGCGGGTGGTATGCGGGTGGTGCTGCTCGATCCTCGTGTTATTTTGCTTATGCACCTGGATGTCCCACCAGCGTGCGTCGTACAAATCGCCGTAGCGTTTTTATTGCGGGCTTCGTGATGCGTGAGTGGATGTATTCCCAAAGCCCATCTCCTGGAGCAGCTTATCCTGATACCACACTCAGGCTTTGTTTCCTCTCCTGGATGATTTGCAGTGCGTTCCTGTCTTGCAGTTTGTGGCTATTTTTAGATTCCCGATTCACGTGCGGTCCCCTGCTTGCTTCCTTTTTAACGCTCTCGCTGGATTGCGTTACGCTTAGATTTGGGGCAAGTATACGGTCGCCTAAAAGCTAATTACTGGATGCGGAGAGAGCTCAGCGACCGGAAAACTTGCACAAAGTGGAGCTGAGGGAGGGGGAGTTGGGAAGGTAGCTGCCAAGCAGCAGCAATCCCTCATCCCTCACCCTGTGATGGTCTGCGAGGACCATCACCAGACCGGTTATCAGCCAGATTGGTTTGGTTTAGCGATGTTGGGTAGTCCAAAGCATGAGCTGGTATGCTTTCAGGCTTTTGACCGTGCCCTCTGAGAAGTGGCAAATGGCATCTTGTGCTTTGACGGTCTAGTTTTGGTAGCACGGGTGCCTTTCTTCCGTGTTTCGAGAAACTTGTATCTTCTGTAGCCTTCCACCTGAAGGTGTACCTCAACCTACAGACGCTGTATGATCCAACTGGGCCATTTTTCTATACAAGAAACCTGCTTGGTCCAGTGTGGGGTCATGGTATAGAAGAAGAAACGATAATTTTCTGCCACAACCATTCTGAGCAGAGGGATTACTCCGACATAAAGTAATTTTGAAATGGAAAGCCAAGTTCAACAGTTGTGGAGTAAAATTAAGAGTGAGTTGGCCGGGGAGGTCAGCATGGTGAAGAGCATCGCTTTGCCGCGGCTGGGGCTCCGGAGGAAAACTGGCGCTTGGGGAGACAAAGATGGGGAAACAGCAATTGGTGACAGCTTCACCATCACGAAGTTGTACTGGTAACGCGGCGGTGGCTTTGTGGTACGGCTCCAACGATGCTTTTAAATTAAATCTTGCATAAGGGTCACTGGGGGCGAAGCTTCAAATTGTTGGTTTTCAGCTGAAAATGCGGAGTTCTGGTACTTTAAGGCTGAAGACGGTGGGAGAGCTGGGCGGAAAAGATAGCATTATGTTTTCTAGGGTTGGTAAATTGGTACTGACACCAGCTGAAACGCCGCTACATTCACTTCTGTTTTGAGGGGATGGTAAAGAAACACGTGGAAGGGGTTACCCTGGAAAGGGAATTAGCATCGGAATTATTCTGCAAGGCATTGGCTCAAATGGCTCACTTGTGAACATATCAATGGCTTACATTTTTTTTTGCATTTTAGTCCATTTAGCAAGCAGTGTACTGAATTTAAGGAACATGACCTGAAGGCTTCTTTTGAAAAGCTGCTTTTGAAAAGCTAAGATTGGCAGTAAAGCATTTTTCTTAAAAGTACTTCTTCCCCCCCGCCCCTCCTTTCTGTGACACCAAGGGGTTTTCTTAATAGTTTAGATTTCACTGCTGTTCTGTTTTTTGGGTTTTTTTTATCACTTCCCAATTTCTCCGTTATACTCAGCCTGTTTTCACGTGCATGTTTTAAATCTGAGGCACAGGGAACCCCGTCCAACTGTGACTGCAGCCTTTGGAAAGGCTTCACGCTTGCAAAGTCTCTGCAGGCAGCGCTGGAATCAATGACCCGGAGGCTCCGGGCTGCACACAGGGTCTGGATGGGGGTCTGGGCATGGGTCTGAGTTTACCTGTCGTTTTTTGTTTCAGATATTTATTTCAATCACAAACCCACTTGAGTGCATGCATATGTGTACTTAGTAAAAAAAAAAAGGAAAACTTTTTTCATACAAGTCGGATCTGGGATGAAATCTCTTTCTCTCACTCCCTGCCCTTCCTTGGGCTGTGATAAGTGTTTATTCCCTTCCCTTTTTAAATTCTGCAGCATTTCTTAACTTTTCCTAACGTTGGACCTTTTCATTGGCTTCCTTTACTGTGTTGTGTTTTGTTCCCCCTGCCTTTAATTAGATCAGAGAGTGCGGGAGAAGATTGCCGTCAAAGGAGTGTTAAAATAAGAGAGGCTTGGAAGTATTTCGGCTAATACCTGGAAAACCTCTCTTCTCCTTTGAGCCCACCGATGCCAAGGTTAAAAAGAAACCCCTGAGCTTACGGCTTGTCCGGTCCTTTGGTTGGTTGGGGTTTTTCTCAGGCTGGCTTCGAGAAGCCGATACCTGTCTTTTTAATGGGTTTTTAAATACTTCTTTTTAATCCCCCCCGCCCTTTGCAAGCCAAGAGGAGTGGGAAAGGCCGCGCCTGCCATGGGTGTTGCCCCGAGGGAGCATCTTTGGGTGCCTTTTGTCGCCGGTGGGTGCAGCCGCTCGTTCTTCTCCTCTGCAGACAACGGGTCCTGGCTCACCGAAATCTATGGCCGAGAGGCGGGTTTGTCCCTGGGAGACCGTAATGCCTTTAGTTGTCTTGGATACGTGACATCATATAGTGTTGTAATCAAATATAGGCCTTTCGCAGGGCTGGGGGGGGGGGGTTAAGGCTGACCTCCAGCCCTCCAAGCTGCCTGTGTGGGGTGGGCAGGGGATGGAGCAGGGCAGCCCGAGACAAAGAGGATGAGGGAGGGGTGGGGAAATGGTCTGGTGTCATGCTTTTAGTGCTCCCGGTCAAGCAGATGTGGTGCTTTTTATCGATAGGTTTTCACTAATAGTTGTGCCAAGGTTGTTGTTGTTGTTGCTCTTCCCTCTAAGGTGCAAAAACTTGTAGTTGGTCCTGCGCTGCCTTGAAAGTTTATCGTAAACTTCTGTAGGTGAGTGGTGACAGTCATTTACTCGTGTAATTCTCGTGCTGTTTTAGCAACGCAATACCTACGTTGCTGTATTTAAGTCGGGACCATCCCTGGTGTCGAGACGCTTCCCGAAGGGAATATGAAAAATCAATAGAAGAGTTTGCTATTAATATAGTTGCTTGCATGCTAAGGCACATACCAATCTTTTAAAAGACTCTCTTGGAGCGTGTATATGTTAGTAGAAAAGTTGTGTAAAGAGTACACGAATTGCCCCGGCTCTGTACCTAAGGCTGCGTGCCCCGAGCTTGCTGCAGAGCGCACAGTTGCAGAGCTGCTTTCATTAACGTAAGTGGGATATGGCTAAAAATCTCTTCTCCTGGATTAAAATCATATTCTACCCCTCAGACTTAGACAATGCCTGGTAAGATTTTTTTTTTTAATTTTTTTTTTTTTTTTAAATCCAGAGGGAAATTACTGCACTGTTAGCACGTTCCAGGTCTTCCCGCTGCTAGCAGAGGTGACCTAGTTGCTCGGCTGGTCCTACAGAAATAAATAGGTACATTTAGTCATAGAGAAGGTTGTCCTAACCTGGGGCACTGATGTTGTGCAGATGCCAAATGGCACTTTTCATCTGACGCCACTGGAGAGTGCAGAAGGGTCAAGCAGCAGCAGCTCTGCTCATGCGCTAACTTGGCGTGGATGAGGTCTATGGCGTCTTTTAACGAAAAGGATGAATTCTTTCTCCTCGGGTCGATGAGTCCAGCCGTGGTGGCCGTCGGACTAAAATGACGGCTGTGCACTGTTAACTGCACCGCTGCTGGTTTTGGAGAAGGTCGCCTTCGGTGGGACGGAGGTATCTACTATGGCTTTGCCTCCTGGACCTGGACTCAGCTGGAGCTGAGACTTCTTCAAGAAGGGCTGCTGCTGCAAAAAAAGTGCTTCCCTGCTTGCCTGAGGACTCCCAGTTTTGTAAAAGCAGCTTTGTCTTCATAAAACGCTCGTGCATTAAAATATTCGTTTCTGTAGCAGAACACAGTGGTGCTCAAGGTCTTCCATCAACGTGAAGTCGTAGCTGGGGATGTCTATGGGGGCGTGCAAACCTGGTTTAACCTCAGACGTGTGCTGCTCGGCTGAGGACCTTCCAGCCCCCGTAACCTTTCCCAAACTTAGCTCTTCAGTGAGTTTGAAAGAGGACTGCAAAAATTATCTTGTCTCACGACATTGAATCTCCTCCGATCTGTTAGGGCTTCTCTGAACCTGACTGCCACCTGAATACACCTGCAGCCAAAATCAGCCCCTTTGGACCTGGGCTGTGCTGTCCCGGTAGCGAGTGGCCTGGAAGAGCGGGACTTCACTGGGCTTTGGGTGCTGGACTGGCGTTTATGATTTCCGTGCGCTCTTGAGCGATGCCAAGACTGCTGGACAGAAGGTCATCTTTCTCACCCTAACTTTTGTTTGAGCAGCCTCAGTTGACTTTGCTGCCTTTTAATCTTCCTACCCTAGAATCATAGTCCTCTGTATATAATTGCCATGCAAAAATAACATCTGCGTCTGCTGCAGTACTTTGTATTTGAGGAGTGGATGTCTTGGTTGGCTTTTCTTTTTGAAGGTGCTTACCGGAGGTAGATGCTCAAGTTCCTCGGGGTTTGGATGCGTGATGCTCTTAGGCTTTGAATACTTTGTCTTTCAGTTGCAAGTGTTAATACTAATTTACAGCAGTGGTCTGCGTTACTGTGTACTTATTGGTAGGGCAAAGCACATGGGACGGAGCATAAACTGTTGCCTGTTTTTTAGAGGTGCGCTTAAAGCACGTTATTTCTGCGTTTGCACGGCTGGAGTTGCCTTTTGGCTCTGCTTGCGGAGCTGGGGCTGTCCCCGTGGGAATTGCAGCGAATCTCTGGGCATCCAGACGTGCCAACCGGCAAGGCCGGTTAAATGGTTGCCATCTGCCATCCTTCTTCGGTAAGAAGTGGCTGCGGGAGAGCCGGAGGAGAGGGACAGGGAGCGTGTCTCAGCAGCTGAGCCGGTGCCTGTCATTTGGAGATGGTTTTCTAGCAAGGTTTCTGCTGCCCCTGGAGTAGCTGAAGAGGTGGAGAAGGTGGCAGTAAGGGAATAAAGGAGTGGAAGATAAATTTCACTGAGTGGCCTTGCAACGCTCGTGCTCTCTTAACCTTGCCTTTCTGCTAGGTTTCCCTCTCCTTCCCTGCTTCACATCGGTGTCGCTAATTCAGCTTGGCTGGCAGCACTGTGGAGAGTGAGTCCTAAGTGGCTACCTCTAACCTTGTTTACAGCAACCTTTCTAGCCGGTAACAGTGAGAAACGTTAGGGAAAAAGCTGAGGGTCCAAGCGTATATGGTTTTATCACGACGTCTGCATTGGAGAGCTTCTTCTGTGCTCTTTTCTTTTCGCAGTCTGCTTTCTTTGCTCCTGCCGACCCTTCCCACGGGGTCATCCCTGTCCACAAAACGCTGCTAGCTTACAGCAAAGATGGCTTTGGTGAATCGCATGACCCTTATGTAAAATATTAAACCCCAAATATTGGAAATATTAATCTTGAAAACAACAGCTTGGAAGCTGTGTTTTCACAGTCCCATCTGCTTATGGCCAAGCAGAGCACACCCGGAGAAAAAGACATGGTGAATTTTGTCATGAGGGTCTGCATGAATGAAGAGGGACTTTGGAGAGCACGCAAGCTGACCGCTTGTGTGCCTTCAGATACACTCGAGTGGCACTGCCGTCACTCCCCACCAGGCTGCTGCAGGCAGAAAACAGTGCTGTCTCAGCTGAATAGTTAGAGACGGTCCTACGGTCCACGTGGCCCTTGGGTGCTTGAGAGGTGAGGAGGTCCTGTGGTCCACATGGCCCTTGGGTGCTTAAGAGGTGAGGAGGTCCAGTGGCCCGCATGGCCCTTGGGTGCTTGAGAGGTGAGGAGGTCCTGTGGTCTGCATGGCCCTTGGGTGCTTGAGTGGTGAGGACGTCCTGTGGTCTGCATGGCCCTTGAGAGGTGAGGACGTCCTGTGGTCCGCATGGCCCTTAGGTGCTTGAGAGGTGAGGAGGTCCTGTGGTCCGCACGGCCCTTGAGTGGTGACGACGTCCTGTGGTCCACATGGCCCTTAGGTGCTTGAGAGGTGAGGAGGTCCTGTGGTCTGCATGGCCCTTGAGAGGTGAGGACGTCCTGTGGTCCGCATGGCCCTTGAGAGGTGAGGACGTCCTGTGGTCCGCATGGCCCTTGAGTGGTGAGGACGTCCTGTGGTCCACATGGCCCTTAGGTGCTTGAGAGGTGAGGAGGTCCTGTGGTCTGCATGGCCCTTGGGTGCTTGAGTGGTGAGGACGTCCTGTGGTCCACATGGCCCTTAGGTGCTTGAGAGGTGAGGAGGTCCTGTGGTCTGCATGGCCCTTGAGAGGTGAGGAGGTCCTGTGGTCCGCATGGCCCTTGAGTGGTGAGGACATCCTGTGGTCCACATGGCCCTAAGGTGCTTGAGAGGTGAGGAGGTCCTGTGGTCTGCATGGCCCTTGAGAGGTGAGGACGTCCCGTGGTCCGCATCGCCCTTGAGAGGTGAGGACGTCCTGTGGTCCGCATGGCCCTTGGGTGCTTGAGAGGTGAGGACGTCCTGTGGTCCGCATGGCCCTTGAGAGCTGAGGACGTCCTGTGGTCCACATGGCCCTTAGGTACTTGAGAGGTGAGGAGGTCCTGTGGTCTGCACGGCCCTTGAGTGGTGAGGACGTCCTGTGGTCCACATGGCCCTTAGGTGCTTGAGAGGTGAGGAGGTCCTGTGGTCCGCACGGCCCTTGAGTGGTGAGGACGTCCTGTGCTCCACATGGCCCTTAGGTGCTTGAGAGGTGAGGAGGTCCTGTGGTCTGCATGGCCCTTGAGAGGTGAGGACGTCCTGTGTTCCGCAAGGCCCTTGAGAGGTGAGGACGTCCTGTGGTCCGCATGGCCCTTGAGAGGTGAGGACGTCCTGTGGTCCACATGGCCCTTAGGTGCTTGAGAGGTGAGGAGGTCCTGTGGTCTGCATGGCCCTTGGGTGCTTGAGTGGTGAGGACGTCCTGTGGTCCACATGGCCCTTAGGTGCTTGAGAGGTGAGGAGGTCCTGTGGTCTGCATGGCCCTTGAGAGGTGAGGACGTCCTGTGGTCCGCATGGCCCTTGAGAGGTGAGGAGGTCCTGTGGTCCGCATGGCCCTTGAGAGGTGAGGACGTCCTGTGGTCCACATGGCCCTTAGGTGCTTGAGAGGTGAGGACGTCCTGTGGTCTGCATGGCCCTTGGGTGCTTGAGTGGTGAGGACATCCTGTGGTCCACATGGCCCTAAGGTGCTTGAGAGGTGAGGACGTCCTGTGGTCCGCATGGCCCTTGAGAGGTGAGGACGTCCTGTGGTCCACAAGGCCCTTGAGAGGTGAGGACGTCCTGTGGTCCACATGGCCCTTAGGTGCTTGAGAGGTGAGGAGGTCCTGTGGTCTGCATGGCCCTTGGGTGCTTGAGTGGTGAGGACGTCCTGTGGTCCACATGGCCCTTAGGTGCTTGAGAGGTGAGGAGGTCCTGTGGTCTGCATGGCCCTTGGGTGCTTGAGTGGTGAGGACGTCCTGTGGTCCACATGGCCCTTAGGTACTTGAGAGGTGAGGAGGTCCTGTGGTCCGCACGGCCCTTGAGTGGTGAGGACGTCCTGTGGTCCACATGGCCCTTAGGTGCTTGAGAGGTGAGGAGGTCCTGTGGTCTGCATGGCCCTTGAGTGGTGAGGACGTCCTGTGGTCCACATGGCCCTAAGATGCTTGAGAGGTGAGGAGGTCCTGTGGTCTGCATGGCCCTTGAGAGGTGAGGAGGTCCTGTGGTCTGCATGGCCCTTGAGAGGTGAGGAGGTCCTGTGGCCTGCATGGCCCTTGGGTGCTTGAGAGGTGAGGAGGTCCTGTGGTCTGCATGGCCCTTGGGTGCTTGAGTGGTGAGGAGGTCCTGTGGTCTGCATGGCCCGTGGGTGCTTGAGTGGTGAGGACATCCTGTGGTCCACATGGCCCTAAGGTGCTTGAGAGGTGAGGAGGTCCTGTGGTCCGCATGGCCCTTGAGTGGTGAGGACATCCTGTGGTCCACATGGCCCTAAGGTGCTTGAGAGGTGAGGAGGTCCTGTGGTCCACATGGCCCTTAGGTGCTTGAGAGGTGAGGAGGTCCTGTGGCCCGCATGGCCCTTGGGTGCTTGAGAGGTGAGGAGGTCCTGTGGTCTGCATGGCCCTTGGGTGCTTGAGTGGTGAGGACATCCTGTGGTCCACATGGCCCTAAGGTGCTTGAGAGGTGAGGAGGTCCTGTGGTCCGCATGGCCCTTGAGAGGTGAGGACATCCTGTGGTCCACATGGCCCTAAGGTGCTTGAGAGGTGAGGACGTCCTGTGGTCCGCATGGCCCTTAGGTGCTTGAGAGGTGAGGAGGTCCTGTGGTCTGCGTGGCCCTTGGGTGTTTGAGAGGTGAGACGGACATTAACACGTCTGTTAGCAAGCCCATCTGTGGGGTACCCCTTGGAGCTGCCGTGGCTGATCTTTGTCTAGGGGAAGGGCAATCTTTGGATGGCTTTGCAGACCTTTGCAGTAGGAAGGCTGCCAGCGTCGGTCGTTTCTTCAGACTGATGCAGCAGCAGGCTGGAGTGAACTGGACGGAATCAGAGGCTCTAATATTCCGTTGTGAGATCAAGCGAAGCGGGTGTGGGATCGCCTTCTGTAAAGGACGTTACGTCGTTGGGGCTGAGGTGATGCAGCCTAGGAACAGTGGCTATCTCCAGAAAGGCAGCGCCAAAATCATCCGTTGATGGTCCTTGATGCTACCAGTCTCGTTACCGGATTACTTTATTAAAGTAACTCTTCCTGTTGCATACTCTGCTGTTTCTATGTTTAAATTATCCTTGATGCAGCGTTCAGTTTACACCACTGGAGAACATCGCTTGAAAACTGCAGTAGTTACGGAACTGGGATTTTATTTTTTTTCTTATTTATTAGACGATAATAGTCTAATAATGGCCTTTATAGCTTTCTAGAAAAAATATTTTAATTTCTGCTGATGCGTTTGTGTAGAAGATGTGTGAGGTGGTGAACTAAGCACTAAGAAGGTAATATGAGACGTGGATTTTCGTAATGCATCTACTAAGAGGAATGTGGCACCAGCCTATATTATTTACTGGAAGTATATTGCTTGGAAATACATTTTTTTTTTAAAGTAGGCTATTAATTATTCTAATCATTCCGAGCTAATACATAATAGTGTGCAAACAAATAGCGCGTTGACTAGGTGTTCAAGGAACATGTGGACGAGGCACTGCGGGACATGGTTTAGTGGGCATGGTGGGGTTGGGTTGATGGTTGGGCTTGATGGTCTTACAGGTCTTTGCCAACCTTAGTGATTCTGTGATTCTGTGACACCACAATGCCTACCTGATTTTAAGTGCCAGTTTAATAAGTTCATATGTTTTTCTTCCCTCTGTATTTTTGAGAAGACGGCGAGAGTGCCCAGGCCATATTTGTGTCATAAAACAGAGTTTATCGCCCCATTTCACCAAAGGAATAAATGCAGTGACCTAAAAGTTGCCTGTGTGTGTGTGCATGTGCACGTTCTTGATCTGCGCTGACTGAAGATTTGCAAAGGGATATTTCACGCAACATGAACTGACTGCTAAAATTACTAGCACGTGGCTGAGAGGCGTAAGCTAGTACGTAGCTGGCCAAAGAGGCGCTGAACACAGAGGTAAAGTTACTCGTTGTAAGGAAAAGGGTGCAGCTCACGTTGTGGCAGGATTTGGGTTTGTCTCACTTTATGAATTTTATCACTAGCTCTTTGTTTTTTAATTTAAGGAAGGGTTAAGCGTATGTATATATTGCTCTGTTTAAAGCCAGCAGCCACCAACTGCCAATATAAATCTGCTCCGATGGCTTGGGGGAGAAGTAAATTGTAGGGAGAGCAAAGCTATTTTTGACCAGCTATTTGAGCAGTTCGCTTTGCTTTAATTTTTTTTTTTTAATGACTGAGCTGGTAGTTAATCACGCCCGTCCCTGCACATAAATAGAAAGTTTGGGGCTGGTTTCCAGCGCTAGTACTGGTAAGCACATATGCAGGTCTTGCTGTCAAAACAGCTTTGCGATAGCCGGCGCGAAAGCGTACGAGCAGATGAAGAGAAGAAATTGCTGGTGGGAAACCCGGTGCGTTTTCTAGGGGAGGCACAAATTCGGCACCCCACGCCTGCCCGGCGCCGGAGCTGGCAGGGCTCTGGCTCCTGTTGGGGAGCATAAAATGGCTGTGTCCTCTTGCCTTTCTGCGTCACCACGTCACACCTCCATCGCTCACCTCCTCCAGAAGAAGGAGGCTGGGCAAACACATCTCCAGGCAGGCTGGGCAGCGTAATTGCATGGAGGCGGTGAGGTTGTCAGGTTGGAGCAAGCCGGCGGCGTGGTTTTGTAGGTGGGACAGCCGGACGGTGTGCGCAAGCTGGCCAACTCCTCGCCTCCACTTTGTAGGAGAAGATGGAAGTGCAGGAAGCCACGTGTTTACTAAAATCTGTTGTAAGGAAATACCCAGTGACCGCGTAGAGCTGTCCGGTGAGATAGGATGTGGAAACTGGTCCTAGTCTTGCGGCTGTGCTCTTGCAGTAGGAGCTGGAGCATGAAACCAGAATGATAGCACAGGTACTGGGACAGGGAACTGGGTTGGGTTGGTTTTTTTATTTAGTTGGGGTTTTGGGGGTTTTTTACAGTTAATTCAGACTTCGACTTTGCCGGTAAACTGCATCCATAGTGGGAGTGCCTTATGTTTATAGCAGGCTGGTATAGCTCCTGTGTGTATATCTCTATATGTGTGTGTATATCTATCTTTAGAGTGGTTTTGTCGGCCTGTACTTCTGGTACAGGTATGTTGGCAAAGCTATAGGTGCAGTGAAGCTCTAACACGGTCACAGCAGAAGAAAAAACAGCTGTTAGCGTAACACAGTTCGCTAGATGATCCCTTTTAAAACTCTCGGAGCAAGAAGATGCTTTTTGTTAGTGTAATGCCTCTAAAGCATGGGTAGCCTGTTAGACCCTGCATTCTGGGTGGCAGTTTTTAATAGATACAATTTTATATTTTATATATATATTTTTAGATAAGTTTTGCAACTTATTTTTTACTCGTTGGGCACCAAAGGCAAACACTTCTAAATAGGGTCAATTTCCAGTATAATGAGCGTAACTAAAGAGTTAACGTGAGAGCTGAATGGATTCGATCTTACCTGTTAAGGTCTTTTTCAGCTTTCAGATGTTGACATCAAAATAGCCATTATTTCGGTGTCCAGATTGGCGTTTCAAGATAGATACAGCAGTTTCCAAGTCCTTACTGTAAGTTCTTGTTATAAACCAGGGACAGTTAACATGTGCTCATGAGATTACGGGGGGAGCTTGTGTTGGACCCTGGCTCTCATCAGTGACTGCAGTATTCTTGCACGGCGCGGGGATGGTACAGCACTCTGTTTGGGTTCGGTGGGCTGCCATTCAATGTGATTTTGAAGGTTTGCATTGATTTCTGACTGTCTCCTTTGTTGCAGACCAATAAAGCTAAATGGGTCCAGTCACTGGCATGACTCCGGATAAGAAAGCTGAAACGCCAGGAGCAGAAAAAGCTGCAGGACTACGGCAGTGTCACGGGATGGGAAGCTTGCCCGACGCAGGTGATGCCGGCAGGCCGAAGGCCACTGTGGTGGACAGAGATTCAGCAGACGACGAGCTCACGAATTTGAACTGGCTGCACGAAAGTACTAACCTCCTAACAAACTTCAGCCTCGGAAGCGAGGGTCTTCCGATCGTTAGCCCCTTATATGACATTGAGGGCGACAGCGTGCCATCCTTCTCGCCGTCCTGCTACCAGAACCCCGAAAAAAAATCCTCCACTTCCAAACCCCCTTACTCTTTCAGCCTTCTCATTTACATGGCGATCGAGCATTCCCCCAACAAGAGCTTGCCAGTCAAAGAAATCTACAGCTGGATCCTGGAGCGCTTCCCCTATTTCGCCACGGCGCCCACCGGCTGGAAGAACTCGGTCCGACACAACCTCTCCTTGAACAAGTGTTTCCGAAAGGTGGAGAGAAGCCATGGCAAGGTGAGACCTGGCGGGAGGGAGGTGGATCAAGGGTGAAATTTAGGGGGGAAATGGAGAAGACTCTGTTGTTCTCAAGGACTTTTTGTGGTTCTCTTTTTTTTTTTCCCCCCCCCCCTTCCATGTCCTCTAACACTTTATTTGCAGCTGGACATGGTTTGGAAATGCCACTTCTGACAAATCAGAGGGTGACAAAAGTCTCTTGGTTTTCTTTAGCACTGACCTGGGTAGAGCTAGCTGTGCTGCATCCTTTTTAAAACTGTCTGACACGCTTTGCAAAGGATCCTGTTTCCACTTACTTATAATTCTTACAGTCAAGGCTACTCTTTTCTGTACAAACTCTTTCTTCTTCTGTCTTGTATGATTTTACCAGTAACTTCCTTTCTCCCTCTCTCTTTTCCCATCCCATTCCTCAAAGACTTGGCTCTGACTTAAATAAACCAACAAACCACATACCCAAAAAGTCAACAAACAAATCCTGGACTGGTGTGCTTGGAGGTCAGCCTAAGCTGTAACAGGCTTGTTATCAGAAACGCATGCGATGCCTGGCGTGCTTGACAGCCTCTCGCTGTAGCTAGAGGTCCTGGAGCTGAGTGGGCATCAGGAAGGACTGCCTGGGACTGGTAGGACTCAACGTCACCGCTTCTCAGTATCCCTGCTCTTACATTAAATTGTTAGGGTGTCATCTTCCCGAGCAGCGGCTTTGCCCTGAAAAAAACCCACGATTTTGACTGCTGTGTGGCAAATCTGGTAACTCCCCTGTAGCTGAGTCCTGCCGAGTGTTAGGATGGGCTTTTAATGTGGCTCCAGGTGCTGGAATGGGATGATACTGCAAGCCGTGCCTGTGTGAAGGACGTGGACCTGAGCAGCCACTGCACGCTGCTGCAGATGGCAAAGGTGCCCTGAAAGGACTGGATGGCTCTGTCTGGGAAGGGAGACGTGAGTTTCGGAAGAATTGGGGCAGGGAAGGGAAATCTCCTAAATCGGTGTACGAGTTCCTGCTGTCTGTGGATCCGCCCTTTTAAAGCTCAGCCGTTTCCAGCCTGGAAACACTTCCCGTTTGGGAGTTACCAGTCAAACCTCATGTCTTGGCGTGTGGGTGGCAGGAGCTTGAGACTGCTGGGTCCTCTGCGTGCCCTGCCGACTCCACCGGTACTGCTGGGCTCGGCGTGGCTGAAGGAAAGCCAAGGGAAGGCTTGCTGCTAGATGTGACACCTCTAGTAGGAAAAACAAAACGTAGAGGAGGTACCACCACTACCAGTAAGGTGATGCTGATGTGCTCTTTCAGCGTTTTCCCAAGGCTCTAGAGACTGCGCAACTCTCTAATTCTTGAAGAGAAACTGCATTTACCAAAAAAAAACCCACCCCAAAAAGCCCCTCCTGAAACTTTGCCAAAGCTTTCCCGTTTCCAACACACAGTGTTTATATCTTTACCCTCTGCCCTGTTTAGAAAAGGACCACGTGAGGGTACTGCTCCAAATCCTTCCGGCAAAATAAGTCCACGGCACATGCAGACCCCACGGGGGATGACCGGAATGCTGCAGACCCCTTTGGATGAGCTCCTCAGGTGTTGCTTGCTTGCAAGCTTGTCTTGCTGATTGCATTGCTGTACCCATGTGCTAGCAATGCCTCTGGGTGCTCCTCTGAGAGGGCAAGATAATTTTGTATTTTCTTCCATCTTTTTCTTTGTTAATGGCATCTTAATTGTGTCTCGAAGGGAGCACGTAGTCAGCTTCCTTCTGTCCCAAGTGCCAGTGGAAGCAGAGGTGCCTATGGCGTGTTGCATGAGAGGAGCATGTTTTATTTTCTAACGTCAGGGTAAGAAGGGTTTTAAAGCCTTTCAAATGAATCTGGGCTCTCAGATGGGAAGAGTGTAAATGCCTGACAGGAGGGGAGGGTCTGTGCCCCCCCATCCCGGGGCAGGCTGCTATTGCTGCCAGCCATCAGCTATGAAATCATGGCTTGGAGGTCTGGCAGCAAAAGTAGGAAGAGTCCTTCCATAACGCTAATATTTTGGTTTGGACATCACGTTTCGAAGTGGATCTCCTGATTTATTTTTTTCCCCCCACTTACCCATGGGAGCTGGTGCTGCAGGGCGGTTTCGGGACACGTGAACTGGATTCATTTTGGCTGACCTGGAAGAGGTGCTTGCTGTGCCCTGCTTGCTCCCAGCCGTTGTCCACAAGACCCTGCTCTAGCAGATCTGGAGTAAAAAAAAACCTCCAAGGCTCGTGCAGGCTGATCCCCCAGCACCGACTCTCTCCCTCCGCAGAGCCATTTCCACCGAGCTGTGCCACGTCGTGCTGCACAGCTGCACGTTGTTCCGTTCGCACGTGTATTCGTATCACTTGGCTAAATACCTTTACCTTGCCTGTCGGAGTAGGCTGCGGGCGTTCAGGAGTCTAGGATGGCATTCAGCAGAGATTGAGGGAAGGCTGTCCTTGCTTGGATCGCTGAAAAATACTGTACGTTACAGTTTTCTTTTGGTAAGTTGAAGGGCACTGAGGACCTGAAGTGAAAAGTTGGAGTTGGAAGCCCTGAAGAGTCTCCCTGCCCTTTGCTAGAATTGTGGGTTTGGGGATTTTTTATTAATCGATACCGCTGGGGAGAAAAGGTGCGAGGAGGCAGGAGTGGCATCCGCGTCGAGCATCAGTTTGGCGTTCCACTGCTCACGTGGATGTGGCCCTGCCACTGTCTCCTCCGGAGGTCGGGGCGGGGACAAGGCTTGAATATCTTCCAACAGATCTCTCTTCTTCTTGGAAGATACATGTTTTAGGTTTTTTTTCTTCTTTTAGGGTTTGTCTTTTATTTTTTTGACAAGAGATGGTGGTAAATGACCTGTGTGGCTATTCAAAGATGCGGGCAAAGAGCAGGTCCCGTCTATAAGCCTGCAGAGATAGGAGAGATGCCTGTTACCTGATAAACCTCTCAGTGAATATACACTCTACCTCCAAGCACATGCACAACGTTTTCCAGCGGTTCACCTAGCTCCAGTGGAAGGAGCTGGCAAGAACTGCCCGTACCTGATGGAGCCGGGGCCGCTGGCCAGGGCTGGAGCTCACGGAGGGCTCTCCGCAGCACGGGGATGGGTATCTGCCTCGGCAGTGAGCCTGAGCCACCGGCGCCGGCTGAGCTGCTCCGCTTCGGTCGCTCCTTGGGCTTTCCTCGCTGGTCTGGTCGTACTCAGGGGTCATACTTCACCGCTAACGGAGGAGGGACCGTGGCGGGGTGGTGGTAAAGGACAAGGCTGCACCATGGTGGGCATCTGGTTTCCAGCCCATATTGCTATAATCAAGCCCCAAAATGCTAGGGACTGGAAACTTACTGTTCTTATGAAATAGTCCAACGCCTCAAAATGCAGGAATTATTTTCCTTCCCAATTTTCTTTAGTTGGTGAGATAAAACCCTGCAAGTCAAATAAGGAACATTGGACAGATGCAGAAGAGATGATGGTCAGGCCAAAAAACCATCTCAGAACAATTTAACTGCCTGTTCATTTTGAGATGGAGAGTCAAACCGGTCTGGTGGCTGCCCTGCGCTGACTCTGGAGGGACGTTTCGGTAGGTGGTAAATAAGTTACATCTAGATTTCAGCTAGCACATCAACAGTTGCCCCGCTGTTGACGTGAAACAGTAACCTCCAAAGGCAGTTCAGCGTTTTGGATCGCCTAGGCTTTGTCTTTGCTGGGAGAAACGACACTGTCTTTTTTTGTTTTGTTTTGTTGCTGTGGTTAGACCGCTGGTTTGTTTTAAAGCTGGATGCATCTGTGTTTTATGGGGTTTTCAGCTCCAGTTGTGCACGGCTTTCCCCTAAAGCGTGGCACTAACTTCAGACCTGTGTTGGCTTTCCGCTGCATGTCTTCGCCAAGCAGCAGATGGGTGCACACCAGCAGCCCCATGGGCATCATCTCTTTTGCTCAATGTCTGCTTTTAGTACAAATAATGGTGGGTGGAAGCGTGGTTTCGCTTCACACCTAACCCAATCTTACTCCCCAAAGCAGTCGTCACTCTGTTTATCGCCTCTTGCACTGGACTGAGTGTCTGTATGGCTTCAGGCTGTGCCCCGGTTCAGCAATACCCACCCAAAATCACTGTGTTATATTATCAGTAAGTGGCTGGGAAGTTGAAAGAGGGAAACTAACCCCGTCCTGGCTGCAGCCCACAGCTGAACTGAATTGGGCATCAAGTGGAAGCGCTCACCCAAAGCAGCAGATAAAATAGGGTAGAGCAGTGGTGTGCTGGTGGGGGTAGTTCTTGCTGCTCCTTGGGGGTGAGAGCCTCAAAGCTACCCCAGGAGGGGAAAAAAAAAAAGAAAAGCCAGAGTTAGGCAGGGTCTTTTACAGGGGAAAAGTAATGAGCCGGCTGGCTGGCCAGGGAGAGGGTCCGGCTCCGGGCAAGGTGTGGGAAAGGGATCCGGGCATTAGTAGATGGAGCCAGTTGGGAGGATACCCCCCCATTAGTACCTAGCAGGCTAAATCATCCCGCGGTGCAGGAATCAGCTGTTTAATGAAAGGAAAGCTTCTAGATAGGTACCTTACAGGCTGTGCTCAGTTTTAGCATGAAAAGACGAGTGTAAGAAAGATTCAGGTTAAAAAAACCCACCAACTCTGAGAGATGCTGCAGCTCAGAGATCGTTATGAAAGGCGGCGGCTTCAGCTAAAATTATGGAGCAGCATCTCTCTGTTTCTCAGCTGGAGCTCTCCCTGGTTTGATTTTTCACTATTGATAGCAAAATATTTCCTCTTTTCAGGAAAAGTCACATGACTTAAATAGGACCACAAACTTACATGCTTTGTGGGTCCTTTTCAGTCTTAAATAAGTCATGGAGTATCCATCCATAAAATGGCATTAATACCGCATTGATACTGGCAGGAGGAGGCCAGCTGGCCTCGGTGGCCTTGCAGGAGGTGCTCCACGATGCTTGGGTTTTTGCTCTGAGACTTTCACACCCCCCTCCCCCCCAAATCCTATAGAAACATCTTCCTGTTCAGGTGTAGAGCTGCCCCATCCTTCTGCTGTGTGCTTGACCACCCCTGTAACATCCATTTACCCCCCCAAAAAAACCCCTGGCGCCGCTACCTGTAGAGCTGTTAGCTAATCTATTGTGTCAGAGATTGTAGAGTTGTTTTAACTTCTTCTATTTAATTTTCCTCTTTATGTTGCAAGAACTAGTAGGCTCGAAAAACAGGGTTTTTTTCTTTATATAGTTAACATGTGAAGAAACCCTTGAGAAGAGCAGGAGGTGCTTTATCTTGCTTAACTTTTGGCATATCAAATTTAATGTCAAGAATGGCTGGCACAGTGGTGCTTACATCGTTAGGTGCATCAAAAATACACAAATCAGGCACTCAGATTTTGAAAAAGTGGGAATAATCCATTTTGTAGCTGGGCATCCAGCAAATTGCTTTGACAGGGTGGTGTAAAGTTAAATGAGTGTGTGGCTATATCTAAGCACAGGAAAGGCACTTTGGTTTCTTAGTTGGAAACCTGTTAATCAAAAGACTGCTGATCAATTCACTGATGCCTGGCCAGTTGTGAACTTACAGCTGTATTTAACAAGTGTTTAAATAAGGTTTACAGCTTTCAGTGGATGAACATGAATGGGAATGGGGCTTTAGAGGAGGGACTTCGGAGATGCTACCCCAAGCTGGGAGACGGGTGCTTCCGTACCGTCCAACGAGGCTCTCGGGACCGTACACTGAGTTTGGGAGCGTCCGCTTTCCATGCAGGCGACGGAGCTGCCTGAGGATGATGTACATCAGCTGTACAGCAGTGGATGCTGAGATCATTGCACTGTGCTGCGTCTTGGGAATACTAAATTAGAAATGACTGTAACAGCCTGGCCCCTGGATTTTCTAATTTGCAGTACTTCTTTCTTGCAGGTGAATGGAAAAGGTTCGTTATGGTGTGTCGATCCAGAATATAAACCTAATCTTGTCCAAGCACTGAAAAAGCAGCCTTTTCCCTCAGCACTTGCATTTTATACTCCGCCGGCGTCACCACCAAGGTAGGTGAATTTTCTCATCCGAGCACGGCGCGCGGTTGTGTTACTCCACCTAGCAGAGGAAACGCTGGCGTGGATGTTGATGCGTTGTTACCAGCTGCCACCCGAGAGAAGAATTTGAGTGGGGCTTAGGCGAGACCGGCTGGATGAGGCGGGGAGATGTAACGAGCTCAGGCTTCCCAGATAGCAGATCTGGGGTTCGTGTCCCAGTCGTCTTCGTAACTGTGGGAGAGTTTAAAAGAAGAGGGTCGGGGCTGTGCTGGGTGCTTACTGGTGAGCCCCATTTCTCTGGAGGGCAGGCAGTCCCGGGAACGGGAGCAAAAGCCTCCTTCAAGCACAGTTCACCGGGACTGATCTGGGGCGCCTGGGGCTGTTAGCTTGGAAGGAGGTGTGTGTCTTCTCCTGTGAGTCACTCGTCTGGATATAAAATGTATATATTCTACGCTGTCGTCAAAATCAATCAACTTTTCTACGATCTGAAGTGCTTAGAGAGGCTGGACTAAGTGGGGTGTTTTTCTCCGAGGCTGTTAAAAGCATTTTGCAGCGGGGATGGGAAGAAGAGCCTTTACCATAAACATACTCTGAAGTGGAGCAGGCAAGACTTCTGAAATCAGGGCTTCCTCATCCGACACAATTTTAAGATTAGGCAATAGGTTTTGGGGAATTTGAAGTCAACGTCACGCGTTCTCAGTAGAGGAAGAAGAACGGCAGCTGGGTCAGCCTACAGAGGCGGGACAGAGAGGAGGAGGAGGAGGACAGAAAGCAGAGCGGAACGCGTTGCTCTTGGTGAGCTCAGTTGTTAGGTAGGCACGTGGCCGGTTTATCTAGTTCAGCAAAGAATTTGGGTGAGATAAGAGATAATTAAGGTCTCTGTACGTTGCCCTATGGCTTACCTTCCTGCGAGGAGTTTCTATAACAAACAGGAGGAACCGGGATTGCTGGAGCAGGATGTAAAACTGATAACATTGAGCAGACATTTCTAAGGGTCCAACGGACGTTGACCCTGAGGGCTGGCACCCCCCTGCAAGCCGGAGCTGTCTGGCAGCGGTTGAACGCATGGCGTGAGCTCTCCCAGGTGGGCTTGTAACCTACGAGATGTAAAAGGGGTCTCCAACCTTCCAGGCATCTTGAGCCGTAAAGGGTCATCTCGGGTTTGAGTGAGCCAGGCCAAAGCGTCTTGTTTCTCAGCTAAAATAACCCTGAAGCGTTTAAGTATTAAGAAACAGTGAAATTGGAAAGCGTGAGGTGGCTGGTGGTATTGTCAGGCTTTGTTGTATGGGAACAAAGATTGTTGAAACTACTGTCATTAGACTCTAGAAGTTTTTACAGGCGGTAATGTTTCTATGTAAGGGCACGGACTTCTGTTCTTCAATACAACTCAAGTGAAGGTTTGGTCCTTGAAAGCTTTGTTAACACTGTAGCTATGTTAACATGGTCAAACTTTAAAATTTAGAGAATAATACAGATGGGAAGGGACCTCTGGATGTTGTCTAGCCAGAGGAGCAGAGGATCAAGACAGACTCAGCCTAGAGCAAGTCATTCAGAGCCTTGACCAGTTAAGCTTTCAATATCTCCAAGGTCTTCAAGATTAGTCCAACGATACAAGCATTGAAGCATGATTTACCTAGCTTGTATAAATACAACCTACAGAAATTAGGTGTAGGGAAGGAGAGATTTTATCTGAATGCTGAAGTACTTGAAGATCGGGACTTCAATTTGAAGCTGTTGTTTTCAGTAACTTTTTTTTTCCTTCACTGAAGGACTAGGTCACACTTGCCAACAATCACAATGACAAGGAAATCCTGGTCCTAATGAAGCCCCGTGGCAAAATTCCCACTGACTTCAATACGTTTAGGATTTTGCAGCGCTTGTATTTATAAGTACAACAAAATAAACCCAACATTTTAAGATACTCGACTTCTCCCTAATGAAAGCTGGTTTATTTTCCTTTAATAATGAAAAACATTTGTATGACTTTCAGTGCTACACAGAAAAACAGATCTATTTTTTTTCCCTTCCACGTTTAAAAATTCTTGGATTAGATTTAAATTCTGGCCTAATGTTGGGGAAGGGCCCCCAAGGGGCTGCCTTGTATGTGGAGAGAAAGAGAAAGCCCCGAGGTGCAGCTGGAGAGAAGCTGGAAGGACTGTCCAAATTTATCTACAGGGTGATGCTCGAATTCGACTGCGAGAGTCTCTTGAATTTTTCTGTGGGAGGGCTTGTGTTCATAATTATTTTACAGTGCGTTCGTGGGGAATACACCTATCATTCAGCAACATTTTAAAATAAAAATTGAGGTGTTACTTTGAGCAGAAGCTTTCCAAAACTGTAATCTGTGTCTAGTTAGACTGAAACTTGTATTATCGTAAATGATTGGCATTGCTGGTGCGTCGTATTCCTGCACAGCTTGTTCAACGAGTCGGTGCAAGGCTTCTAGCTGCATTCTGTTTCTAGTACTACATGTATTATATCCCTGGGCTCTGGGGACTGCCGTGGTCCTCATCTTGCAAATACCTTATGCATACGCATAGCTCGTCTTAATCAATACTAAGCATTAATTCGCTGTAGGAAAGCTCTATGTGGGTATGATCCTCGAAGGATCTGTGCTGAAGTGAAAGGCTGGAGATATTTAGCATCTATTTGTACAATGTAGAATCATAGCCAGCCATGGTGGGGTGGGTCCGTTGCTCTCCTTGTGACCTTTTTCGTTTTTTTTTTTTTAATTATTTTTAATTTTTTCCCCCGGTTTTGGATCTGTTCCCTTTGCACTCCATCACCCCCACAAGCAAACATACCGGACAGTGAACTAGAGTTTTGCGCACGTTTGCGTTCAACTGCACCGGATCTTTTCCCCATTGCTTACGGCATTGGGAGATGCTTAAATATTACTCTTCTTTTCAGTAGCTTTGGTTACCAGCGCCAGGCAGGTTGCGGTGCTGCAAGAGCTCCTTACATAGCTCGGATGATGCATTTCAAGCAACCTTGCTTCGATTTCTTCCTTTTTTTTTATTTTCCTCCTGCAGTATACCAACCTTTGGAGCTGTTACCAACGGCCAGCTGAGTTTGGATACTGTGATGACAAGTTGGAGCAGCGAGAGTATTAAACAGGCATCCCTCATAAATGGCTGTGCAGAATAGCTCATCTCAGGGTTGTTAAGATGTGTGCAGCCACAGCAGCAGTCAGTGAAAAACACTTTGTTCAAAATTCAACTTAAAGAAGGAAGATTTTTAGTTTTAAAAAGGTTTTTTTTAAGACTGAAGTCATTGTTTGGGTTTTAATTAACGATCCAGACCAGTAATTTAAAAAATACATAAAGTACTTAGCAGCTTTGTGATTTTGGGGGGATTTGTGGCTGTGCCTTATTTTGGAAATTAGCGCTGCCTAAATATGATAAATGTAAAAGGAAAGCACACCTTAATGACAGAAACCAACCCCGTGAGGTTGCTGTTACAGGTTGGCCTTGAGAATTCTGCTCATCACCCTTTGAATTCTTCTAGCGATACTATAAAAGATGCATATTGCTATGTTTCATGCAATTTTAATAGTTGTGTACTATTTCTGTTGTATTTATTTCTAACTGTTTGCTAGTACCTTTATAATGAACTGCTTAATTAGGGCTGGGTGTGTAGCAGAAAACCATGTGAAAGCTTTAACTTGCCCTGTATCCTGCAAGGTATCAAGTGGTATTTTGCCAGCTGCAAAGCTGGGCTGATAACGCAAAAAAGCAGACCGCATCACCAAAAGAGCCCACCTTCAGATAACTTTAAAATCGGCAGATATCTTGGTTTGGGTTTTTCTTCCCCAGCTTTTTGCACGACATTACCTTTTGTTTTTGTTAATCTCCCCCCATCGTTTCGAAGAGCAGACGGACACAACTGGTCCTTAACTATTCTGTTGCTCCTGGGCTCTAAGCATCCCTATATAAGCTAATGTTTTGTTTACATGTATGTTTTACTTACTAGAAAATACATATCTTTGTTTAAAATCCAGCCTTTAGGCAGGTACATAAAATCTGTAGAAGTTAGTATCTCTTGCCAACAAGACTTTTGCTTAGTGTGTGTGTTTTGAGGTGGTTTCCAAATGCTGATGATGGCTTATGGCGCTACATAAACCATCAACCAACACGTCAAGCCATTTACTGAGGGTGATAGAAGTTGCTTGTCCACCAAACTGTGGTGTTTGGGTTGGTTTTGGTTTTACCTTTCTGTGATGGTAGTATTGAGTCTACTATACTTTGCACAAATTATTTGGCTAATTAGGGCTTGACTTTGACCTGTTGAATTTCTTTTCAGTAGGTCAGCATCCCCTCACTACCTAACTTCAGTCCTTCAGCAGAATCATGGCCGATCTCTCAAAGGTAAACATTTAATTTTCTTAATTTTCTTTCGCTCTGCTCCCGTGGTTTTAGTCGCAAGCATGTACTGAAGCCCAGCTAGTCTTGTGTATGGACCTGCTCTGAAGGGTCTGCTAGATGATGAAAAAAACCGATGTAGTAGAACACATGCTCGTTATATTAGCCGCTTGTGTCTTAAGTTTAAATCCATAAGACGAATTTCAAGATGTAATAGGGGCCATCTTGTTCTGCCAGCAAGGTACTTGGCAGACGCATCACTCCCAAATATGACCTACTTAAAGAATGAATAGTTCAGTAGAAAACCAGTCTGAAAGCTACGTATCTCTACACTGGTTTTATTGCTTACCAAGAACCGAGAACAAAAGGCAGCAAACTTGAATGTATAAAACTTGGGGATGTGGCCACAGGAGTGCCTTAAAAGTTGGTTGTTTGATACAGGTGGGTGGGAGAGCATGACAGGATTTGCAGGGGAACGTGGAACAGCGAGTGCACTTCAGATAAGTATTTCATAGCTGTGTGGTACCTTTCATTCACTTGCCCAAAAGTTGGGCACAAGCTGGTGTTATTGCCGGTGTAGTTATGCAGGAAGACCTAAGTTCTGGATATTAACCCAGTTAACAGAATAGCCTCCTGATGTCTGTTTAGTTTAAGGAATCACCTTAAAAATTGCAAAATGTTCATTTTGACTCTTGGGAGAGAGGACTAGAATGGGTTTAATATATGGACTCCGAATACAGGTCTTGATACCGTAGGCTGCGGCACTGCTCCTCAACCAAGTTTATATCCCTCTGTGTTTCCTGCACAAGTAGGTGGGAGAAAACAACTCATGTCCACAACCAACAGCTTTTACGTTGTATAAATGTTATTTCAACTGTAGCCACCAAAACTTGGTGGAGAAAGATTGGATCGGACCGAATCATGCTCAGGGTATCACTGTGGATGAGTGATCTCTTCCAGCCGTGGCAGGAACTCGGTAGCACAATGCATTTCCCCGTCTAGCGAGTTAAACGTAGTTGTCTGTAGGGGATGTTTCAGAAGGCGGTTGCCCCTGCAGTAGCTGGCACCGCTGTTAGGGCGGTTGTTCAGCACTTGCGAACCTGCCCGAGGGGTCGGTCGGGCGCTGGCAGCAGCGTGCAAGCTGGGCAGGGGATGTTGACGTAGCTACACTTGTGCTTTTGTAGCACAGACAAACCCAAAGTAGTATTACTACTGAGAAAGAATGCAGGTTTTGGGTGGGTTTGGGGGTTTTTTGCTGTTTATTTTCAGGGAATCCCTGCTGAAGTGCAGCATCGCTTGTCTTTTCCGGTGTCCCCTTCCTCAGCCCACCAGGATATACCTACTCTTACAGGTGTTAATGAGCATTAGAGTACCAAGGACTTGGCCATAGTTCTGTCCTAGCGATTTCTACTTTTGCTTTCCACGACAGAAAACAGCCAGCCAGATTCAGATTTTTTTAAAAAAAAGTTAATTTAAGATGGAAATCTGTTTTTCATCGACAGTCAAATGCAAATTAAAGTAGCAACAGCTGTTGAACAGAAGATGGTTACTTCATTTGCCCATATAAAAAAGTTTTCTTCATTTTTAAAACATTTTAGTGGGCCGTGGTACCAGGAGGGATCTGGGATATCTCAGCATTTCTTTAGAAGCAGCCTGTTGAGCACAGGTCTTGTACCTCAGTAATAAAGCTTAATCCACTGAAGGCTTATCCTCATCAAAAATAATAATTTTTTTAAAAAGCACTGAAAAGTGAAACATGCTCATTTTTTAAAGGGCTGATCCCAAGAAAAAAGGAGCATGTGTTAATTCATTGTAGAGGAGTACTGCTAAAGCTCTTCCAAAAGGGTAATAAAAGGCCACCGATGAAGTAGGACTTCAGCAGCATAGCAGACATCCATCCAGCTCTCTGGTTTTGTTAGCACAGTGGGCTGTGGAGGTGAGAGGGTTGCTTCTAGTTTTCGGTCACAAACCAGAAATACTGGCTAGGCAGCAAAGCCAAGGTTTTTTAAAGACCGAGCAGCTGCCTGGTCCACTGATGATAATCACCACGCATCCAGACGGAGGTTTTATGGTGGTACCCGGGTGGCAAGGAAGCATCCTTGGCTGGCTGGGTGCTGCAGGGCTGCTAGATCTCCTCTGCCCGCAGGACTGCAGGAGGAATATGTTGCCTTGGGAAGACCCGGGATTCTCAGGGCTTGTTAGAGAATACAAGAAATCCCCCTCCTCTTGATTTTGCTGGTGTCTCCTTTGACAGGTTTGGAGATTGCCAGTCTGATGCTAACTATTCCAGTTTGCTACACCAGAGGTGCCCAAATAATGATGTATGTCTGCTCTCATTTAATTTCTGCATCTCGGTGAACCTGTTCAGCATCTCCCTGGCATCAGAGGAAAGCCATTCACGTTCCCGGGGTCGTATAGGGCAGCTGTCGTGCCGATGAAAGAATTCTTTGTAATAAGGCGCTTCCTCGGCCATTCTCCTGGGGAATAAATTTGGGAAATACTGCTTTATCGAGGAGAGCGATCGCAAGTGAAGCCAAAGCACATTAGCGGTGACGCAGAACACTGCTAAGAAGTCGCTGCAGAAGTGCCTCTCCTCTTTCTTTGGAGGTACTACCATGCAGAAACACTATTTGCAGGTAGTAATTCTGTGTTGCATTACCGCCTCCGATTGCTTGTCATTTTAACAAGGTGACGCTTATATACCAACATCGTATGTTAAAATAAAATGTCTGTGATAGCAAGTAAGGAATGGGAATATTTCACTTGCTGATGATGGTAGTGGAGGAAAGTAACTCTTCATGCTTTTTTTTATTTTATTTGTTTTTGTCAGTTGGGTACGTATGACTTGTAAATTCAGGAGCTCTGTTGCTGCCAAAAAAAGACAAAACTGAATAAAATAAAATAATCTCATGAGTGCTATGGGGTAGACCTTAAAGTATGCTGGTTTTAAAATGACAGAAAGTGAAAATAAGGGGAGAATGTGGATGTTTTAGGACCTGTGTTGGAAGCAGCAGCTCAGTTCCCTTTCCATGTTGGTACAACATTCCCAGGGCAATGTCATCTTCTTCAAATCCCTCCTTAACCAAGATGAAGTTAGGGACAATTATATACGACAAGGGAGCCAAACGGACAATTCTGCAGTCCCCCTCCCAATACTAACCCTCCCCTCAAATTCAGTAACATAGTTAATGCATATGATGGGGGCTGAGGGGGGGAAGAAATGCCATCAAAAAATGACATTGCTGGTGTTTCACTTCAGCAATTCCCACCCCAGTTGCAGTTCAGCAGGACTGCGAGGCCGTTCTGCTCGCTACCGGCGCCTTCCACGTGTTGTCCTCCAGTCCTGCTTCTCCACTCATATGTACATACGTACATCCATACGTACACCTCGGATGTGGGCTTTTGCTCTGAGACACCAACGTTCTTGTGAGAGCTCACTGCCTCTTTGCTCCTCTTTTCCCTGGTTAGTCCGCCGTATATATATAGTCTTACATATTTCTCTCGTGTATAAAGAGAGGAGTGTATCGCCTGTCTCTCCATCATCCATAGCTGAAGTGAGCAAAGGAAGACCTTGGATTTCCTCTTTTATTTTTGAAGAGCTTGAGCGTGTCCTGAAATGAGTGGGAAAGGCATGCTGCTTTCTTTTCCTTTTCACCTGATTCTGGTTAGAAATGTCACCCTCTGCCACAATATCCTCCAGGCACCCTTTTTGAGATGTAAGCAATCCACTCCGGGCAGCAAAGGATGGAGTTTTACAGCAGCGCTTGTCACCCTAGCTAAAAGCGCCGCGGTTCACCTCAACCTTTTAAAGTGTCTATTTATTATTTAGATCCCCATGCTTTTTAGATCGAGCAGCTCGGCGCCCTTTCCCCCCCCCCTCTTCTCAATTTTCTTCCGTTTGACTTCTTGTTAGTGTCAAAAACACTGCTGGAGGAGAGAGGCGTGCTGAATTAGCGCTGCGTTAACGGGCGCCTTCGTTCCTCAGCCTTGCGTATTCACATCACCAGGGTATGAAGCTGCTGAGATGCTTTGCTGCGCCATATGCGTAATCTTTCTCTCTCAACCGGTACGAACAAAAGCCGCTTGTTGAGAAGTATAGCAACAGCATCATCACACGAATGTCTAATTAATGTCGCTGATTCTTGGCCTCAGCTTTGGTAAGTGCAGTGTGAGAATTCAGCTTTCGAATATCGTAGTTAAGATATGAGACTGTTCTGTAACAGTATTGCACTGTATAAGAGTCATGCTCTGTCTAAATTTGTACATTTTGCCCCCCCTGCTCTTTATTGTAGGCCAATATACGCAGATATATATTCTTTGTATGTTCTAGGGACCTCATTTTGTCAGGCTTACCTGAGATCTAACGTTTTGCTGCTTCTCCTTCACAGAATCCGATATTGATGCTGCTACTGCAATGATGCTGTTAAATACTTCCATTCAACAAGGGATGTTGGACTGTAAGCGTAAGCCGTTTTACTCTGTTTTTCTTCTCTACCCAGCAGCTAAATGCTTTCTCGATAAAGTTTCAGGAAACGAGTATGGTCTAGTTTCCAAATAGTAAGAGCGGTCAAGAAGCAATTCTGGTTTGATTATTCTTTTTGCTAGCATGACAGAGTTTTATAGAACCACGTTCTTTTTTTTTCCCCAGTTAATTTTGCTTTTTCTGCAAAGTTCTTCCCCTGCCCCCTTTGTCCTAGATGGTAAGAAGAGTTTCGTAGCTACTTCTCTGTTTCTCCAGCTCTTAGCTGTGATTAGCTGAAGACTGTTGTCCCCTGTGGATGACAGTAAATGTGCACAAGATATTACGACTCTTAAACACTCATGTTCAGCTTGCTTTGCAGTCAGCCAGCCATAGCGTGCTCATTTTGCCGGTGATCTTGTTGGAGTATTTGCTTACTGACGGATCTTGTTTTTAATAGGCGAGAAGCCTCAGCCTCTGAAGACACCTAAGAAGAGGAGTTACGGCAGTGCGTTCAATCCTCCCAGTTCTATAAATTTGCAGGAAAATGATTCCGCGGCCACCAATATCGATCCGAAGGAGGATCACAACTACAGTGCCAGCAGCATGGGTTCCCAGCGCTGTGCATCTAGGTCCAGCGTGTCTTCCTTGTCCTCCCTTGATGAGGTGTACGAATTTATCTCCAAGACCAGCCACGACGGAAGCGATGGCAGCGAAGGATTTCACAGCGAAGCGGAAACAGACGTTGACTATGAAGATGATCCTCTTGGAGACAGTGGCTATGCATCGCAACCTTGTGTAGATACCTCTGAGGAAAGTCAGCCTAGCAACAAAGCGCTCAAGGAGTTATGTCAAGAAATCGATGAGGAGTTGAAAGAAGCAGCGGGGTCTCTGCTCCACCTTGCTGGCATCCAAACGTGCTTGAGTTCCTTAATAAGTACTGCAAAGACCCACTGTCACAAGCAAAGGAAAAAATAGTATGTTTGTCAGTGTTGAATATATACATATATTTTTTTTAATTGTGGCAATACTCTTCTACTTTTACCCTTCACAAGGGAGATCAAAGCCATAAGAGGACTCATTGCTTTTTTATTTTTGGCGCTAACTATAATTTAGCCATTTATTTTTAAATCACTGCCTAAAAAGAAAAAAAATTATTTAATCTTCTCAAATTAGAAGAGATGCATGACTTGTGAAAACCTGAAAGCATACTTCTTAATGATCGCTTTTTAATATTTTTTTTCTTTTGAATAGTTGATTTTATTTTTTTTTCCAGAGATGCTTTTGTTCAGGTGCACATTGCGGATCATATTTACATCTCTGCTGGCCGCATCTGCAGAGGTGAATTTTGCCCTGTCTAAGGGCTCTGACTTCCATGTAAAGGCTTAAAAAGGAGGAGGAAAAAGAAAGAAAGGGGGGGAAAAAGGTTCCTGGCCTCGGTTGCCTCCTCCCACCCGTCCTCTCTTCGCTCTTCTGAGACAGGTCCCATGGAAACGCTGGTGAAGCAGCTCCGAGTGGCCGCAGATCTCAGCCCATCTGACATAGCGGCTGAAAACCTGTAGCACTCCAGGAGCTGCTTTCAGCAAGATGCTAAATACCCCCTGGAAGAGTGGGGATAAGGGGTAGCTGAGGTGGGTACCACCCTCAGTTTTCTTTATTTTTTTTTTTAACTCCTTCCCCCAAATCTGCTGTGTGCAGGTCAGATTCCTGAAAGAAAATAGGTTGTGTGGTTTTTTTTTTTTATCTTAAGACAAATTATCCTTTTTGGGGGGGTGCGTGTCCTTTTCACGCAGGTGCACGTGTGCATACACGCACCTTGGATGTAGCCAACAAGGAAAGCTGCCACTTGCCAAGTTTAATGTTGTCCTCGTGTTACCACCACCCTTGAATACGTAGTAGCTACATAGTCCTGCAACATCTACCCTTCTGCTCCCCTATACCGATTTGGGGGGGCGGAAAAAGAGCCCAGCAGCTGATGGTGGTGACAACGTGGACGAGATGGAGGCTTTAGGTGGCCTAGGTGGTGAACGGCTGCTGAAAAGGGAACATCTCACCCCTAATCTGAGACAAAATAGAATAGCTTCCGTTTGGATCAGCGAACCCTGAATTGCTTTTGGGTTTTTTGCCCCTTGCCCCCCTGACGTGCGTTGTTTTTGTCCCGTGGGCTGTCCGTACCTCTTGTTTCCCAGATCACTGTGCCTTGTGCTGTGTGAGTCCTACCAGGCTCCTGACGCAATACGGGGCATCTAACGGGCAAGGCTGGGCTTCAGCCTTCGGATGTACATCGTAGCTCAGGAGGACCTCTCTGTTGTGGGAAGAAATTCCTTCACGATTCATTTTTGCAATAAAAGAATCTCTGTATCATCCCCAGACATCCTTCGGCCAAAAATGTTTTCATGGTATGGTGAACTTTTTTCCTATTTTTTTTTCTTTTAAAATCAGTGGTGATTGCTTACATCTTCTTGTAGATGATGGCTTTTTTTTTTTTTTAAAGTTTTTCTGTTCAAAAATGGGTAAGCAGTTCTGTTGGAGGGGGTTTTAACAGTACTGCGAGTATAAGGATGCCTTAAGTATGTTGCAGAATCGAATACAACTATCAAAGGTCATCTTTCCTGTTTTCGAAAGGTAGCGTGATGTGCCATAAACGTTCTCGCTCACACACGAAGCTATTGCTTCCAGCAGGTGTTGGGCAAGCTGGTTGAAAATTAGGAGCAGGGCCACCGAGGAAACCAATGTCCACTGTTTCGGTTGTTGAAAACAGTGCTGGATTGAGCCAAAAGTTAACCTTTCCCTAACGGGGTATTTTTCTGGCTATTTGGAGGCCTTCCTTCGATCAGTGTGGGGGTTTGGGGTTTTCTTTTCTTATTTGTCAGTCTCTTTATGAATACTGCCATAAACTGTCTACTTTAAATACGAACACAGCCATGCTGCTGAAGGTCTGTTGCTCTGAGGGCCAGTTCCAGTGCCTCTTGAAGACAACGGTGGTGCTCCCGCTGACTCAATGGCTGTTGGATCAAGCCTGAAATATTTGAGGTTCTTTGTGTTTTGGAATTTAAAGCCAACGCTATTTTTTTTTTTTAAAGCACAAACACTAGGAGAAAAAAAAGTGGTTCTTTTTTTTTTTTCTTTTTCCAATTATTTCAGTTTTAAGCATGATTTGTTTTATTTCTTGAAAGGGAAGATAAATACTCTGCTGCATTCTTGCTTTGTGTGAACACCCATTAGCCTACACCCATAACAGGGCAACATGTGTGCAGACGGGTATGTCTTCTGGATATCACAAGTGGTGCATTAGCCAATTAGATCTGATACCGGGTGTGTTACTCATGGATAATAGGGGTAAAACTCGCTATTTAAAGGAAAATTAAGTACCGACGCAGTGGTTCGTAGGATTTTGGGATGTGGAGATGTGAAAGCTTGGTGGAACTGCTTTCTGCTCACGGGTTGCTTTTGTACCTTGGATGGAAAACTGCAAAGGGCAGAGTTTGTGTCAATGCAAAAACGAGGATTCAGCTACACAGAAACATCGTTAGCAGTCTGGGATTTTGCTCGGTGCCATGATTTCAGTTGCACGCTGTTGAAGAGGGGTGCTGCCTGGCTCCCGCTGAAGGTGGTTGCAGCTTTTCTGTAGCTTCCAGTGAAAGCTGGATCAAGGTCCAAGTATTCTGGAAACCGCGGTCGTAGTCGGCTCCGTGGTTTGCTTTGGTCCTGAATTATTTTTTTGCCTCAGATAAAATTTGAGAAGGTTAATACTTACTAGGAGTGTGGCTGTACCGCTGTTAACCCTGAAGTTGGTGATAAGGACTTCAGCATTTCTGAAGGGATGGGGTTGGGATGCTAACAATGCATTTAATTACCGTATGCAATGAGCAATAAAACCATACTAATCAGAAGTTAACAGTGAAAGCTGCATCCATCCTCACAGCTTTCAGCCTGGGAGAACCGGGATTGTGGAAGGGGGGACGCGGGGCCACGCTCTCCACGCTTTGCCATCTTCCCTCTCCCCTTCGCGAAGGAGAAGGCAGCTGATCTGTGCCCCTGACCTATTCCACCACGTTGTCCCACGCCTCTGCCCACACGTTTTGGCAGGCAAAGGCCGCCAGCTCCGTCGTGGAGCACCCCTCTTGGGAGTGGAAGAATCGCTGTCCTTCCTTCCGCTTACGTACCTAGCATTGGGTTTGGGTTTGTTTGCCACCTCAGTTAGAGACCCTGGTGTATATAGTATAAATGGAGTATAATTAAAAGTTATTTTGATTGTTGGGTTTTGGGGGTTTTTTTAGTGACATATGTAAAATGTTGATGCCAATGGTTGACTCGGATATATTTTGGCAAGAAAAGTATTAATGAACCACATTCAATTCTTTAAATACAGTGAGGAAGTGTGTGAGACTCGTGTACAAGGGAGGCTGCTCTGTTCAGGATAAATCTGATGTGAATACTGTGCGAACCTGTATTGGCCTTTCAGATTCCAATACTAAATGACTGCTTTTGCAAAAGTCGCATCACTCGTTTTAAAATCTGACTGTAAAATGGAAGTTGTATGGTTCGCAACTTTTCATCAGCCTGAAAAGGCAGTACAAGCTTTGGTTAAAGCAAAGTATGCTCATACACGTTAATAGTGGTGTAGTCAAAATATTTATTGAAAAGAAAAGGTAGAATATTTTAAATGTTGCACCTGCCATTATATCTTTAAAGCACATTCTTCACACCTAACTGCCAGTGCCATTATCAAGTCTGTTTTATAAATGTACATTTCTTCAAACTAAAAAGTGCATAATTAAAAGTATTATGTTACTGCCATATAGCGATATAAAACATTTTATAATTGCCAATTCATTGTAACTATTATTTATTTAAAAGTGAATTGTAAGAATGCTTTCTGATCAAATGAACCAGAGTTGTTTTTAAACCGTTCCCGTTAGCTTGTTTCTAATGTAGCATAAGCAATGTCCTTGGGTTTGTTTAGAATAATTTTGCCAGTAGGTGACCAATTCTAACCCTTTTTCCTCCAGTTTAGTCCTTTACCTGTTTTAAAGACGATTTACAGAAGTTTAGTTTTTTGTATGCTAATCTCTGTTAATTAAAATGTTTATAAAGTTTATTTTTACCAAAGAGATGCAATTCATTATGACAAAATATTGCAGAATAAACTTTGTTTTATAACATTTGTGACTTTTCTGCCCACATTTTTCATTCAGATGATCAAAGGGGCTTTTCTAAAATAAACAGCATTGCAAACAGAAAGTGCTGTGTTCTCTCTTTATCTACAGACCCTGGTCTCAGATGCTGCTCCGAGTCCCCTACCTTGCCGTTTCAGTCTCTTCCACAAGACTGGGCTAGTGTAAAAAGCCAAACGTCCAAATTCATTGGACGTCTCGGCTTGGTTAAGACTGTTGGATGCGTGTGGAAGTCATCTGTACGACAACCGAAGCCTACCAATCCATAGGACGGTTTGCTTACGGTCAGGTTCATCCATAGCTGGCCCGTAATGCTTGAAGAGCATCTTTTTAAGGCCAAGATTTCACCCTTTAACTTGGAACTCGAGGAATGTTTTGACATCTTGGAAACTGCTGAAATACTACTGCATACCTTTTGCCCTCCTGTGCAAAGCATTTGTTTAAACAGAAATAACTCAAATCTTTTTCTGATGAAGCATCAGTGATTATTTACAGTTCTGTATCCATATCGCTGCGGCTAAGTTGCTTGTATGATACTCAAAGGATCAACAGCGTAATACAGGACGGGGAATTTGAAAAACGTGTCCCTGGATAAAGCTGCATAGGTCTTGTTTGGTGTTTTTTCAGTGTTTACTTTCTCTGGCTATGATTTATGGCATCTGTTGGGTCTTTATACATAAGGCCTTATGGAAGGCACACAGGTGGGAACGCTCCCCTCTGCACTAGCAGGAACGAAATACTCCCCATCCCACTTCCCACTTGCCTTGGCTTGCTGCTCGCAGGCCACCAGTGCCTGAGAGGCAGAAGTATCAGAGGAGGGAAACAAGATGTGATGTGACACTTACCTCCCTTACAAGCGGACACTGGTCCATCTCTCCTTTTTTTCATTTTTTTTAACCTACCACTATCACTAGGTTAAGTCTCCTCTGTTGTTTTTGATGGAAATACAACAGTTTCTTTTGCACCACTTGAAGCGATATGGTAGATTTTAACAAAAACTTGCCTTCATCGCCGTATCAAATAATATTTAAATCACAAATTACAGAATATATACGTGCTAGTAATATCTTTGATTTAGTGTTCCTCTTAATAAAAGAGAACAACTGCTCTAATTAGTTTGGACAAAATCACAGCTATGTATCATATGTTAATGATATCTTTCTAATTGCTATTCACTATATTGTGCTAACACAGCCTTAAGTTCGTTGTTAAATTTCCCAAGAGTGTTTTCCTCTGTTACGACTTTGCTGAAAATTACCCTCTGTATGGAGCCACAACTCTCAAAATAAAGCATTAACTGAAGCAATTACCCACTTATTCCAGCTGTATTTTAAGGACATTTGTTGAGGAAATACTTAATAGATGAGATTTATTTGGAAAAAATGGCCGTCTAAATTTGACACAGAATACAGTTATACTTTCACAGATCTTCAGCTTCCAGATACCTGTAAGTGTTCTTAGTTTGAGTAGTCAGAGAAAATACAGGATCTGGCGTGCTTCAGGGTGATCACGGATGAAGGTTAGTCCCACAGTGTTCCTGTGAACTTTCCCAGCGTATTTGGACATAGAAACTCTCTTCCCTGATTTTACCTGTGAGAGTTATTCTTACGCTTGAGACGGCAAAGCAGTATCGTCTCTGCTTGAATTTTCGGTTTTCTTGTTCACCCTTGAATTTTCGGGTTTCTTGTTCTCCCTTTTCTTCCAGAAGGCTCTCCTGAAAGCTACTTGCTCGTACAGTTATAAACTACTTGAAGCTAATGTAAGATTATTAACTACCCTCTGCCAGTGTTAGTTTAAACAGCTCTTCGTTAAACATCAGAGTGTTTGTTTCCCTATTGCATCAGTACAAAAGCAATCATTTCCCTCCTTAGGCTCTTGACTTATTAAACAAACAAAGATTATTTGGTATCCATTTGGAAGACATGATCTTCGCTGCTCTTAACCACTTTTCTCTACAGTTTGCATTTCAATTCCAGTTTGCATTCAGCCTGCTGGCACGTGCGTGAGAAGAGCTGCAGACACTCTTGCAGAGTGCTGGTGTTTTTTGTAACCTGGCCTTAATACCTTCCCTGGCTTTGCAGCAGCACTCTTGCCCGGCATGTCCTAGGCTTGTCATGGCCTTTATCACGGTCACATACGGTCGACTCATCGTGTTATCAACTAGTATGTCCATGCCTTTGTTCTCTTCCCGTCACTGCCAAACGGTGAGGCCCCAGTTGGCGGAAAAAGTTGGTAGTTCATGACCTGGAACGTGATTTAATGAGCTCTGTCTTGATCCTGACTCTCTGTGATCTCTCCTGGTAACCTTCCTGCTCCCTTTTGGCACAGCCTGTCCAAATAAAGGAAGAAGCACAAGATTTGTCAGCCATGCTATGTATTTCAGCTCGTTTTGCAGTTATCTACAGGGTTGGGGGTTTTTTTGTTTAAAACAGTGGGGACAGATCAAAGGTGTCTTTGCCTCATGTCTTTATAGGAGATGCTACATTTGCCAGCGTCACACTTCGTTTGAGTCATCGGAATGACTACCCTCAACCAAGTACTTGTCTGTGCTTTTTCAACGTTCAGAGAAGAGCATCCAGTTTCTTAAAACTAGGTATGTCTACCTGAGTGTTGCTTTTATTCTGGTTGCCATAATCTCCATTTCCATAGCATCTTGACTCTCCAAGCCCTAGTGGGCAGCGTAGATTGGACTGAGTACCTAATTTCTGTATCCATTACAAAGACGCTGGTAGCAGTTAAGCACTTGGGTATTTTCATGCCTAGAGATGCAGCTTGGTCTCTATCAGACCGACCTCAGAAGCGCTGATGTGCTTATGTGCTTTGCAGTTGGCAGGCAAGTGTTCAGAAAAATCTCTGTAGGTGCCTATTTCAACCTTTACACAGCATCGCTTTTAAAAATAGATTTCATGCCTCAAAGGCTTTTTTCGATTTAATTAACTTGGTAGCTTTGTTTCTTCCTAAGATCCAGTAGGTTCCCAGTTGGTTTAAATGCTAAAATTAGCTCAGCAAACTAAATTTTCAGTTATTTTCAGTAAGGGTACATTTTATTCTCTCTCATAAGCTTTGTGCGTGTTTTCCGAACTGCTGGTGGAGGTTTCCATGCTCTGAATACACAGCCAGACCTCCACAAATTACAGGCATTTTGCTTTTCTTTTGGCTCTGAGTAATTTGAAAAGAAGGAAAGTTCACCTGTTGAGTTTGACTACGGTGTGCCGGCTGAAATGCCCTGCCGTTTCACGCAGGCTCTGCGAGCCCTTCCGCGGGGCAGGTAAGGCATAGGCAGAGCTGAGCCGTTTCAAAAGAAAAGATGTCTCCTTAAATCTCTGAGTGGCTACGCAAATCGGGGTATTAACTCGAGTGCGATCGTGTTGTACGCCACCTTAAAAAACCGATGCCGCCGTGCTGCATGATGTCACCTTGACCCAATCATAACCCATTTTCTGTGAGCGTAACGTTAACTCCCCAGAGAAGCATCCGCTGAGTGACAGCAGCATCCCATGCAGCCGTTGCTAAGCGACAAGATTCGGCTTTCAGCAGGATCTAATTTTAAAATATTTAACCCCAGATCTGTCAAGGCTCATTATTTCCGATGTTGTTGTTAATCCCTACTTGTTGGCGTCCAACTTCGCAAATACCCTGGATCTGGTAGCGTTGCTGTTTTCTTTATCATATACAGTGGCTCATAACGAGGAGAAGCGTAAACACCCCGGGTCGATCTTGATACCAAATTTCATTTTAGTGCTGAGCTATACACAGAAATATGGGCTGCAATTAGAGGTGGAAAATAGTGCGGCGTGGTTCTGCGAATCTTCCTTTCTTTGCTGGCTCGCTCAAGTGGCTCGTGCCTACCTTCTCTCTAAGGAATGCTGGTTTGCAGATGAATGAATGCTTAGGGATGGGTAGCTGGCAATAACAATTAAGCTTCAATTTTTAGTAATATTATGTGTTCTCTTACTTCTAGATGAATTTCATCTAGGTTAAGCAGCTTGTCTTCTTATCTAAAACCATTCCAATAAACTACTGTCATGTTGAAATTTAGGGGTTTTTTAAATCCTGGAAAACTTTTAACTCTTTTAAATCATTACATAGATTATTTACAGATCATAATGAAGTTCTACAGAGTTTTTTTGGTTTTGTTTTGTTTTTTTTTTTTTCTTTTTGTAAAAACTTCTCTGCATTTTATTTCTTTCTAAAGTGTAGAGGCCTGGAAGCCTAATCCCATATTTTACAAAAAAAAAAAAAGAAAATATTTCTGACCAACTGTGTCGTTCCTTGATTAATTACTACACATGTCCCTTTAAGTGCACTCAAGTTCATGTCTTAAAGGTATGTGATATTTGACTGGGCTGAAATAATGCTGCTTTTATCTGGTCAGTATCATAACCACACAAAACCCCAGAGAACTGCATAAAACCCCCCATAAAATGTAATAAAATGCAATAAAATGAAAAAAAAAAAAAAAATTGGACCATTCATACTTTTAAAAATGCTAATATAGTCCGTCTCAGCCTCGTAATCCCCCCTAAGATTCTTCCTCCTCCCATTGTTAGGATTCAAAACCGACACTGCTTTGCTCCTCACGCTGTTTCTCCTTCCCAGTTCATCCTAATCCGCAAAGACAAACCTGTCTCCGCCAAGGCACTTTTTTCAGCAGTCAGTTTGATCGTAATGCTCCCCTGCTGCCTTTCGATCCTCCCGGGCCGTCCCCCCCTTCCACTGCTTCAAGTTCATGTTTTCCATCGCCGGGCTTGCGATGTACAAATAACTGTTTAGCACTTTCTCCTTCCGCATGGCATGTTGTGCCTTCTCCCCCCGCTCTCTCAGTGAGGAACCCTGCCCCGCGTCTCCTCCATCCCGCTTCTTTTTCCGCGACAGCCTTTACACACCAAAGACCTGGCTTTAGCTCATTCCAAAAGTCCAAATTCTTTCTGGAGGTGCCACAATCTTTTTAAAAATAAAAAATAATGCTCATGAACAGGAATAGTTCTGATTAAAATGTTTCCGAAACTACTGGTAAATCTGCCGGATCTCTTTCCTTTCTCTGCGTGTGTGTCTCTCTCTGCAGATTTGAGACAATGAAGACAAACCCATGCCATCTATGCTGCAGGTAACAGCTCCTGGTCTGTTGATGTTACTCGCACGGGCGAGTCGGGACTTCTTTCAGAGGCTGCAGGTCTGTGTCCACAACTGGTGTACATGACAGAGCATCCACTTCTCACTGTACAATCTTCACAACGCTCCTTCTCAATTCAGTCTTTTATCTTTCTCTATGAAATTGGACAATTTGTCTCTTGGGATTTAATGTACATTGCTTTTATTTTTCTTTCTCCAGCAAATGTGCAAGACTGTAGAGCACAAGTCTGATGAGGAGCGGCTGAGGGAACTGGGGTTGTTCAGTCTGGAGAAGAGGAGGCTGAGGGGAGACCTCATCGCTCTCTACAATGACCTGAAAGGGGGTTGTGGGGAGGTGGGTGTTGGTCTCTTCTCCCAAGTGACTAGCGACAGGACAAGAGCAAATGGCCTCAAGTTGCGCCAGGGGAGGTTCAGGCTGGATATTAGGAAAAATGTCTTTACTGAGAGAGTGGTGAGACACTGGAATAAACTGCCCAGAGAGGTGGTGGAGTCACCATCACTGGAGGTGTTCAAGGAACATGTGGACGAGGCACTGTGGGACATGGTTTAGTGGGCATGGTGGGGTTTGTTGATGGTTGGACTTGATGATCTTACAGGTCTTTTCCAACCTTAGTGATTCTGTGATTCTGTGATCTGGGGGCAGGCAGTCTTAGCTGGGCCACCGTTTCTCAGCTATAGCCCCTGCAAGCATGAAGAGAGGAAAAGCTGTAGAAGATGTGTAGACCTTCAACAAAAGATGGCAGAGCTAGGGAAGAGGTTTCCTTTTCCTGGAAGAGGGAGAATTCCGCATTCAAAAAAAATGGAAGAAAAATAAACTTTCTCAGCAGTTACTAAGTTCTGCTGTATTACCGAGTGAGTATGGGTAAGGATTTGCTGTGAAGATACAGAAGTTGCTACTGTTGCACCAGGGGCTGGTATGTGTTGTACCCGAGTGGAACGTGAGCTGCAAAGTCAACTCTGAATTACCACAGGCAGCTGCCTGCTCAGCTTTTCCATCTTCTCGTTCTCAGCAATTTCTTTTTACACAAAGGCACCACTCCCCTGGCCACGCACACACCCTATAGATGACTCAAGCTATTTATCCTATGGGCTGGGAAGGGATGCGAGAGAGAGAGAGAGACTTGTTTTCATTTCTATTTTTAAATCCTACGGAAACACTGAAATTATGATACTGAACACCAGAAATAATTAAAAGAAACTGTTCTGTGAAGTGCGTACCTGTACATGCACATACTTTTTTTTTTCAGTACTTGGCTCTTTTTTTTTATTTTATCAGAACAATCAGCTTTTGAAAGGGGTGAAAGGTTGTATATAACCAACGGTTTGTTACAGAGTCACCATGAGAAATAACGAGCGCGTATCGTAAGCACATATCCTGCTGTTGATACTTGCCGTTGCTAAGATAACAGAAACAAAACACCAGTTTAGGGTGTTTGCAGCTTCCGAGGATGTGGTTTATGCATTGCTTGTGAAAGCCTGATGACTGAAGATGGCTCTCTTCCAATCATTTTTGAATTTTTTCTGGACCTTAGAAACCCTTTTGTTGTGAATACTTGTAAGCATGTAAGTGATGACAATGAAGTTTATTTTCCCAAAGCACAGAAAACGTCCTGGATAATTCAAAATATATTCTTTGTTTATTTCTCTACCTGCACCTATTCACAGGGTATGTGAGTACAAGTTCTGACGAATCGGACAGAGGAGAAGGCACTGTTTCAGCAGGGAAGGGAGGATAAACGTGCTTGAATACAGAACATACCGAAACAATCACTGTAATTCTTAAATAAATTATATATCTTGAGACAGCATCTAAAATTCAACAGCTGTTATACTAGCTGCTGAGCACAGACAGAAGAAAAGACAGCCTCTGTTCCACCGTATATCCTTTGCTCTCCGTTCTCCCCCATGAAAGCCAACAAGACAAGCAAAAATGCTATGACCCTTGTAAGGGATTTCTTTGCTCAACACGTCATGTTTTAGCTTGCATTAAGTTCTGCAGCCATAACGTGTACTTATATTCACGTGGGTGGATATGCAGAAGGTAGTAGTTTGGGGGGTCCTGTGGCAACCACCCCATGCTGCTCGGCATTCCACTCACTTGACCTCTCTTGCTCTGAACTTCTTGATGACAGGATCAGTCCTTTGCAATTACATACCGAGTCACTGACAAGGCAGCATTACGACATCATGCTGCAGCAACACGCATTGTGCGCCTCTCCCGTGCAGCGGTTGGGCAACCTTGCTCTCTAGGGAGAGATGAGTGTGAAGAAAGTGCTTGCGAGGAAACAGCACAATAAAGACTTTTTTTTTTCACAGCTGAAAGTAGGAGAAGTAGCGCTGCAGCTGCAATGACAAATCAGTAGGATGAATCTGAGAATTTCCTATGAGAAAGTTAGGAAAAAAAAAAAACCAAACCAAAACAAGCCACATAACTTTTGTGACCTGTATGTTTGGAGAACTTTGACTCAAGCTGTTCACCAAGTACCACCATGGAACAGTGATAAATTACATTATATGTTCCTAACATTACGGGGACTCCAGGATCCATGAGAAACTGGGTAAGAGACAAGACTACTTCAAAATACAAGAGGTTGGCCTGATGCTTAAAATACATTGAAGCAGAGCTGTTCTGTTGAGCCTCAAAATCCTGCCATCAGCTCTCAGCCTTACCGCCTTTAAGAAGTAAAAGCACCCATCTTTTGATTCACTCCATCTGTTTGTGTTTTAAGAAACTGGCATTACCTCCCATGATAAATGCCCTATATAATGTACATTTGGATCTTGCCATTCTGGATGGATGCAGGCAAATAAATTCTGTGTTCCTCCACCCTGAATGCTAGCTGCCCAGTCAGAAACACCGTTGTTGTCAGGGGGAAAGCAATTCATTCTGCTACAACTAGGCACTGTAATTCCCTCAGCTCCCTGTCCCAGCTTTCAGCTGTGAAACCCCTCTGCCAGCATTCGCTGCACCAGATACAAGGAGAAAATTTTATCACAAAAGCATCCTTGAACACAGCACAAACCTTTTGCTGTATTTTGCAAAGTATGTTCAAAGCATTTCAATCTAACATTTCATGAAAGACATATGCTAGAAAATGCAAACCTAAAAATGGAGGCTTAGAATCAATTGTAAAGGTTTTTCATAATTTTCCAGTATAAAATTTACTGCACTGACATGTGAGGACACACCATGCAAGGTATGATGCTGTTAACCCTGGTGTGCTGAACGGCAATTACAAACTCCATTTACTTCGTTCAGAACTTCTGTAGGGAATGCAAAATGGAGTGGAAGGAGTAGCCTATCATGGCTCTAATATTAAAAACTAGAGCTTCCTTATTTCTTATTCCAGTATTGCTATTTAAGCTTTTCTGGTCATGCAGAACAGTGGCAAGATCATTTGGCTGAACAGTGACAATATGTGTTTTGCTTTTTTGCCCTTTCAGACTTCCTAAAAATGTGCAGTCTCGGTTCGTGGCAATATGGATGAGTGACATGTCCTCCAACACTAAGACTTCCTGTGGAGATACAAACATAGTTACTAATCTGGCCACCGTATCATATTTAGTGCTTGCCAACTCCACTACTGTGATAAGCAAAAGAACAGCACACACCACCAAAGCCTCAAGACTAAGGAAAAGGATTAGCTTCCATTACAGGCATCTACTATCTACTCCTACTTAAGGGAAACAATAAGAAAAGGAGGTAAGAAAATGATGATTTAGCACCTCTAGCACTACCCACTACTGAGGAAAGGCTATGAAGACACCATGCTGGAAAAAAAGTAGAAAAAAATGATACCATGGAAACTGAACAAAAATAATCGTAATTTGCTTATACATCTCCATCCTAGACCAGGAAGCCCTTAACCTGCAAATCACCAGATGCTCTGAATATGCTGGTGAAGTATCATCACATTTTTGCCTTCTTTTCCTTACACATCTGTTTCCAGCCATTTTCAGAAACCAAATCCTGCATTGGCTGGATATCTGGCGGGACCAAATACACCGATTATGATGTCTTCAGATTCTGCTGGTGGTATATACACATTCACATGTTTGGCAAATCTGAGCAAATCTAAGCAATCTCTCGAGGATGGCTGAATGGTGGAGAAGCTGAAAGAAGGCTTTGAAACAAAGGGACCCACAGGCTGGAGGCAGCGGAGAAGGGCCCCCCCGGCAACCACAGGGTGCAGATATTCAAAATGACCCCCGAGACTGTGGAATTCGGGTTTCTGCGGCTTGAGAGCAAACTGATGGCACTGCAGTAACCTGTGATTTAGCCGTGTTTCCCTTCATTGGGATATAACGGCACTGAAGGTTGAAGGCAGCAAGGAAGAGCCAAGTGCTGGCACTGATTAATCCCATCCCTGCCACCCACTTCTTGTGAAGCACGAGAAATCACTTAGCTGCCTTTTGTTTCATTTCTTCACCTATGGAGCTGCAAAAAATGTATTATTTGCCTCAGTTTCTGTGGGTATTCGGGCATTACAAGAGCTGTAGTGCCCTCTGAAAGAGCAACGCACGCCGCGCCGCAGGCTCCTTCCCTGGCAGGCAGGTAACAGGCCCCACGCCGGACCCCCTCCCCCGGCAACACACCCCAAGCTCAGGCTCCGCCGGGCGCTGCCTGAGGAGCGGGCCCTCAGCCAACGGCGGCGGGACCGGGGGGACCGCCCCTCCGCCGCCGCTGCGCGCCCCGCTGCCGCAGGCCCGGGCCCGGGGCTCCCCCTAGCGCCAGCCCTGCCTCGGGCGGGGAGCGGCGGCCGCGGCCCCGGCGCTCTGCCCAGGCAGGGGACGGCGCCGGGGCACCGCCCGCCGCTGCCCGCGTCGCGATCCGCCGACACGACCGCCCGCGGCCTCCGCACCCCCAACCCCCGCGGGCGGGGGCTGCTCCCGCGCGCGGCCGATGCTTTTTGGGCGGGGTGGGGCCCCGTAGCCGCGAGGCCGCGCCGGGCCCGGCGGCTGTTACTATGGCAACAGAGGCGGCTGCGAGCGCCTCATCGGCGTCACGTGGCCCCGCCCGCCCCCCCCTTGCGGCCCCGCCCTCCCCCCCTTGCGGCCCCGCCCTCCTCCGTGCCGCCATCTTGGAAGTTGCGTCAAGATGGTGGCGCCGGCGACTTAAGCTCCGCCCTCCCTCGCCTCGGCGTGCGGGGCGGTGTGGTGACATCATCGCACTCCCGCCGCCTGAACCCGGAAGTGCGTCTTCCCTTCGCGGGCGTGCGGAGCCGGCGGCTGCGTTAGCGCCGAGCCGAGCCGGCGTCGGGGGGGATGGCGGCCGCCGCGGAGCTGCAGGGAAAGTACCAGAAGCTGGCTCAGGAGTACTCCAAGGTATCGGGCGCCAGAGCCCGTCCCTGATGCTCCGCGAGCGGCGGCCGCCGCCCCCCTCCAGCCGCTCCCTGCGCGCGGGCTGCCGGCCGTTACGCGCCTAACGGCCGCCTCTCTGAGGGGAGGGGGGCCTTCCCCGTGCGGCCCGCCGCTCGGCTGCTCTGCCCCGGTGCCGCCGTGGGGCGGCGGGGCCCTGAGCTCGCTCTCCCGCCCGGCTTGGCTGCCTTCGGCGCTGTGCTCCAGCCGGAGCGGGGGGCTGGTCAGGACTTGAAACGCTGATTTTTGTGGCAGCGTGAAGTGTTTGGGGCCCAAAGGTCGCCTCTTCTTGAGGAGGAGGTGGAGGCGAACTTGGGCAGGCAGGGGAGGTGGGAGTTTGCAGGTGCCGAGGGAGCGCAGCGTTGCCCAGGGCTGGCTGGGCGAGCCGGCGTGAGGAGCAAAGTGGCCTCGTCCGCAAAGCATCCAGTAGGACAAATAATGGGTTCAGCTACACCAAATAATAGGTTCACTTCAGGGAAGTGAAACTAGCAGTGCTTTCCTTTGCTTCTCCACTTCCCAGTCAGGCATGAGGCTTAGATACCTTTTTGGGTGTGAATATTTATTGAGGTCTTGGTCTTGTATCTTACTCATAGACCCTGAGTTTGCTTTGACTGGTGGATGTGGGAGTTCAGTGGTGTTGCAGTGTCTTGGAAATTAGGACACTTGATTCCACACTTGCCTCATGTCTGTTCCTATTCTTCTGCAGCTGCCCTAGGTGACTTTGCTTCCCGTTTCTGGTGCCGCTTAACAGCGTATTTGCAGAGACTTCTGGCCCGTAGCAGAGAATGCCTTTCCTTTCCCGGGTGCTCAAGATGACTTCTTAAGTGGTGGAGCCTTGCTTAATACAGAACTTTTCATTCTTGTTTCTTCGCTAAAAGGAAGAGGAGGCCATTGGTCTTGAATGGCATAGGTCTTCAGCAGCCTTGGGAAAGAAAGCCAGCGCTTTGGTTTTGTGTAGCTCAGCATCAGAGTGTTTGGCACAAGGCACTTGACTGTATTTGACACCTTTCCCTAGAATGTTTCCTCCACAACGAGGCGTCTTTAAATACTCTTCTTGGAACTGCTATAAAAAAACCTGTACAGAATCTAAATTGCTCACAGGTATTTATTTTTTTAATGCTTCCACAAAATCGTTTTAAGAAAACTGAATTCACTTTGGGGCTTTGTAGGTCACAGAGTTCGTATTTCTTGTTGCTTTCTACAGTGGCTCGGAGATTAAAAATGGCTCATGTTAAGGTAATTGAGGGACTTTCCTGCTTGATTCCCAAATGAAACTTTGAAATGTGGACTTTTGACTATAGCTTCTGAAAGTTCCAGCTGCTGGATCCTCTTTCTTTTAGTATAATGGTGTCCAAAAACTTTCTTTGAACTTCATCTAGCAGCTTTCAGCCTGTGATGTTTCATTGGTTCTTTGTGGGAGCTGTATTTTGGTCTCATCCCACTTCTTGTGCAACAACTCCAGGGCATTGTGGGATCCCCTTTGCAGATAACTCTCCTTTTTGTGCAAATGATCAGTTGTTCAATTGGCTGTTTATTGTGTGCAGGTGGAAACGGAGAGTAGCCCTGGAAAGCTATTTGCCTGTTCACTTAATCGTGTTGTGGAAGCCAAGGAGAGAGGTAGACAAGAGCTCGATAGACTCAAGGAGTGCCAAGGGAAACACTTGCCAAAGGATTGCTTTCCCTCTCAGTTCACAGAGCCGTCCAGAAGAAGGATGTGTGTTTTCAGAGCCTCTTCTTCCCCTCGAGTTGCAGCTTCTGGCTCTCCTACACAACCCTGGTGGAAGTAGTAGTCAAAAGGCTCTTCCAACTTGTGACAGCCTTTGGTGGATCACACTTCAGTTTGGGTATCTCAACGCAGCACGATTGAGCTAGTTCATTCGCTGCGCCTGATGTGTTCCTGCATTAGTAGCTGTGGCAGAAAAAAGGCGTAGAAAACTACTGCGCTGCTTTTTCTTGCCAGGGAAACCCTGGGCTTGGAAGTCTTTCTGTGGTGCTCTTGCAAGTTTCTTCTCTCGCCTTTGTGATGCCTGAGAGGCACAGTGGGAATACTACAAGGCAGAAGCCTGTGCTTAGCAATGTCGACTGACTTCTGACCTTTCAAATATATTCAGTCATCAGACTGAAAAGATTAGCCATTGCTGTTTTACACTGAATCAATCCTGCCTTTTATGAATCTGCCAGAGGTATTCCCAAACATTATACAAACCCTTTTAATTTATATCTGCAACAGCTGGACTCAAACATGTCAAATGAATACAAACTGCCATTGGAGAAGCCAGGATTCAAGCAATTATCAAGGAATGGAAAGATGGAACTGTCGGTATCCTCATTGCTGCAGGGTAGAGGTACTCTGTGAAGTGGCTGGGAAATAGATTTCTTGAGTATCGCTTTTCACTGCTGTGATTTTAACTCAGATTTGTGAACTATAGAAGTAAGTCTTAGAGGGCTTTTTGTTCTATGCTTTTTGTGCATCTTCCTGAAGCGTTTGTCAAGCTGTTCTCTCTGGGTCATCTGTTGCTACCGGTAATAAGTATCTTTTCATTAGGGTATAGTTAAGCTCTTCTTGAATTGATACAGATTTTGACTTTATTGTGAGCCGTGCTTATGTTCCAGAACCAGTCATGAACAGTTTTGGGGAGAAGAGGGGAGAGACAGAAATAGGACTGAATAGGAACAAGAACTTGTTTAGTCAAGGAAAAAGTTGCAACTTTTCCGTACTTTTTCACTGTTATTCAAACCTTAACTATGTTTAAGTAACTAATCTTCCAAGATATTTATTGAATAAGAATTATGTTCTATTTGACCAAAATATTCAGATGGCAAAGTAACTTCTTGTTTCTTGGCAATTCAGGATATGAATTGGATACTTTTTTCAACCTGATACCGCTACTGTCTACCTGAACGGAATACTTTAAAAAGCATGCACATCTGGTGCTCTCATGAGAGAATATGATGCTTTATACATGTTCTAATGTATGGCTTTTATTTATTCCTTTGCCTTGCATAGTTATTGGCATCTCTTATTTTTCAGCTTCGTGCACAGAACCAAGTACTGAAGAAAGGGGTTGTAGATGAGCAAGCAAACTCTGCGTCTCTGAAGGTAATAGCTAAAAACTGCTCGTGTCAGATGTGTTAAGCTGTGACAAAATAGGTAAATGGGAATACTTCTTACTCAAAGTATTGTGATTAAAAGAATAAAGAAGGAACTTGATTTTAGTAAAAGAGTTTCCGTTCTGCAGCTAGTCTTCATTGTTCTCTGTAGGTGCTGACTTTGTAAAAGTGGAAGGTTGCTTCTTGATGACTAACTTGCAGAATGAAGTGCCCACTACAGTGTGATCTGTGGGCAGCTCAAGGAAGTGAAATCTAGTTTTTAGTTTAAAAGCAATACTTCTTGCCCCTTCAGTGTTCAAATGGTGAAGACAGCAATTTTTAATGTGTTCTCTTTTTTAATGTGTTACTACTTTGTAAAAGCATGTGTGAAAGTGTATTGGGTTTGCGTGGCAGCGCTTTGGTAGCAGGGGGGGCTACAGGGGTGGCTTCTGCGAGAAGCTGCTAGAAGCTTCTCCTATGTCTGATAGAGCCAATGCCAGCCGACTCCAAGACGGATCTGCCACTGGCTAAGGCTGAGCTAATCAGCAACAGTGGTAGCGCCTCTGTGATAACATATTTAAGAAGGGGGGAAAAACCAGGAAGCGGCAGCCGGAGAAGAGAGGAGTGAGAATATGTGAGAGAAACAACTCTGCAGACACCAAGGTCAGTGAAGAAGGAGGGGGAGGAGAGGCTCCAGGTGCCGGAGCAGAGATTCCCCTGCAGCCCGTGGTGAAGACCATGGTGAAGCAGGTTGTCCCCCTGCAGCCCATGGAGGTCCACGGTGGAGCAGATATCCACCTGCAGCCCGTGGAGGACCCCACGCTGGAGCAGGTGGATGCCTGAAGGAGGCTGTGATCCTGTGGGAAGCCCATGCTGGAGCAGGCCCCTGGCAGAACCTGTGGAGCCGTGGAGAGAGGAGCCCATGCTGGAGCAGGTTTGCTGGCAGGACTTGCGATCCCGAGGGGGACCCACGCTGGAGCAGTCTGTTCCTGAAGGACTGCAGCCCGTGGAACGGACCCATGCTGGAGCAGTTCGTGAAGAACTGCAGCCCGTGGGAAGAACCCACGTTGGAGAAGTTCGTGGAGAACTGTCTCCTGTGGGAGGGACCCCACGCTGGAGCAGGGGAAGAGTGTGAGGAGGAAGGAGCGGCAGAAACAACGTGTGATGAACTGACCGCAACCCCCATTCCCCATCCCCCTGCGCCGCTCGGGGGGGGGAAGAGGTTCGGGAGTGAAGTTGAGCCCAGGAAGAAGGGAGGGGTGGGGGGAAAGTGTTGGTTTTTTTAAGATTTGGTTTTACTTCTCATTATCCTACTCTGATTTTGATTGGTAATAAATTAAACTAATTTCCCCAAGTCAAGTCTGTTTTGCCCATGATGGTAATTGGTGAGTGATCTCCCTATGTCCTTATCTCGACCTACTAGCCTTTTCTTCATATTTTCTCTCTCCTGTCCAGCTGAGGAAGGGGAGTGAGTGAGCAGCTGTGTGGTGATTAGTCCGGCTGGGCTTAAACCACGACAGTCTTTTTGGCGCCCAACGTGGGGCTCGAGGAATTCGAGATAAGGACATAATTGGGAGAGGTAATGGGCAAAATATGGACTGAACAATGTTAGAGTGCAGAATGATCATGGGGAATTTTTGTTGTTGTAATTGTGGTGAAAGGACGAGGGGTGGATTGTGTGTAAATTGTCCACTTTTGTTTGGTGTTGTGATGATTTTATTTTGATTTTGCTGTGGGTAATTCTTTTTTGTTGATGTGAGTGAAGTTTGTGAAGATTGTATTATGAATGTAGATTTTAATGATCATTTGTAAATATGTGATTCACAGAGGCGAGGGGTGGAATGTATTGGGTTTGCGTGGCAGCGCTTTGGTAGCAGGGGGGGCTACAGGGGTGGCTTCTGCGAGAAGCTGCTAGAAGCTTCTCCTATGTCTGATAGAGCCAATGCCAGCCGACTCCAAGACGGATCTGCCACTGGCTAAGGCTGAGCTAATCAGCAACAGTGGTAGCGCCTCTGTGATAGCATATTTAAGAAGGGGGGAAAAACCAGGAAGCGGCAGCCGGAGAAGAGAGGAGTGAGAATATGTGAGAGAAACAACTCTGCAGACACCAAGGTCAGTGAAGAAGGAGGGGGAGGAGAGGCTCCAGGCGCCGGAGCAGAGATTCCCCTGCAGCCCGTGGTGAAGACCATGGTGAAGCAGGTTGTCCCCCTGCAGCCCATGGAGGTCCACGGTGGAGCAGATATCCACCTGCAGCCCGTGGAGGACCCCACGCTGGAGCAGGTGGATGCCTGAAGGAGGCTGTGATCCTGTGGGAAGCCCATGCTGGAGCAGGCTCCTGGCAGAACCTGTGGAGCCGTGGAGAGAGGAGCCCACGCTGGAGCAGGTTTGCTGGCAGGACTTGCGATCCCGAGGGGGACCCACGCTGGAGCAGTCTGTTCCTGAAGGACTGCAGCCCGTGGAACGGACCCATGCTGGAGCAGTTCGTGAAGAACTGCAGCCCGTGGGAAGAACCCACGCTGGAGAAGTTCGTGGAGAACTGTCTCCTGTGGGAGGGACCCCACGCTGGAGCAGGGGAAGAGTGTGAGGAGGAAGGAGCGGCAGAAACAACGTGTGATGAACTGACCGCAACCCCCATTCCCCATCCCCCTGCGCCGCTCGGGGGGGGGAAGAGGTTCGGGAGTGAAGTTGAGCCCAGGAAGAAGGGAGGGGTGGGGGGAAAGTGTTGGTTTTTTTAAGATTTGGTTTTACTTCTCATTATCCTACTCTGATTTTGATTGGTAATAAATTAAACTAATTTCCCCAAGTCAAGTCTGTTTTGCCCATGATGGTAATTGGTGAGGGATCTCCCTATGTCCTTATCTCGACCTACTAGCCTTTTCTTCATATTTTCTCTCTCCTGTCCAGCTGAGGAAGGGGAGTGAGTGAGCAGCTGTGTGGTGATTAGTCCGGCTGGGCTTAAACCACGACAGAAAGTAAGTGTGAAAGTTTAATTTTAAAACTTTTTGGTCATTCAGGAGCAACTGAAGATGAAGGATCAATCACTGAGAAAACTGCAACAAGAAATGGACAGCTTGACCTTTCGAAATCAGCAACTTGCCAAGCGGGTGGAGTTACTTCAAGATGAACTTGCATTAAGTGAAGCTAGGGGCAAGAAGAACAAGGTATGTGCTAAAGGCAAAAAAACTTGCTTAGCAGATGTCTGCTCCCCACCCGTCCACGTCTTATCCTGATTTCTAGCAGAAGTTGCTTTGTGTCAAGGGTTGAGTTGAATGTTTTTGTCAGAATTTGTGTTATTAACTGATGTTAGTGAAAATACCCACAAAACAGATATTGATACATGTAATATATGCTAAGTAGTTCTGTACTCTTCTTTCTAGTGCGTCAGCTAACTGATACTGAATTGCTGTCTCCCTTTCCAGATATTTATTAAGCATTCAAATAGCTGGGAAAGATCTTGGAGCTCTGTGATTAATCTACTGCTATGAAGAAAACTGATCACCCCTCATTTCCTATCCCCACCTCCTTGCTTTGTAATTTTCATGTCGATGGTTAACTCTTCAGCTTGTGATTGTAGCTTTTCTAGTCGGCTTTTACGTGAATCTTGTCAAATGCTTTGAAATCTAAATTTTTAGCTAGTATTCCTTATTCAAAATGACAGAATAATTTCTGCAATCTTTCTTTGCCAAAATGTTTGGTGATTTAAACCTGGTTATACTATGTTCTAAGGTCAGCCGTGTCTTTTGTAGCTAACATCAGAATTCCAGGGGTGGTGTCTCTGGACTTAAATAATTCTCAAGCATCCTTTGCTACCTTCCTCTCATGAGGAAACCCCTCTTAATTGCTGTCATCTTTTCATTTTGGTTAGCTCTCAAAGTGCTGTGGCTATCAAGACTGACATTAAAGAAATCATTCAACTGATTAGTAATGTGATCATCTTCCTTACTTTTTCCTTAAACTCTTGTGCAGTTTTTGCTATCCAGTTCCTTGACAAGCATAGTGCCTCTGACTTACATTATTTATGTACCATGGTAGATTGTCCTTCAAAATGCCGTTTGACCCTTCTGTTCTTTTATTTCATGTTAAGTAACTTACCGCTTCACTAGATGTGTTTCCAAATTTTGAAGGACCTCAGCCTGGCTTGACTAACTTTACAAACCGTTGCCACTGACTTTCTTTCCTGTTCAGCTGTCAGAATGCACAGTTCTGTATTTCTTTTTAAGGAGTGTTTGTACTACTTTTTAAATATGTTCCCTTTTAGTTTTCCATGCTCAGTGAGGCCCTATAGGGATGTAGTGGCGGTGCATTCAATACAAAATTCCATGTCACCCATCTATCAGGTGTTGTAGTTCATAGGCTGACATCAAATGCGGAGGTGGCTTAGCTGTCCCAAGCACTTGAAGTTCGGTGTTAAGTTTAAGTGTAAACAGTCTCTCTTTTGTTTGGTGATGGTAGTACCTTTGTTCAGCAGCATGGTAGAGCAGAGAAACAGCGTGGGATTCACTGGTGGTCTCTTGAGTCTTTTGGATGAAATGGGTGAAAAATGGGGAAACTGTTGGCAGAGAGATGTCTGTATCCTCAGGGAAGCTGGTGGACAGTGAAGACCCTGTGTTTTCCAGTGTCACCTTGTGCTACAGCCTGACTTGGTGATAGTGCACTTTCCGTGATTATTCCTGATCCCTGCTGAGACCAGACCAGCTTACACCCCTACACTTGCTGGGGGCAGATGTGCCTTATGCACAGCTACCAAACCAAATAAGCCTGTGTGCATAGGGTTTCATATTACTGACTGTGTGGAATCATGGAAGATTCAAATGATGTCAAATGGGCACCTGCCCATACAAGCAATTTCATGTGTGTGTGAATGTGGCACCTGAGTAGAGGCTTTCCTGAGTCCTTACTGAGTTAGCATTCTACCACTATACAGCGAGAACAGCATGAAGGAAGAAGTGCTGCTTTTAGGCTCATGCTGTGTGCAATATGCATGCCTCTTGATACATTAGTCAATCTAAGTAAGATATATACTCCTGTGCCTGTATTGGGGAATTAGTGATGGGAAGTGTTTTCATATACTTGGGGATGGGCTTTGGGATACCCCCAGAAACTTCGAGATACATTAATCCATTTTCTGTCTCTTTAGAAAAGTGCAGAATCCTCATCTCAGTTGAGTCAAGAGCAGAAAAGTGTCTTCAATGAAGATCTTCAGAAGAAGATAGAAGAGAATGAACGACTACATATACTCGTGAGGGAAACTTTTTTAGCCTTTCTTTTTAGTTCAGAAAACTGATCACACGAACAAAGATAGCATTTTATTTTCTTTATCTGAAGACTAGTGGATTTAGAAGCTTAATTGTATGCAAAAGAGTAGATTACATCGGATAGCTTGTTTATAAAGATGTTCACTGGGCAAATGAGAAAGTATTTTGGCTTCAGATTCTTAAGACAGTATGTGGAATAACTTACATAATACATGTTTTCTCATTTAGATTTTTTTAACTTTCAGTGACACTTAGCTACTCTACTGAAAATAGCCATATAGTTGGTATTGGGTGGAAACTTCTTTTTAGTTCTCTAACTGTTTCAGAATTGCCTTGAAGCTTAAAATATTTTTTGCATAATTAAATCAGGAATTATTTTATTGAAATGGAATGGTTCAGAAAACTTAAGAAAAACCTTATGGCTCAAGTTTAGTTTTTCAGGTGTCTGCTATTAATCAGCAATATACTTAAGGAATGCTTGGTACTACAAAACTTTAATAAACACAAAGTACTTTGTTCCTGAATCTTTTCTCTTTAAATATCATCGTGACATTTCTATTTGTCTGATAACTAGTACTTGTTATTAACCTGGACTGGCTAATTAAATTGGTGTAACTCATAGGACTAGATTCCATAGTAAAATGAAGCTTTCATATTAGCTCTGCTTTTCTTCTTTTAGTTCTTTGAAGCAGATGAGCAGCACAAACGTTTAGAAGCGGAGCTGAGAACTAGACTGGAGGTTTTGGAAACTGATGCTACCCAGCATCAAGCTGTGGTGGACAGTTTAACGAGGAAATACACAGATACCATAGAAAAGCTGCAGAATGATAAAGCCAAATTAGAAGTAAGGAGTTTTTCTCTTACTTGTAAGTTTGAAAAGTTTTGAAATGAAATGTCTTGCTGTGTCAGTACTTACATTGTGAGATTATCTTCTTGCATAAAGATCAAGTCTCAGACACTAGAAAGAGAAGCTAAGGACTGTAGGCTTCGAACCGAAGAATGGTAAGTGTTTTTATTTAATATAATGAAAAATTGGTTTAAAAAAATAACTGCTGTAAAAGATTGAAGATTATTTTTAGAGAATAATACCTTAAAAAAAAAAAAAGATTTTGATAAACCTCAAAATACTGGGCAACAGCACATTAACATCAAGTGATAAAACTCAAAATACTGGGCAACAGCACATCAACATCAAGACTGTGCAGGTCAGACCCCTTTTCCTTCTGCTCAGCATGTAACTAGACAATCAATTCCACAGATTGAACTTTCAGTAAGAGCAGCTTTGTCACTAAGCTATTTTAAGTAGCTGTAAAGTTGATGAAAACTTGAAGAATTTATTTGTAATGGAATGCTATAAAAAGTAAAGAAACTAATGAACTTGCACAAAACAAAGATACGTGAGTTTTTACAAACTGCTTCTAAAAACAAAGCTAGGGTAAGGTATGCTGAGACAACAGACTGAAGAGAGTTTTGAAAAAATCCCCCTCCACCCCAAAAGCTTCTTGAACAGTCGCTTTTGCTTCAGGTATAACATGCTCAGCTAGAATATTGGGAAGTTTTTCTTGAAGGAGTGTACTGTTAGTTTTGGAATACCTTCATTGTCTTGAAGACAAATTGTAGAAAATGGGAAGAAGTTGAGGACTGTGGGCAAAATGAAATTAGGGTGCACTTCTCAAGTTCATTATTAAGCTGCACTTTTTAAAGATATATGTGCAGTATAGATCTCTAATGTAATGGATAAAATGGATAGTGAATGATCAGATGAAGAGTTCCTTCTTTCAAATGGTAACCTTGAAGTATGTATTTTAATTATTTTGATAGATGCGAAGATACTTGAATTCCAATAACTCTCCTCTAATACAGGTCAGGGTTTCACTAAGAATGACTTGCAAAAGAGGATGAAAGCTGTGTTTTGCTGCTGTTTGCTTTTTTTGTGGTGTTTGAAAAACAGTGTAGTCTTAATCTGCTACTATTCAGTTCAGAGCTTGTCTGTCATGTTTTATGATGATTGGGTAATTAATGTCAATGTAAGAAATTGTCCCTACCACTTAAGAAAGGGGGCTTTTTAAAAATAATAAAGCCTGACACTTCTTTATTTTAAACACTGAAAACAGTATCTAATGAACACACGACAGAAGATGTCTTTTGAGAGTACTACTCTTCTGTTTTCCCTGCTGTCAGGGGAAGGGATCCATTTGCCTCTGGCACCCACGCTTTATTCAGGAAAGAAAGCCAGGGGATATGAGACTTGACAGCCTGCATGCCTTGAAAATTAAAGGGCAGAATGTAAAACAAAACATATCAAATTACTTGTTTGCCATTCCTTTATAGTTTAAAAAGGAAACATCTCAACTTCTGTAGTTTTGTCTTTGAGTTTAGCTTCTATCATGCCCAATGCTACTGTGGTTCATGCTGTACAGTTTCTATGCAATTTTGGAGCTGCTCTTCAAGAAAAGTATTTGTTAATGTGCATGAGCTACTTATTGGCCAATTTCTTATCTTGCTTGTCTATTTTGGATTCTTTTTCCTTGTTGGTCCTGATAAATTTCCACGTAACAAATGTTTTTGGAAAAAAAAAGGAAAAACCTTTCACTTTGACACCTTCCCCCCCACCCTCCACTATATGTGCAGGAGTTCTAGATGTCAAACGGGAAGCAAAACAGTGAAGAATTTGGGGGCCTAAGTTGGGTAAGGTGTGGAATTTGGTCTGAATCAATATACAGTAATCTTTATTGTCATATGTTTATGATGCTGGAATATGTTACTGTTCATCTCAAGAATCTATACTAATGATATTAGTAATCTTAATAACTTAAGTTCACATCTATATACACAATCAAATGCAAGTGAAGCAGATCTAGAGGAAAATCACTTGAGTGCATCAGAAACATTATTGCTGAGTCCTGTGGGAATGGGCCGTATCATAGCAGTGTTTAAATATGGGGCTTTGAAAAGCTTGTGAGGTATTGCTAATAGTGATGTGGCATAGTTAACTGACTTACCGACAACTTGGTACTTGCATACTGGAATACTGCATTGGATATATAGTAACTAATTTAAAGACCCTTTTGCATTCCCATTCAAATTCCAGTAGAAAAGAATACCTTCATATAGCTTATACGATAATTGCAGAATTAATCTTTACATTATTTTCCCTTAAATAAGTTGAGTTTCTCAAGAATGGAACTTAGGATTTACAACAATTTATTGCATCTTTCACTGCATTTGTTAGAGATTAAAATACAGTGTCGTATATTAAATATGACATAATGGAGGAAAAATTATTCCTACTGTCTTATTTCTATCTAACTTCTAGAAAGAGACAGATACCTGTACACTGAAGGGATGCTTATGGTGAGCTATGGTGTTGGTGATACAGGTTAAATTTTAAAGGTTTACAATGTGCGTGTGTGTGGTTTTTCCTTTCTCTTTTTGTTATTTAGCCAGCAACAGTTAAAGAATCTTCAAGCAGCTTTGGGCAGTAGACTGGAAGAATCTCTATGCATAATCAATGAAAAAGTACCTTTTAATGACACAAGTACGTATTGCCTTGGTCTGGGTTTCTTGTTTAATTTTGGGTATCCATCTGGAGGAAGTACTCCTTACAAATTAAAATGTATTAGCTGTAAGATATGTTGGACATCTGAACAGATGCTTGGAGGTAATTGTAATAAGTATTCATAATACATAATCTATAATCTTGTTTAGTCATCTTAAAAGATCAAGTTTTTATATTTTTATATATACCTCTAATGAAAATTAAAACTTTTGAAGGCTTTTGAGTAATTTGCCACTTGTCTTGCTTAGTGTTGACAGAATATTGTAGAAGATGAAGGAACACTGTCAATTTTTTAGTTTCTCAACAAAGATTTCTTTAGTTACTCCTCTCAAAGAGTGTTATTTTTGGCAGGGTATAGTCAAGAGTTACAGTAAGTTAAGATGGGGATAAACCAGTGGCTGCAGAGATGTTGACTTAGTGAGGCATCGCATCAGTAATGGTCTACGCTTAGTATTAGTGGGAAGTCTGTCAGTGTGTCTCATCTCTGGTCAGAGAACACCCAGACTAGTTAACTGTGGTTTGTCTCGCCCGTTCATCTTTTCAGGGAAAAACAACCCTTTGAATTTGGGAACTTTTTCCTGAAGTGGCCTTTTTTTTTTTCTGCTTCCTTTCCAACTGTTACTAGATAAACTGAAGTGCAGAGGATGCCATGAACTTAGGATTGCTCAGCCTTTGCATTGCTTTGTTACAAGAATCGGTTAGTATGTCCCAGATCAGTGCTATGTGCTGGGTGCTTTTGAAAATAGCTTGAACACGAGGTTGTACTTGGGCAGGCAGCAGTCTGTACTCTTCTGGTAGTGAGACTAGGAGGACCTCGAATAGTGGAAAAAGCTGAAAGTAGTGGAGAAGGACTAGAGAACTGAAAACAGGCTGTTGAGATTCCAGTAGGTTTTATTGGTAGCTTTCGCATTTTTTCATTCCGTTTAAAACTTGATGACAATGTTTTGAATAGCCTTAGGTTCTCTAAAAGCTGATCTGGCGGGGTGCTGCAGGGGTGAGCCTTCCAAGTTCTCCACTGGGTTGGCAATCCAGTGAGTCTTGGCTTAGAAACACCAGATTATCTTCTCTTTAGGAAATGTTGGCTCTCATACAGCACGTTATGCCTAGGTGTTGGTGCCTTGAGTTGACACCCTTTTCACTTTTCTCGTCTCGCAAAGATCACTTTACTTGGCATCTGCTGCCTATTTCTACTTCTCTGACTTCTGTAGCTGATTTTTTTCTTTTACAGGTGATTATCATTGTAGTGAGAACTTTGATGAAAATAACTTGTTTATCTGCTCACTCAGCTGCCATAGCATAATGTTTTTGCTTTTGTAGAAAACACTGCAGATAGTGGACAGATCTTCAGTGACAGAAGAATGAGAGAAAGTCAGGAAATTGATCTGCTATGGATTCCAACTGTCTTGCTGTAGGCTCTGTAGTTGGTTTTAAGTGTAACTAGCAGCTGGCTTCAGTTTCAGTAACAATCAAATGACTTGTTGGCTGCTAAGCATGATTTCTAGAGTAGAAAGGTAACAAAAAAGTTTTCTGAAGCATTTACTTACGAGTAGGATTCAGTAATTCTGGACAGTTTTTAGTTCGGAATACAACTACCTCTTCCCATGTGTTAATTGCCAAATGTGAATAGTACAAAAGAAATGAGAAGCTGTAAATTTCCTTTGTGTGCTAATTTTAAACTAAAAGGGTTGTTACTCCATTTAATTGAGGATGGATGTGATCCCTTTTAAATCTGTAAGGCTTTGTAAGCTGTCTCTAGGTACAAATATCCCTCTGTCTCATTAGAAATTGTGCCGGATTGTAATTGGATAATCATTCTAGTTGCTCTGTAACTGGAACAGAATGCTGAAATATGCGGAGAGTACATCTTATTCTAAATTATCAACAAATCAAGTACATACAGGAGCTTCTTTTAAATGTGCAAACCATTAAAAAAAATACATTCATCTTATTGACAGTTCCTGGAATGTAATTGAAATTTGAAGATCATCTTGAATTCTTTAAGGGTTTTTTAAAGATTTTTTCACTCTTGTTAGTGATGAATACTGTTCTCTTGGGCAAGAGGATTCTGCTCTTACCTATCAAATTCAGGGTGTTCAGATGGTTAAATTCGAGTTACAATCTGAGGCAAGTATGGAAGTGCTTTCTCTCCACCTAGTCGCAGTAACAGTTCTTAAGTTTAGGCCTACTTTATTGAAGCCAATTGTTTCTATCTTTTTAGTTAATATTACTTACATGAACTGTAGTACTACTGCAATGAAATTTTATATTTTAAAATAAATCACTATTTACCAATAAGTGGTTCTTAAAGACACAATTTAATAAGTGCATATAACTCAATTTTTGTCCTGTAGGATCTAATCGATACAATGCTCTGAATGTACCGTTGCACAACAGAAGATATCAGGTAAGCACTTTTTGTGGCTTCCTATGTAAAGATGCAACTTTCTACACAGATGCTGAATAAAAACAGTTGTTTCAGTGACCTGAAATGGCAGAAGATAGGCTCTCTTACTACTGTCATGATATTCCAAGGGAATTTCTGTCCACAGAGCCTCTGCGCTTTTCAAAAGGTAGTCTATACTGTTGTTACATCAAGGAGTCATTGTCTGCTCACCTCACTGCGCTAGAGCTAATCCATTGACTACTCACAGATGATCACTGTAGGTATTAACTCAGGTATGCCTTTCTAAAAAGAATGGCAAAAAGGCTTAATATTTGTCTCTTATTAAAGTTATACGAAATAGTCTTTTACAATGCCAACCTGCAGTAAGTTAGAACTTGAACATCTTATTTTTAAAGTTGGTTAAAACTATGTTAGTATAGAGGTCTTAAGCTTTTCGTTGAAAAAGGTAGTTTTGCGGGAAAAGGAATGTAAGATACCAAACTGAGCTGCTTCAGTCTCACATCACTTGAGCCCCAAAGAATGTTTGCATTTGTAAACTCTACATTGATGCGTATGCTAGAATACCATGTTTGTTAATATTGTCACTAGTAGTAATCCTTTTAAGGAATAAATCATGTATGTGAGAACTCTGTATGGTTCATTTACATTTTATGGGATATTTCTTGCCAAAACACATCTTACTTGCAGCCAAATAACCCTTATTAATTTAAATATTATTTTAAAAAAAGAAACAGCTTCTGTTCATTACTGGAATTTCATCCATTTCCTTGGGAATGTGGTTTACTCAGTATTCAAAAATTAGTATTAGTTTTCTGTGAACAGCTAAATATATTAAGGCTTTTTACAGTAGTAAATCAGATACCTTGATGCAGTCAAAATTTCCTGTTTTGCTACCACTGAGAATGGGCTCCATAGCACTGAGTGTTTTTCCTCTTTGCTTGTATGATGTGTCTTGAACCTTCAAGTTAGTGCGTTCAGATGCCACTGTAGAAAGATTTCAAACAGCTGCTTTCTCCTTTCTTCAGAAAGTGCCTATAAAGAGACCTCGTTCCTAATACGTCTGCTGTGAGAACAGGTGACCTACTGTCCAATTTTGTGATGGAAGTAGCCTTAAATCAATCTGTCGCTCAGTTCTAAGAAAAATCTGAATAACTGTGTGGGGAGTTTCTCCCTGTACTGTTTTCTGCTAGCACTGTGTCATCCAGCCTTGTGCTTCAAGATCTGCAGTCTTGAAAATGTTCCAGGACAGATTTTTATGACCGGCTTTGCCAGTGGAGGCAAAATGCTAGTGCATTAGCCCAGGCTGCAGTGTAAAGGACAGCAAAACAGTAATATTGTCTGTTTTCCTTCCTTGCATAGCTATTTAACATAAACAGAGTATAATGACTGCATTAGTTAGTCGCCACCATCCCTGGTCTATAATCGATATTCACTTGATTTAACACTTCATTGAAGCATTAGGAATACATCTCTAAAGGATAAGTTGTTCTTGGCTGAAATGTCACTTTAACCTTATTTTCTCCTCCATAAATCACAACAGAGTGTCGTTTTCTTCTGTTGCCTTTGCTTTTTCAGAATGTTCCATTTTGGATTCATTTCTTGGATACCTTCCTACTGCGCTAAAGCCACAGAACAGCCTTATTCATGAGCAGCAGCTCAGTTCTGTCCAGGTGGGAGAACAAGAATTCGGTGTTACTGGCTAGAGCAGCAGACACCTTTTATTCTGGGAGAAAACCTCATTGGTTTTTACTAATTAAATTTAGGTTTCCTTACAGGTGTTACAAATTTCTCACTATTGCCACACTGAAAGAACTGAGCTGTTGTCAGCAATTGGTCTATTGGTCTTTAGAAATCTTAATTTCAAAGATGGTTTCTGTCATTGTACTAACCTCTAAGTGTTCTTGTGGCCTGCAGTTTGAGAAATGCAGCAGAGGCAAAGCATCACCTGTTGTATGAAATAAAAATGTACTTTGTCGTCACAGAAAAACATGCCCTTCTGTGTGACATTGTAGTTTATTCATAAACTTAGTTTTTGAAGTTAAAGATAATTGCTGCCATGTATTTTAGGCTGAACTAGTAATAAGAAAGAAATCATTGATAGCAATTTTTTGTATCCAACCATAGAATTTTTTCATATTTAGTTACATGTCAAATATAATCATTTTATAACTATCTTTACAGCTGAAGTTGCGAGACCTTGCTGGCCAGGCGCTGGCTTTTGTTCAAGAACTTGTAACAGCTCTTTTGAACTTCCATACATACACCGAGCAGAAGGTACAGATCTTTCCGATTGATTCTGCAACAGACACTATATCACCGTTAAATCAGAAGGTAAAGCTTACAGATTTCAGCTACAAGTATATTCAATTATGTAGACTTTCATGAGTGGATAATCTTAATCATGCAAACTTCTGCCACCTTTACTGGAATGCTGTGAGCGTGGTCCTGAAAGGCAGCCTCTGCTGCATGAGAAGTCTTTTCTGTTGGGTGAATTCTCTGAATGTGGGCGAAGGTGTAGCTGCAGAGAATCTTTCCCCTGTACTTCTGCTACAAGAGCAATATGATAGTCAAATCAAGGCTTTGCGTTTTAAGTGCTAAATTAAAGTGCATTTGTCAAAGTTCAGCTGACTTTATTTTAAATACACAAATACTGCACTGCTAAATAGGTGCTTGTCTTAGTTAATGCACTGGGGAATGGGAGGTGTTGAGACAGAAGGTCTTGTGTTTCAAGTGTTTAACTGCAATGTGAGATAAACTGGATGTAAGGTAGGCTTATGAAGGAGACAACTTGGACTCTGTTCCCTTGTCAAGAACCAACTTTATAATCTGATTTTGGGCTATTTGTGTAAAGACCTTTCTTGTAAGTGTTCTGAAGCTTCAAGATGTAAAGCATGTTGAAATTATTACGAGAAACCTGACCTGTCTCTTTCTGTGCAATGCCATGGGAGGACTTTTCCGAGAGTATCATTCAGACCTGTTAAGCTGCATCTTTTGACTTTCTATGCATCGAGGCATGGAAAAGAACTTTGTGCACAAGGATTTGCGTGGGGATGCATATATGTATGCTTTGGAATAAAACTGCTTTAACATCAGAGTTACTGACTTCATAGTGCAAGTGGATCTACACGCATTTAAGTTGCTGGATGATAGTATTGTCTGATTCGGACTATAATTTCAATTTAGTAGTTTGTAGGGCTCAGACTTAAGCTACCCGGATGGATGCAATCTGCATTCATCAAATGGCTGCAATGCATGTAGTGGCAATGTTAACTATCACAGAACTTTCCTGATCTTGGGAAGACCACCTTTAATCTGTTTGCGGGCAATATGCTTGTGAAGGAGTTTATCCACTAGAGAAATCCCACTCTATTTACCTTCCTGGTTGTTTCAGCTATTTGAATTGAGAATAGACTTTTGCTGAGACTCAGCATAGATCTTAGTTTGAGAACAACCTTTTCTTGCTCCTGCCACCAAATGCACTCAAAATGGCGTAGCCTTCTTGTGAAAACTGTGGCTTTGTCATCTTCCAAATTCTTTGGGGCAGGAACTGTGTCTCCTGGCTTGTGGCCCACTGTGGTGATTGGATTCTACAGACACTACTGCAGTTTAACCTAAGGGAATAAAATCAGGTTTCTTAGACATCATTTCTCATGCTTTTTTTTTTCTTAATGTCCTAGTTAACACTTCTTTTGTTGCCTTTCAGTGGAGAAGTGCTTTCACACAGCTGAAACATGCAACTTAATCAGAACTGTAATTCGGTTCTCCTTTTCTGATAATTGATTCTGATTCAGTAGTTCAGGCTTTGGGGGTTTTTTGTAATTATGTTTCTCTTGGTCTGCGCCATTGTATATTCGTGACCTAATTGCCTCAGTGCATGCTACCTCTTAAGGCTTTTACCTGTGTCGTGAAGCATCTTTTATCACTCACTGAAGTTGCTGTTGCTCCTGTATTTATGATTAATTTATCTATTTGCTTGGCAGGTGTTCTCAGTGTGATCTTAGCTCCTCCACTGAGTGGTTCAAAAACCTCCCCTTAGTGCAGGAGAGAAATTGAGGCAAGTGTCAGGTAGTGGCTTAGCACACTTGCACTGATTTATTTTTCCCCAACTCCAGGTCTTGTCTGGCGCTTTCGAGCTATTTTCCCCACCAAACACTCAAAGTAGATGTGGACAATTCCCTTCCAGGTTCAAGTATTCCTTTTCTCTTTAAGTATTGGATTGCTGGGTTCTGCTGGGTCTTCAGCAATGTGCCAGATAACTCCAGTCCTCTTTCTTGCAACACAAGTCAGGAGCATTCTGCATGTGTTATTTCTTCCTCCTTAGACTTAGGAATTTTCCCTAATTCCATCCAGATTTGTGCATGCATGAATGAGAGCTTGGCATCTCTCTTTTCTTGTTAACACTGTGTTACTGCACTGTAATAATACAAGAAATAATTAAAATTTCTCATACCCTATTTGCCTGGGATCTTTAGCTGCTCTTGTGGTATAAATAATCAAAGGTGATGGTATCTTTCTGCGGGGTAAAATAAAAACCAAGGTCACTTTTGACTACCTATGTCAATCTGTGGAAAAAGGTTTTTGTAATACTGTGGTATCAAAACTGAAAGCTGATGGTACTGTTACGTTTTGATTGTTTGTAAGAGTAAACACCTTTGTTCTTGGGTATACTTTTTTGAAGGTGAAATTAGCCATAGAATTTACTTAAGCAATTTGTAGCAAAGTCAGGCAGCTCTGTGAGGCCAAAGTTTCATAATTGCCCAAACCTGTCATAGTTCTTGAAAGTAAGAAGTCTCCCTTTGATTAGTTACTGCTCCATCCTTTGCGTTGGCATAAGCATGCTTTGACCCGTGTTGAAAACTGGACTGGATACAGGTAAAGATTAAAATGTATCTCTTGCTCTTAGTTTTAACTCAGGTTAGTTCTTCAGTACTTTGCACAGCTATGCTGTGCAAATGCTGATGCACAGGATGAGCTGAGAGACAAACAGCAGCTGGGAGGAAGGTAGGATAGTTTATTCTGGTGGCTTAATGGTGCATGGATCTAAGTCTTAATTTGATGGAGTTGAGCAAGGAATGTAAGAATGTTTAAACTTAAAGCAGGGGTTTGGTGTGCTATGCATGGCAGTTAAAATGAGATAGGGTGCTGTGGGAAAGCCCTAGATGGGGTTTTGCCTGGACTGCCATTGCAGTCTTCACTATTTCTCACTTTCCCTAAAGGTGCGTGTCTGTGTGTCCTGTAGAAGAGGTTGCTGTACATCACTTGACTGTTATATCTTATTATTGACGTCCTGGGGATCATTTAAGATGACAGATGCTTTGCTGAAGTGGACTGTTCAATTGTTAACTTGAAGCAGCTTGTAAGAGCCGTCGGCGAGCACCATTTTAAAATCTCTCTGTGCTTAGTTCTCACAGTATCTTCACGAAAATGCTTCGTATGTTCGCCCTCTGGAGGAAGGAATGCTTCACTTGTTTGAGAGTATTACAGAAGATACTGTGACAGTCCTGGTAAGACTTATTTTTCGTATTGAAAAAGATTTTTTTTTTTTACAGAGCAAAAATACTTATGTGTTGTTTTTCCTTCCAGGAAACAGCTGTGAAATTGAAGGCCTTCTCAGAACATTTAGCTTCCTACTTGTGCTTCTTAAGAAAGATTCTTCCTTATCAGTTAAAAAGGTACTTTTGATAGATCAAATTAAAGGGGCACTAAGTGCCAGGCATGCAGCATTGTCAACAGCTACAACTCAAATATTAAGTGAAGCCTTAAAGCACTTTGGCTGAAAAGGCAGAACTTTTTTTTGTCTGCTGGTTTTTGAGCCTTTAGGTTATGCATGTTTTTTTAGCTGGGTATTAAAGCTAAAAACAGTATTTTAAGCCTTTTTTCCCTTCTCACAGATAAGACTTTAATGAAAGCTGCATAGATTTTTAATGTGTTAATGTTATTCAATAGCATTGCTACTATTCAGGTATGATACACTGAAACTGTTAATTTCTCGGGCCTGTGTGAGGATTATTTATTATGAAGTAAATATAGCAATGTAGTAAAATTTGGCCAGATGCACATCACTTCTGCAGTGAAAATCTTTGTTCCCGAGTGGGTCGAAGGGATGTGAATTATTAGTGCAAAGGACTGCTTAAAAAGATGTTTTGGATTAAGGAAGAAAAAGCTTGGGTTTATGCCTTCTTTGTACTTCTTCTCCTGCTCCTTAGGAAGCAAAAGGTAAATTATATGTAGTAGAGGAAAAAGTCTTTTAAACTGATGCAGTCAATTCCTTGCTGTGAGTGTAAACCATTCCTGGCTTGTGACTGAAGCTCCTAAGAGTGGGGATAATACATGCGCACAGTAATTTTCATGTATTGTGAAGTTACTCTGATATGTTAACCTTTGAAAAATAAATTCCTAGTCTATTGTTGCTTTGGACTGGGGATGTAGAGAACACTAGTTATCTAGTCCAAAACTCATGAACTTGTTTTATTAAGATAATTGCTCACTTTTTTTAAAAAAATAATTCATATATTCCTAGTTTGGAAGAAGAGTGTGAGTCTTCTCTTTGCACAGCTGCTTTAAGAGCTAGAAATATGGAGCTGCACAGAGACATGAAAAGGTTGACTGCAGTCTTTGAGAAGCTACATACATATGTTAGTCTTCTGGTGTTACCAAGTAAGTGCCAGTTTTGGCTCCGTTGGTTACATTGTGACTGGAAGGCATAGTTTTCCTTTTGGACCTGTTTAAAAAAAAAAAATTAAAATAAATCCAAATGCCCAAAACCCCACCACACCAAAGAACCACACACAAAAAAATCACACTTCCATGATAGAGGAAAACAAGGTTAATGCTGCTTTTTAGGTACAGTCTAAACTATGGGGCAAGTGAGTTCTGCAGTATGCTCTGTCATATTGGACCCTCTTTGATCCAGGCTGGGAGACTGAGTGTGCTGTGGAGTGTGGTTTTTTTTAATGCTCTGCACTCGTCCTTCTGGGTAGATATGGGCATGGTGCAGACCTGGAAATTACCAAGCAGTCACATGTACCACATTTTAGGTAGTCATAGTTAACTGTAGAGGAGAAGAAATGACTGTAGGTTTTTATAGTACGATTGACAGTATGTCTTTTGTCATCTCTTAATCATGAAATAGTTAATAAACTACATTTTATTACTAATTATCACTTCCAGCTCCTCCTGTTCTATTAAACTACAACTCTCATGGTAATGACTAAATAAAATCAGGTAGAACCTTTTTGTGTATGTGTGTGTGGAAACTATATCCAAATGCATACTGTAAATAATAAGAGGAAGTGGTTGTATAGCTTCAGGTTATTTCAGTCTTCACTCTTTAGAAGGACCCAGATGGTCCTTCCTACAACAGTGAGCACGTAAATCTTTCTGCAGGCGTAATTGCTTTTTGAGACCAAAAAAGTTCATATTCGTAAAAATGTGAATGAAATTTAGGAAACTTGAAAGTCTCTTACCTGCCTACTGTGGCAAAATTTGGTGTGTGTGTGTATACATATCTAATATTAAAGGAAGGGGAAATTTAAGTAAATGGATCCAATATGATTCTGTAGTTCTAAAGATCATAGCCCATGCAAATGTTTCTAGTAGGTGGCAATCAGATGATTTGCAAAGCTAACTTTTTTTAATTCGTGGTTGAATCTTAATTTTTTTTTTCTTTCTACGTACTACTTTTAGGTACAAAACCAGAAGGACTTCTTAGGACAAATTACAACTTGGTGTTTACAAACATTGCTACAAGTCTTCATGGATTTCATGACATTTTAAAAGGTGAGAGTACAGGATTAGAGGTATGTTTCAGCTCTGCTTTTTTCTGTTTAACATAGCACACATGCACTCTCTCTGTAACAATATTAAATGTGTAATATGTGATAAATCTCATTTGGTTTGCCTTTACAAACTAAGTTAAGAAACTAAACTTGCTAACTACTTGTGTTGGATATGCATGCATGTTTTTCACTCCTCTGTTCTGTTAGCTTTGGTCTTTTAGGTTGCTGGAATATTTAATTTGTGGCACTCTAGATCTTCCTGAGCTGTATCACTTTAATTACTGAACTTCATTGCTCTAGTGGAACTAGCATACAGAATGGAATGCCGTTAAATATACATGGTTTTCCTCCACTTCTGTACTGTTGACCTAGTGCCTGCCTTCAAGTGGAATTTTTCCTTACAGTTTTTAGGTTGATTACTATTTCTAACATGAATGTATAACCAAAGCTTATGAAGAAGTGTGATTTCCTTTTGAAACTTAACTTCCTCCTTGAAAATGGCTTCCCTTCCTTTTATCAGAAGGACATGGATATGTTACGTTTTCAATGAAGTGATGTTTGGTTAAAACTTGGAGTTTTAAAACACTGATGTTTCTGTGTATCCTAGAATTTCTGTACCATGTAGCTGTTCCCAGGGAGAAAATAATCCAGTAGGTGAATTGTTTTGTTACTAGTCAGCTGTTTAAACATTAGGCTTTTATAATTTTAAGCAAAATGGGTTTTTTTGTTTCTTCTAGTCTTTTAGTAATAATGACAATAGCACTGCCCCATTTTGCAGTGTTCCTGTTTAAAAAAAATACTGTCAGAGATGGTACCACAAACAAAATGAGACACTAAACCAAGAGTTTTGTGACATACGTAAATTTATTGATAAATACCTTCTACCTCTTAATAGTTACTATAATGTAAACCCAACCCAACTTACACTTCATCAAAAGAAATAAAGAAAAGTACTGAAGAAAACTGTCAGTAGAATTCCTTAGCTGGCAACAGAAATGTTGTGCTTAACATTTCATACTCCCGTTCTCCAGAATGCTTGATTTGTCACTTCTCTCCTCCCTTCCTTCCCGGCCCAATCTAATTTGCAACTGCTTAAGCTTGCCTGAAATCATAACTTCTGGTGGTGATGGCCTTGCATTTCTCCGCTCTGTAGCAATGGTACTTTACACTTTACACTTTTTGCAAAGTGTTCACTTGTCAAATAAATAATTATTTTTAATTAGGCCAAGTTGAGGATGTTTGTTCTTGTATGAGAAATACTTGAGTTTTTTTTAAATTTTGGTGCTGTTGAAATTAATTAGTGTATTTAAGCTAAGAAGTTTTTGTGAATGACTTTCAAATAATTTTGTGGGTTTTTTTCTCTCTGAAAACTGTTCTGTTGATTTTTCCTGAGAGAATTTTAGAATATGGGAAGTATCATTCTAAATTTCTGGTAGTCTTTTAGATTTGTTCTGACAGAATTAAAATACTGTTCCCTTCTAAGTCATGTAAGCTTAAGACTCAGATATTGAACATGACTAAAAATTCTGCCTTTAGTGTCCTGATGTAAACATATGGAAATGGCAAGTATACTTGTGGAATGAAATGCTAGTTCAATGTATCCCCAAAATCATGGTTATATAGAGGATCCAACCTCACAGAGTACACGTAAATATACACCTTTATTCTGCCTTGTGTAACAGGCATAATGTCTATTCCTTATGACCACAAACAGTTGTCTAAGGCAGTATACCAAAGAACTAAGGGTATCCAGAATAAACTTGTATACAACTCGCTTAAAGAGGGGAGTAGCATTTGAAGCCCGAGGTCATAAGCTGAATTTGAAAATTGTTGCTTAAATCGAAAAAAAAAAAACAACCCCACAACCTAATTTGACATAAATGTGTGTTTCTCTTTTTCTAGACATTTCTAAGCACTACAGTCAGAAAGCTACTTTAGAACAAGATGTTCCAACTGCCACACAGAAGCTCATAACTACAAATGACTGTATTTTATCCTCTGTTGGGGCTTTAACAAATGGAGTGGGCAAGGTAATGGATATTTTTGTTTCAATATAATGCCCTAACTTGTGCAGGGGTTTTTTTGTTTTGTTTTTTTTTAAATAATCTTAGTTGAATGATTTGGAAAATCTAGGTGTGCCTCTGATAGTATTAATCTATAGTATCAGGTTTGTTCTAAGGTATTTTCAGGCTACCAGATAAAAACAACTGAATGGGTGATGAAAGTAGATACTGTGAAGAGGATGCTTTGCGTTAGTAAGATCTAAGTTATGTAGAAGAGCCTGTAGCTTGTTTGAATTTCTCGTTGTGAAATCCAGTTTCAGTAAATACTTGCCTTTCTCTTGAAGGAGTAATTGCTCTCATGAATCTTTCTGGTCAACTTCATTTGAAAAGTGACTTTTCTTGATGTGTCTAGATTGCCTCGTTCTTTAGCAACAACTTGGATCACTTCACTTCTTCGTTGAGCTATGGCCCTAAAGGAGGAACAGAGTTCATCAGCCCTCTTTCAGCTGAGTGTATGCTGCAGTACAAGAAAAAGGCGGTTGCTTACATGAAGTCTTTGAAGAAGGTTTGTTCAGCTAGCATGCTCACACAGAGAAAGCACAATTCACTTGATAGTTGGCTATGTCAAAGAGAACACAAACTGAGGATTTTCAGTATTTGGAATGGATTTTCCTCTGAATGAGAATCTTTGGCTAAGGAAATAGAACCCTTAGAGTAATAATGCTATTGAAAAATTTAGAAAGTATAGTTGCCCTCACAACTGAGGGTATGTAACAGCAGAATTGGCATCCATTTCCACTAATTATTTCTGTGCCAAGACTCCAAGGAGGAGAGGGTAGCTGCTTATTTAATTTTCCTCTCATAGTCACCAGGAATATGGGGTGAATAACATCATATTCTTGTACATGCATTCACTGGAAGGCAGTGGAGAGCAACAGGGGGAAAAAAAAGCAGCTGAAAAGGAGGAGAAAATGTGCTAAACCAAAGGACTGAACAGTGCCAGATCTCTCTGTCTCCATTAAAATTAACAATTAAGTGATGGTGTACTTCAGTTACAGACATTGCATTAAGTGAGTTAAAGTGGACCTCAAGATGCATTTAATCATTAAGTAACACCTGGAGTTTTCTCATAACTTTTTAACTGGGTGTGTGTCTTGGGGTGGTATGTTTCGGGAGCCTAAACTATTTTTTCTACTGGCTGGTAAACACTTGGAAGATGTGTTTCTTCCCTTTACTAAAGTAAGGAGGGCAATAAGAAAATGAATGTAGACATATTCTGATCTACTGTGAAACATGTTTTGAGGTTTCTTTATCATTCCACAGCCTTGTGCAGATTCAGTGCCTTATGAAGAGGCTTTGGCTAATCGCAGAATTCTTCTGAGTTCCACAGAAAGTAGAGAAGGTCTTGCACAACAGGTATTCTGGTATAAATTCTACTAACATATATGATAGTGTATTTTATAAAGGTAAGGTAATATCAAATAGTCTCCACATTCATGTGTGTGGCTGTTTGTATGTATATATGCATACACTGAACTTTAAAATTAGACTGTAGGTGCCTTACTTGTAGAGTTTTGAAAGTAACACTTATCCTTGTCAGGCTGGCTTATCCAAGACTTGTTCTCTTGTACCTGCAGAATGTACATGTAGTTCTAAGACAGGATTATGCTATTGATGTCTTCACTTATAAAGACAAGAAGTCAGGCAATCTTTAATAATTCAAATAAATACAAAATGAAGACAAGAATAAGGCATACTGAAGTATTAATTTCTAATGTTATGTACTGTTTGGAGTGCTTTTTTGGTCTATGCAGGATTTATTAGCACTGGTTAGACCAATAATTTTTTTTTCCAGTTAAGTCTATTGATAGATTACAGTTTTTCATTCTTGCAGTGTGCATATGTCTTTTTTTTTTTTTTTCTGGAAGGTTGAGGCAGAGGGAGGTTAAATGGTATTTAAAAGGCCTATACAGTTTGCCCATCTGCTCATATGAATGAGACCAGCTAACTGATTAATACTAAAACCTTTTTATTAGCATGAATGTTCAGACTGTCCTTGAGTCACTGCTATTGAACTTTTACAGAACAAAAAGACTTAAGTGGCTTTTTTTTTTGTAGTGACCAATATTCAAAATATACTAGTAGGGGTGAGATGAATTTCAACAGAAATGTGTGGAGTGACACGATGTGTATTGTTCCATAGTTGATTTTTTTATCTAGACAAGTGGATGGTTCTGTCTGTGTGAGGTGAGGCAGCTGGGAGGGGAGAGATTGTTTGTCTTTCTAGCATAGAACAAGACAATGCTAGTGCCAGGCACTCATCTTTCAGTTTTTCATAAAATCTTTTCCCTGCTTTGATTTTTTTTTTTCACCTAATACAGTGCTGCCAGTTCTATGAGCTGTAACTTTGTGACGTGTGTTTCAGACTAATTAAATAACGTGATTGTTTTGACACATGACCGCAGTTAAGCATACAGCTTAAAGCAGTAGTTGTTTACCTGCTGCATTGTTCATTAGCTCACTTATGTAAAGGTTTAAAATAATACTGTCTTCAAACATGCCCTGTGGGTGACTTTTTTTCCCCCTAGTGTTTAATAACCTGGACTGTAAACTTTCCCTCCTAAAGGTCCAGCAGAGTTTGGAGAAAATTGCTAAACTTGAACAAGAAAAAGAACACTGGATGTTGGAGGCCCAGCTAGCTAAAATAAAGCTAGAAAAAGAAAACCAAAAACTGAAGAACTCTCTTAGTGGTCATTTAACTGAAACTGTAGAAGAGCGTTCTGTTTTGCCAAATGTAGCTGAACAAAAGAAGGAAACAACAGAAAAGAGTCCGAGGGTACCTATTAAAAGTACTAGTCTGGTAAGTGACCTTTTTCCTTCAATAGAGAAAAATCCACTTTCTTCAGTAGCAATACTGTTTGATCACTGGAACACTAATTCTGCAAGCTTTTTTGACTCTGAAATGCATTCACACTTGGGCTCCTTGTATTTGCAAAGCTGCTTGCTGATACTTTGTGCAGAGTTTGGAACTTCTTGGCTTTTGAGACTTTGTTTGGTATCTTTATTATCATGGAGACATTTTTGTAGTTCTATACTCATATGACTGAGGGGGAAATAATAGATACGTCTAGATTTTTCTGACTCTGTAGTCAGGAAGCCTGGCAAGTAATATATATCTCGGGTCGGCTCTGAGTTTCCAATACTTTTTCATCTATAGGTATGTTAAAGCAAACGGAAGTAGGTAATTAGTATTTTTACATGGGTTGAAAGACTTACTACAAGTTGGTGCAGTATAACTTGATTTTAACTTGAAGCCATTCAAGTTTTCAGTGCTGTCTGGAACACAAAATTTTACGTAACCTTCATAGGCACGTACAACTTGGGCTCAACAATTGCATTTGGATACAGTATGAGCTCTGTCCTTGCTCTTCTATGTTGTGTAAATGTCCTTCCTGTTTATTGCTAGTATTTAAGAGGTTGGCCTTTCCTCTGAATTACCACTTCTGAAGTGGGATTAATAGAGATGTCATCTGTTAGGAAGAAACAACCTACTTAGCTCAGCACTCGATAGAATTCTTCCTCTTTTTTCTCCCCACTTTTCCTGCTCCAGGATAAAAAAGACCTGTGGATTGTTTTGAAATCCCCAATTTTGAAGTAAGCTGGCATTTTAAGTCTTTGGTCCTGTATTTGATCTGTTAGGAGCTTGAGGAGAATGGCTTTTTCTAGCTTTTCTAGCCAAGATGGTTAGTGTAACTCAGATCAACATATTGTATAAATATTTACCATAAACCTAAATCTCTAGTCCTGTTGAGGTCAGAAAAAAAACCCTCTTGACTCTCTGTGAAGACATCCTTCTATGGAACTAGTTACTCACGTACACCCCTCTGCTAGAGTTCTGTCAGTGCTTCACACTGAACTGTCATACTGGAAAGCAAGGAATTCGGAAGATACTCAAGAAATCCAAGACAGGTTTCCTTGCTCTTGAACATGAAAAGTAATGTTTCAATGTACTAACGTACCTCTGAATTAGTTTCCTGTAATCAAGCAGTTGCATAATCACACAAGCTAGCTGCATCTTGTTGCTTCTATTCCTTTTTCTGTGTGTACATTGTAAGGCAAGAGGATGTATTTGGAGAGTTGGTGCCAGCTTTAATTCTGTTCAAGGCATTAATGTATGTTATTACCCTTGTTTATGTTACAGGTGGAAGTACTAAAATTTGGTTTTAGTTTTAAGTGTTGCAAGATTTTTTTTTTAATTTAAAGTCCTTCTATGACTGAAGCCAAAATGTATCTATTTTTGCAGTTCTTAAGCATATTTTCTTCCTTGTTCTAGATTGGAATGTTGACTGTAACGACTGATAATGAAAAGGTAATCTGTTTTAAACATTATCAAAGTACATCTGGTAAATACTTCAATTCTGAATCTGTTAAACTTATTCCAAAGGTCTAATTACCAAGATTACTGTCATATAATGGCATGAGTCACTCATGTAGACTGTATACTGTATCTTCAAGTTTGTGAAATCCATGTATTTCTTAACTTCCTTCTTCTGTTTAGTGAACTGTTATCTTTTTATTCATGCAAGCAGTTTGGAGCAGTGTAAGCTGTGGTCCAGGTCTCCTCTCTATAATTTGAGGAAAGCATTGGTCTGTCTGTACTTCAGTAGCCCTAACTGCATTCCAAGCCTCAATTCTTAACTCTTGAGGAAGGGCTCAAGCTGCAAAAAAGTCACTGAATGTAGTGACTGGTGTTTAACAGTTAAGTACAGCCTACCCCAAACCAGGGGTCACTCCGAAAGAAACTTGGAAGCAGCTGTCAGACTAAATGCTAACTCTTTGCTTAGCACTGCTGTAGCATAATGCTTGCCCCAGCAGAAACTTAGCGGAGTAAGATTCAGTGCTTTCTCTTTTCTGACACTGCAGGGAACTGATATGTATTTTAGTTTACTCCCCCTTTTCTTCTGAAGGTATGATTAAAAAGGGGGTGGGAGCCATAAAGTAACCGGTACAAGTTCTTAAAAGCTACTGCATAGTGCTGAACTTGAAGGTCGTGACAAGTCATGTGAAAGCTGCCTATAGTAGGTTACTCTGTAACTTACAGTAAACTGGCAAGTTGTGGGGTTTTTTTTAAGTTCAAATGTCTAAAAAAAATTCTGGAACATGCAATATAAGAAATAGTTCTGACTGTTGTGAGCTTCTGAAATTTAGTTATGCAAAGGAATTTTTTCTTGTTGGGAAAAGCCAGTAAGTTTTTATGTATGTGAAAGCAGTCTGTTTCTGCAGTGGATTTTCATCTTCATCAGAGATTTGATATGTTAAATCAAGCTAACTTCTTACATCTTCAGTCAGCTCTTTCTCCTTTAAGGAAGTCTGACACTAAGAGTCACCATCAGAGTGACAAACGGCAGTGACCTGCTGTAATTTGTCTGTTGTGTTTGGGGAATTTTAATGCTTTCGGGTAGTGCAGCCAGGCCTCAGAAGAGAAGTCAGTATAGAGGATAAAGTTGTGATGCAAGTATTAGTCTACTAACCATAAATACCTGTCTGCTTAAATTTTTGCTTTGCCAGGCTCCAGATGTGGAGTCTCGTGAAGACCTGATAAAAACCCACTATATGGCAAGGATAGCAGAACTTACGTCTCATCTGCAGCTTGCTGACAGCAAATCAGTACACTTCCATGCTGAGGTGAGCATGCAGGTGGTGTCTATACTGAAAACAGTAAATCACTTTTTTGAACTTTCCAAGGCAAGTGTTATGATAGTGAGTTTAAATATATGGAACATAATATTTCACAAAAATCTGTTCCTGGAATATCTGTTCCTGGAATATGCTTTTTGGCTGTGGTCTAGTATGCCTAGAAATGGATATTGTAGGAAGATTTCTTATTTTTTTTTAAATAAATCCTTTGGTAGCCTTGTCCTGGGTGTAGTAAGAAGTACAATGTGTATCATGTATAGGTTTGTCATGTAAGCTGAAGCAGCTGGCTTTAGCTGCTAAGCTAGTTTTGACTTTGTCTTCTAGTGATGCTGATGTCATTCAAAAATATTTGAGTATATGATGAAGTGATGAAAACAGCTCTCCTCTGAGAAACTGGTTCTTAGGCATAAGCTTTATACTTCAAGAATTAACACAACCTTTTATTGTATCTGACTTCCTGTTTTCATTTCAAATCATGAGGTGATTTTTCTTGAAAGCAGAGGCCATTTTGATTTGTGTAATTAACTGATGTGGAATATACCAAAGCTCCAGGTTGACAGAGCAGATCCTTTTAAATATATTTTTAATACTGGATGGCATAGTATGGAGGAACCATCTTTCTCTGATATTTGAGCAATGTATGAAATGAGTTGTTCATGTTGCTTTTTGCTTACGAAAAATTTCCTAGTAATTATGTGGAAAATATAATATTAGAGGATTGTCAATATGGTAATTCTGTAAAATGAAACAAAAATTTAATGTTTACTATCACATTACCTTTGCATTCAAAAATGTGCCCAAGCTCTAAGTTTCTTGAAGTGTAAGGGTTGCACAAAGATGGAAACATCCAAAGCTATCCGTTAAAGGTAGCACAAGGCAATACTCTTGAACTAACTTTCCTCCCTTCTGCCCTCCCTATCCTGTTCTGGTTGACAGTGTCGAGCACTTGCCAAAAGACTGTCTTTAGCAGAGAAGTCCAAGGAATCGCTCACAGAAGAGTTGAAGCTATCTAGTCAAAACATCAGTAGATTACAGGCAAGTAAAATGTTACATAATGTAATAGATGCGTTTCATAATCACGTGTAAGGGGAAGTTGGAGGAGAAAAATTAGGACCATTGAGCGTAGTCATGCCTTTACTAGATCCTTAGTTATGTGATGTAAAAAACTCCTAATGGTATGTAGAGAAGAGACTTGAATAATACACTTAAAATCCCAGGTATAAAGCTGAAGTGGAACATTCTTGCAAGGAAAAGGTTGTAGTAGCCAAGCCTGTGTTTTAGCACATTTGATGTCAAGGCATTTTGTGAAAATGGGGTTTTTGTGTCAAAAGGTGTGGTTGTATGACTGATTTCAGTGGCTTGTTTCCCTCTGCAAGGGGAGGATTACTTTGTGTACAGCAGGCACTTGCATCTACTTCTCAGAGTTAGATGTGATACTGACAAGGCTGACTACACATCAGTCCGTTTAACTTGGAAACAGGACTAGAAAAGTGATGAAAGTGCAGTTTCCGAGATGATACGTTGAATTCTTAATCCTTTCTAGCACCTGGGGCTGAAAGCCTTAGAAATGCCAGGGTGTTTTTTTGAGATGGATAGCTTTAATATCAGGCAAAAATAACTTTGGGGTAATCTTTAAGAAGCTGTTGTTGACAATAGATAATAAACTCTTATACCAGATGTCCTGTGAATGTCCTGTCCCTTTGTCCTTCCCTTTCACACAGTTCAGAAGGGACCTGGTAGTAAAATAAAGTGTGTATATATATAAATATTCAGTGCTTAAATGCCCTTGTGTTTTCTTCATATTTAGTTCATATCTTTATTGCTCACCCACCTGAGATGGTGAGTACCTAAAATGCTCCATAGAGGCAGTGAATATAATGATACATGCTTAGAAGAATTGTTGGTGAACACAAAGCGCTCTTTTCACTTGTTCCTTTAACAAATTCCCCAATCAATATCCAACTCAACATGAGATGTTCATCTCCAATTACATATTAGACTTCCTAAGAAAAGATAGCAGGCGCACCATTTGTGTGTTCAGTAGTATGCATGATATTGAATCATAGAATTGTTTAGGTTGGAAGGTAATCTGAAAGTAATCTGGTCCCCTCCTTTGGTCAGAGCAGAGAGAGTTCAGATCAAGCTGTTGAATCAGGAGTTCCCTGTACAGCCATGCTGGCCTTCTGCCACAGTTGCTCAGCTTCCTAAGCGTTGGACTGTTCTTTGCTCTGTCCTTGATCATTCAGCTTTCCTGGGCCCCTTTAACTTCCAGGGCAGTTTTACCTGGGATCTTGCCAAGCAGACCTTGAAAAAGTCAAAATCTATTCTCCTTAAATCTCGGGTTGATGTAATTCTACTATTCATCTTGCTTGCTTCCCTCAGGATCTTAAATTCCACTAACTCATGGTTGCTGCAGCCAAGGCTACCATTGGCTTTCACATCCCTGACCAGCTTTTCCTTATTTGTGAGTAACAGGTCCAGTAGAGAGCCTCGTAGGCCTGTTCATCACTGGTATCAAGAAGTTCTTTACCACACTCGAACTCCTGAATTGCTTGCGTCCTGCCTTGCTGCCCTTCCAGGAGATGGCAGGGTGGTTAAAATCCCTCATGAGGACCAGGGTCTGGGGTTGTGTGATCTTTATCTACTTCTAGCAGATGCCCACCATACATATCACCCTTGTTATCCTCTGATCTACCTATAAGATCTTAATAGTCTTCAAACCACTCCTTCACGTAGAGCATGACTTCTCCCCTTCCTATCCTGTCCTTCCTAAAGTGTCTGTATCCCTTCATTGCTGCATTCTAGTCATGTGCACTATCCCACCATGTTTGTCTAATCCCAGAGAGATCATAGCTCTGCAACTGCATGTGGATTGCTGGTTTCTTCAGCTTTGTATGCCATGTATGTTTGTGTATAGGCTGTGTTCTAACCCCATAAATTTTACTTGTTTTTTGGCTGGAAGCAATGTTGGAAAACATAGCTGTTAGTCTTTTACGTAGGGCATAAAAAGTGGGGGAAAAATTATAAAGGAAACAGAGCAAAAATAAGGGGAACAGACCATGAATGAAACTTCAGGTAAAAGAAAAATAGCTATTAACTTTCTTTCATCAAGTGATTGTTTTTTTCCAATGGTTTAGCTTAATTGCACGCATTCAGCATCCAAAGTGTAGCTTACTAAGTGGAGGTAGAAGTTGGCTGCTTTGCCAGTTGTTGCTAATAATGAGCGACGGCTTCGGGTTATTTTTTTTTTCCCCTTAGGATGAACTGATGACAACAAAGAGAAGTTACGAGGATCAGTTAAGTATGATGAGTGACCATCTCTGCAGTATGAATGAAACATTAACTAAACAAAGGGAAGAAATTGATACACTAAAGATGACTAGTAAGGTAAGTTGCCAGGCGTTGATGTTAGGTACTGGCTGCAGGTGGAGCTCTGTGGGTTGCAGTTGGCATTCCTGTAGTACTACCCTTTAACAAACTGCTTCACAAGCTCTAGTTCTTATTCTGGGCCAGTTGGAAAGAAAATTCCAAACCTGGTCCTGCATGTTTCAGTGAAGAAAAAATTCTTGCAAAACATATATGTGGGAGAGAAGAAACTTTATATTACTGCTTCAAAGTAGGCTTTCAAAGTGTACACTCTGATGGATGATCAACACCTTTTTTTGTTTATATCTGGTGAAAATAGAACTCTTTGCAAATCCATCTAGGGATACCGGGTGTTTATGATTAACTTATTGGTAGGTGTGTCCTTCCTGCACTCCTCTCTTGGGTGCGGCATACTCTGTTCTTGGCAGCTATTCTTTTTCTGTTCTATTTCCATATTTTACCTTTTCTGCCTCTCATACGTAGGAATGAAAAATTTGCCACTTACGTTCTTCTGTGAACTTAAAATGCATGCTTAATTTTTTTCCAAGCAAGGACTTTAGCCGTTTGCCAGGAACAAGGTTTTGACTTAATGATGAAAAATATGGAAGTCTGCTGTTTCAAGCAGTCAGTGCTTAAACCATGATATATCTTACTCTGATGGTTCTAGGGAGAAACAGATCTTGTGAAGGCCTTTACCCTTCGCTAGTCTGGCTGTGAAACTAATAAGCTAGCATCATTCTCCTTAATTGTGGAATGTTTGGACACAGGTTTCACTGAAGGGTTAAAAAAAAAATAAAATCCCTGTTTTGATTAAAGTTCCCATGGCAGTGATTTTTCTTTTTTTTTTTTTTGAGTAGACTTCCCCCCACCATGTACAGAACTGCTTTTCTTCAAATGTCTGAGTGTTTTGATTTGGCATTGTAATCTTTAAAATTACTTTTTGGTGTATAAGCTCTTGTGTTCTTAGAGGGAAGCTCTTGGCTGTATACTGGCCATAGCACTTCATGTCTTCATAGAATGTTTTTACTGGAATTTCTCACTTGTCATACTTTTAAGACTTGAAGTGGTACTCTGTAAGGAGGTAGTTCAGAATCTCACAACAGTAGACACAGATTTTCAAATGCTACCAAATGTAGAGGGCGATTTGACTGAAATCAAAACGATGCAGTTAAAGCCATTATCACTTGGAGGGCGTTGTTGGGTAGATCAAAAACAAATGTTATCTGAAGGAAATAGGAAGACAGAGAATTGCCAGCAAGTAACTATTGTACAAAAGCTTATTTTAAGCTACACGTTTGCTTTGTGGAATTGTTGCAAGTCAAATATGAGTTGGTTAGTTGTAGAACAAATGTTTTTCTAAACTAGGAGTATTCTGTATAGACCAAGTTAAATTTGTGTTGGAACAAAATGATAGGGTGGGAGATTGATATATTTTTTTTAATTTGAGGCAATTATCCTATAAGGTTTGTATTTGAAATATCACTGAAGGGTGAATTATGATTTGACTTGCCTTCACTGCCCTTACAATACTAGTGGTGTTATACAATTGAGTATCTTGGGATGTAACTCAAATATTTTTTTTCCACGGGCTTCAATTGAAGTAAGGTACTGTTGTGCTTATTTGAAATAATCTGGTACTTTCCTCTGTTATGTCTCTAAAGATAGAGGGATTTTCAGAGCAAGCAGTTACAAGTTTCCATTATTAAAAGCCTTTGGACTGTTTGTTTTCAGTTTGACTGTTCTTCTTTGTTTGCTGTAGGTGTAGATTACCAGATGTCAGGTTTTATATGCTGTCTGTATAGATTTTATCTGAATTATATGTTCTGTTCACTTGTTTCTTTTTGCAGGGAAATTCTAAAAAGAACAAAAATCGATAGCTTACAGCTGATCAACTGTCTTCGGAAGCTGCTGCTGCACGGGATGCAGTTCGTGAACATTCATTGTCCAGTACCTGTTTGTTACAGGAAGCAGAGGTGGTATGGGGTCTAGTAAAAACTGATTTGGTGCTGTAAATGGCTTTAAAATATTTAGAACTTGTAACAGATAAACCAGAACTTAATGTTGGCTCTAAACCAAGAAATACACACTCTGTGGATAATTTATATAGTAATTACCTTCAGTTTTTACTGTGCACTTTTTAAAACTAGGTTTTAATTTCATGTAATAACTTCAGATTTTGTATATTTTCAAATATGATTATGCATTAACGAATTTGGATCAGTGCAGTAGTTGTCTATTTCTGAGTTCTACGTTAAATTGTCAACATGTGTACATTCCTTTACTTGTTAATAGCAGTTTAAAAATTAATTTTGAGACTTTTTTGGCCATGCAAGCTGTGCAGTTACTGTAAATGTCTTATTCCTGTTCTCAGCCCTTCTGATTAATTGGAACTGTGGCTTTAAATGACTTCTATAAATTCACACAAGTAAATGGGATCACTATTTTTTTTTTAAACTGCAACAGTGGAAACTCTTGCTGCTTGTATTTGGCACTTTGGATTTTGAAGTAAAGAGCACAAATAGCTGAATTGGGATACTTCTATGAAATTGCTTTAAGCCCTTACTTAGGCATTTTTTTTACACATATATGTATATATATTGGTTGAAATAGCTGTTTAAAGCTAGAGGAAATTGTGATCGTAATTTGCCCCAAAAGAGTGAAGCAATATATGTGTGTAGAATAGATCAGCTTACTGTGCTCTATTACGGTGAAGAATATGAAATATGTAGAAGATTTAAACACTGAATTTGCAAAAAGTCTTCATGGAATTAAGTCCTGATGGATTCACTGGGGGAATGCACATGGCTTTTCCTCTGTTTTGGGAAGTTTGTGAACTTTAGGCCTCTCCTAAGATACTTTTTTTAAGTGACGTCTAATATCATGAGTTTTCACAGCATTGATTTTTTTTTTTTTTTTAAATTGTTCTAATCAGATGCTGTGCTGCTCCACACCTTACACTGGTCTTCTGTTCCATAATTTGCATTATGGCACACGCTTCTCCCATAAGGGTTTACTCTGATAACAGCTGTGTTGATATGTATTATTAGTATGTAATAATAAAACCAACTACCCAAAAACAGCTTGACTTTTTTTCTTGATTCTGGTTATACCCAGGTTGCACAATGTGGTATTGTGGTGAGATGTTAACAGCTATTCCCAGTGAGGTGAGCTTAAGTAATTAAACCACTCTAGCTACTCTTAGGAGTACTTCTTTTGTTTGAGCCAGGCTGTGTTTCTGTACCTAACGCGTGTGTGCAAAGCGCACTGAGTCTACACTAGCGTTTCTCACCTTCTTGTCTGCTGAAAGGCAAATGAGCATCGTATCTGTGTTGATCACAACTGTGGGACTGTTCTGATATGGTTTTCCCGTGTAAAGACAAAATGGATGTGGTCATGAAACTGGAGAGGAGATGGGGACAGCCTGCATGGTTTCTTACTAGCATAAAGTTGAATTAAATAGTGTTGAATTAAAAGCTCCGTGGTGGTGCTAATGAGGGGTGGAAAGTGTTTACTTTCTCTCTAACCATTTTATCGAAGCAGATACAGTTTCAATTGTTTCAGGGTTGGAAGCTAGTTGCTTTCTTCCAATTCTTCTGAGGCTGCCTTTTCTGAGGACTTTCATCTTGCAATGAAGGTACTAATTTATCTTGTTTTAATTCTCTGGATCAAATTGCTGAACTTCTTACTGATGCTGCTTCTCATAGGTGGCAGCATTCAGAAAGAGGTTTTGCTTGTGCCGTTTTTGAAAGGCGTAAGTAAAAATATGCTTTGAAGTTGGAGTGTTTAAAAATGTGCGTAAAAAAGTTAAACGCATCTGTTATCTGAAACTGTTTTTACAACATACTATATCCCCAACATCAAAACTGGTATTACTATAAATGTATAGGCATTTAGGTACAATTCCAATGTACGTTAGCTTATCAGCATTTTTTCCTTGCAGTATCTATTTGGAAATGTATTTGGGTGTCCCCTGCACCAATCAGCTGTAAACATGCTTGGGAAGAGACTCAAGCTGCCTTCGGTTTTTCAAGGAAATGTTTTCAAGTAAGTTCCAGACAATCGTAAACTATCAATATGCAAAAATTAGAATCTTGGAAAGAAAATTTAAAACAGTATTTTGGATACTGTTGTAGTAATGCCGTGAAGGGGCATACTATATTATGTTTACAACTTGGTGGCATTAGAAACTGGAACAAGTGGAAAGGCCCAACTAGCTTGTGCTTATCTGCTAACTAGGGGGTTCTGAATCAGTTTCTGAATATCTCAAACGCTCTTAAAAATATAAATTTACCGAACAATGCTATGCTATTAAAAAGCTGAAAGCTGTCTGAAGCTGAAGAATTCATCTTTGAGACAAAGTCTTCCAGAAGTATGAATTTGAACTACTTTGTCTATACGAAATGGTCTGTGCAGATTATCATGGAATGCCCAAAATTTGGGCAAAGAAATTGTACTAATATTAACGTTCAAAAATTTATAGTGTGAATACTCGACTTCCTAGTTGATTAATGAGGGAACTAATGACAAACTGTTGTAAATTAGGAAAATCTTTAGAACAATACAGTGTAAAACCAGGCTTAAAGAAAAATTGTAATGCTCATTAATTTTCTTAATGGACAGTTCATTGTAACACAAGTTTTTAAAGCATTTTAGAGTGCTTAATTTCTCCCTAATGCTGGGCACCTCAAGAATAACCTCTCATACTCATGAATAAGCAGCCAATTCAGATAACAGCACTATTTCCTATTAATGGTTTTAATAACTGGATCTTCAAAAATTCTTTCTGAACTTTGTTTTAAACCTATACTAACACTTTCAAAGACTTCAAAATGTTTAGCTATCCTAGATTTCTGAAAATACATCCCCAGTAACTATTCAGTGTGTTCAAAATAAATATTTGCTGTAACCAAGAATGAATTTAACTTCAAGATTTCCCTCGGAAGAACTACTGCTTCATGAGTTTTGAAAGTACCCAAGAAGCACGAAATACATTGGCTATTTTAAAAGGCCTTAAGCTCTTACAGGTCAGAGGTTTCCCTGCCTGAAACATTATCTTCCAAAACAGGAGTCTTAGGTTCTCATCGTCCTAAGCTGTGCAAGGTTGTTATCACATTGCTGTTTAAATAATGATGTGATTGTTTTAAACTGTTACCTACATAACTATACATCTGTGATGTAAATACTGATTTAAAAATGGTGGCGTTTGTAATGTCTTTTGCTAATTCCTTCAGATTAAGTCTTAACCGGCTCACCGTTTCAATAACAGTGGTGCCAGGATCTTCACACTAGATGTGATCTGGTAGCACTCCAAGCGGCATCAGCATCAAGACTGAAAGATTTTGCTTTCCCATCGTTGTTGAAATGCATTGGCTATTTATGCAGGCCATTTCTCCTTTTTACCAAGCCAGCTTCATTTCTAATCTGTAACCCTCTTGCTCTTTCTCCTCTACCTTCCCGTACTGACAGATGAGTTGAATTTTTGCTGGGGAAAGGTCTTTGGCCCAGCATCTTTCCTTGATGCGGCCTTTGGGCACAGCAGGGGCCCATCACTCAACTGTGCTCACTACAACTCCAAAGAACAGATTTGCTCAGGCTTCCAAGGCATCAGTTGCAAACAGGAAAGGAAATAAACTTTTTTATCCACGTATCACCTATCAGGAGACTGTTATTTACTGGCTTAGGTTTTTTTTATATAAATCCAATGATATATTAAACTTTGGAGAACCATCTGGCCCTGTAAACTGGCCAAACCTGTTGTTCTTTAATACAGTATGTATGTAAGGTAATTTGAGAGCACTATCTTAGGAAAAACAGGGTCATAATAAAAATAAAGCTTAATGCAGTAAAAAATTGTAATTGCTACCAGAGGTCTGATTACTTCCTCCCCCAAAGGCTAAATGCTGCTCTATTAAGAATGCTTGTTCTGTCTTATTCTGCATTTTCTGCTTCTGTTACTACTTGCAGTATTACTCAGCAGTGAATTAAAACCATGTTTGTGTAGAAGAGGCCATGTTTGCCCTAATTCCTGAATATTTCTTTTAATTAGAGAGTTAGAAACTTGCTTTAACTATACTTGTGTCTGCAGAACTGCTAGCTGGGTTACAGAGCGGGACAGAGAAGAGCTTTTGGGGACCTTTTCAAACCACGGCCTGATCTGGGGTATGAAATCCACCGCATGGAAACTTGCCTGGGGGCAGTTCTCATTGTCTGCCTCTGCCTCTGTAGGCAGCTTCAGACATGTCAATGCTAATTCAGAATCACTCGGCTCCTTACAGAAGCTTCGAGGGCAAATACTTGCGTTGCGTTGGCTGCAATGCTGAGGTTATGCAGCTGAGCTGCAAAATAAGCAGCGTATGATTCTCGTTGGGCTTAATTTGCGTGGCGAGCTGCCATGCTAACAGCCCTGTAACAATTTTAAACTTTTTATATGTTGAATTACAGAGATAATCGTAGAAACCATACTTTATCTGTACTGGTTTTATTTCTAATTCAACCTTTATGTCCCAAGATTTTATAAACTTGATGAGGTCTTAACTGTTGAAGTAGGACTTTGAAATCCAGGCCTGGTATCAAAACTGTATTTATGGTCTCCCACAAACAACACAGCTTGGTCGTGAGAAGAGATAAACCCACAAAATTAAAGAGTCCTGGTAATTTCCAGCCACTATGGATTCTTTCATGAGTTAACTGGGAAGCTAGTCTGTGGTGGCATGTGCCTTCTTGCAGACTTTCTCTGCATAGAGTTCATTGCTTCTGAAATGAGTATGGGGGGACCTTAAATCTCCACACACCCCCCCTTTCTGCTACAAAGAGTCTTCATCCTTGTCTGTCCTCCCACTAAAGCTTCAAGTTTCCTTCCTCTCGGACTTAGTAGGCTTCAATCTGCGCTTGAATAATAAATGCAGAACGCTCCATTCCAGAAAGATTATTTTCATGAAGTTACGAGCTTGAAAAAGTCTGAACTGAGAACTCAGCGTAAGGACCGCTGTAACACTGGAATTGGTGCTGCACCCCTTACCTGCCTTCTACTTAATTGACTTTCAAATTGCATATAGCATATGCAGTGTTCGACGCAGCAAACATTCGCCTTGGGAGCAGGGGCAATCAATTTTACCAAAAGTTTCTTTTGATATCTGGAAAGTCTGGTTTATTTTCAGTCCAAACAAGTAGACAAGAACAAGTTTCTCTTAGATTGTCGGTCTACCCCAGAAAGTCAAGAGCATTTGAAGCCAACAAGCACTCACTCTCTCAAAAAACATCAGTATGCTGAATTTCTATAATAAATTTATACATAGTGAATATACAGTATACTTAAATAGTGAATATACTAAACCTGTAAGGGTTTTTTTAATAGAAATAGTACTAAGTGAAAAATGAATTTATTAAATGAGAGGGAGAGAAGAATGTGACACTTACCTTTGCATTTTTGTTTGAATTATCAGTTAAGATGGGCTTTTGCAGGAATTTGTTGCTAAAATAAAAGGCAAAGTAGTAGAGCAAAGAGTTAAAATAAGTCTAGGAACAAGCGCTCTTCTGTCTCCAATTAAGAATATTTGGTTCTAGTGAGATACCAACTGACAGGTTTCACTCCTGACAACATAGTCATAAACAGTAAAAATTTTATAAAAAGGGTAATATACTGCAAATCATGTTAAGATCACCATATAGTCAGCAATGTAAACTGACTTTGTTAGCATTGTAAAATGTTGAAGGAGTTTAATAGCTGCTGGTAGCAATATAGAATACTGTATTTTTCTGTGAAATACTCTTCAAACTGTATTTATGGTAGAAATAATTGTAATAGTTCTAACTTGTTCTGCATATGCTATTCATTAAAGTCAAATTATATTAAGGACTTCAAAATCTCCGTATCAGTTAGATTCCCCCACCCTGCTGCTTGAGTTTATATTGCACTGAATTATTTTGAAGGAAGAGAAAATGATGGCAGAATTTACTGGAGAACAGTCTTGTCTTAAAAATGTATACGCTCGTCTCACAAAGGGAAAATCTGATCTATTTTTAGACAAATACTGACCTTGATAAAGAGATACGAGGAATTTATACCCTTCCTACTTGAAAACCATTAGAAAGGGCCAATGTGGAAGCTAACAGGCAAAAAGATTTATTGACTGTCGTGCGGGAGTACATCAGAGTCTGAAGGACTCATCTTGGAGTACGTAGAAAATACTAGAAATCAGAAAGTATTTCTAATTTCCTGGCACTTCAGTGAAACGGGAGGTATTGATCCTCCCCTTCCCTCTGCCAAGAGGTTGGGTGTGTCCTGGGAGGAGGCAGAAGACTCACTGGGATGGAATTCCAGAGGGAAGAGGTTGGGAACAGGTTCTGGCACCTCCAGGGCTACCTGCTGGGATGAGAGTGGCCTGCGGAGCTCCCTAGCCCCGAGCTTTCCAGGGCTGCGGCTTTGCCATCTGAGCCTGGAGGCCTGGGGCTGGCAGTACTGAAGAAACACGTTTAAAGAGAAGAAAAATGGAAATGTATCGATTCACTGGCTTGCAAGTTACAGGTTGAATTATGGTGAAAAAATGCCAGTCTATCTGAAGAAAAGAGCGCTACCCTTTCTTTCCCTTCTCCTGTCTATGTAGGAGATCCTCAAATCCTTCCTCTGTGAACCGTTGCTGTCCCTTACGTGATACTGAGATGGAAATACGGACAACAGCGAGATTCTGTCAGAAGCAGGCAGGAAGCAACCCCTCAGGTGAAATTACATATGATTAATGTAAAATTCATTGGGAGCACAGTTTTAACAAACAGTATCTTACCTGGTTTGAAATGACAAAAACTCATGAACAAAGACCTGGCTAAGTATATTGGGCACTAGATTTTTTTTTTTAATTAAGGTAATAAAAATGGAATTTTTTAAACCAAGAATGGCGAATGTTTTTCCTAGTGCAATTCTTCTAATAGCATTAAGCTTACAGAAGAATTTATTTGTAGGGAAAACTGTACTGAACACTTGTACTGCAAATGCAGAGAGCCAGAGCCTGAATAATATTTCCCGTGCGTACAGCAAAGGAGTAGGATTGCTTAATTTTCAGAGAAAACGTAAGAAAACTTTTCAGAGAAGTAGGACAACTGAAAGCAAAAGGACATCCCTCCTAATTCTCTTTAAAATACGTGCTTTTAGGAGCAGACTTTCTGTGTGGTATCTTGTCACCTCTAGTAGCTGCGCTCTAGAGACGCCCAGTGTAACAGGTAAGAAGGAATTTTATTAAAATAATATGAATGTATTATCCCGTTGGTAATTAAGCCATTTTCCAAGCCTTGTGCTGTATGTCTTTGGAGGAACTCCTATTCCTCTGGAGGAACTCCAGAGGAACTTTGAAGCATGAGGTAACCTGTCCTGTCTTGGAGCTGGGAGGTGTTTGCTCTGAGAGGGTGAACAGAGGGTGAGACCTGGCCTGGACTTGGTCTTCTCGCGTTGCAGCTTGGTCTTTCCAGAGTTCTGTTGGTTTCTAGGAAGGCTTAGCAATTTTGATGGCCTACCTCAAAGAAAATGAAGTGATGCTTTACTGAGATCTGCAGGGTGTTGTTGGAAATGCTGTCCTTCAGTGTCGACAGCAATCTTTGCTGTCTCGTGCTTTTCAGAGCCACTGCTCATCCTACCTCACGCCATTGAATTTACTGGAGCCTTCCTCAACTCAATTTCCAGAAAAGCCTGTCTGCTTTGGCATGACTTTCTGATGCCGTAAGAGCTTGTAAAACAGTCTCACCAGCTTCTCACCCCATGGAAAATCAGCCTCGGCTCACCGCTGTCACGTGGCAGTGTCTCGTATCCTCACCGGAGGCTGCCAACGTGCTTCCTCCAAGCCTGTTCTCCAAGAGGTCCCCATCTCCATCAAGCAGTGGTAGTTCACCTCTGAATTTCCTGGTCTTTCAGTAGCTTCCCTTCCTCACCCCTCTTTGACTGTAACTCCTGTTCTCTTGCTCTTGAGGACTATAGTAACAGATTTTTCTGGCTGGTCATCCGCCCATAAAGTTCTTTCCCAAGGGTTGAATTTCATCTTCATTAAAGCACAGGTACTTTTTTTTTTTTTTTTTCTTTCAGGTGTCCCTGTTCTGGGGCGTGAACACTTGGACGCTAAGAACTCCTTTGCCCTTCTTCGGACTATGCTTGCCCTTTTGGAGATAGGAAGATTGACGCTGCAGAGAAGGAAATGGCTATTCTTACCCAACTTAGAAAATCACCCTGGCTTAAGATCTTCTAACCAACCAGCAAGTTTATATAGCTGATACGAGCTAAATGGCTGTGGAGCTCTACCCCGGCTTTCCAGCCAGCACAGTGCTACCAGAGAGGCGTCTAGGAAGGGTGCACAACTGCAGCGAGTGATCCTGGAGTCCTTGTCCTCGCTAGAGGTGTGAGGCTCCTCTGGAGGAAAATCTTTTGGAGGAGAAGTCAGCGTAGGAAGGAACAAATTGTCCTGTTCATCTAGTCCTTACAACAAGGTTAAGAGCAAGTGCCAGACTACGTGACCAGAAAGTGGAGACTAGATAGCCATACTACCCCGAGCAAGAACTTCAGGAGAACACCTTGCATCTGGTAATTCCAGCAAAGGGCAACTGGGATTGAAAAAGAGTCTGGTGTTATCTCTGTGTCCTGCTGTGAGGTTTTTAAAATGAGGCACTGGAGCAGGTTGTTCAGAGAAGCTGTGGATGCCCCAACCCTGGAAGTGCTCAAGGCCAGGTTGGATGGGGCTTTGAGCAACCTGGTCCAGTGGAAGCACAAGTCTGATGAGGAGCGGCTGAGGGAGCTGGGGTTGTTCAGTCTGGAGAAGAGGAGGCTGAGGGGAGACCTCATCGCTCTCTACAACTACCTGAAAGGGGGTTGTGGTGAGGTGGGTGTTGGTCTCGTCTCCCAAGTGATGAGTGACAGAACCAGAGGAAATGGCCTCCAGTTGCGCGAGGGGAGGTTCAGGCTGGATATTAGGAGAAATGTCTTTACTGAGAGAGTGGTGAGACACTGGAATAAGCTGCCCAGGGAGGTGGTGGAGTCACCATCACTGGAGGTGTTCAAGGAACGTGTGGATGAGGCACTGTGGGACATGGTTTAATGGGCATGGTGGGGTTGGCTGGATGATGGTTGGACTCAATGATCTTACAGGTCTTTTCCAACCTTAGTGATTCTGTGATTCTGTGGAGGTGTCCCTGCCCAGGGCAGGGGGGTTGGAACGCGATGATCTTGAAGGTCCCTTCCCACCCACACCATTCTATGATCCCGGCGTTCTGGTCCTCACTAGAGGCACGAAGCTCCTCTAGAGACACTCCTTTGGAGAAGCCACCTTAGGAAGGAGCAAATCGCAGCCCTTCCCAGGCCGTGCTCTCCTTTGGGCCATGGCTGACATCGCCTACCCCGCTCTTGTCCTCTCGGCCGCCTCAGGGACGGGCTCTCCCCTCTCACCGCTTCAGCAGGACGGGCCTACGGCTGCCCCACGGCCACAGCTATGACCAAAGGCGCGCCTAACCCCGCTCAGCGGCCATTTCCCTCCCGCCTCTCGCTGAGGGGGTGCTGTCCCCATGACCCCCCCACCCTCAGGGGGCGGCGGCGGGGCGGGGCGGCGGGGCGGGGCGAAGCCCCGCCCCGCCGCCCCGCCCCGCCGCCGCCCCCTGCCCGGCCGGTGTCTGCTGCCGCCGCCGCCGCCGCCTCTCCCGGCGGCGGGAGGGCCCCCCTGGCGGCGCTGAGGCGGTGACTGGCGGTAAGGAGCGGGCCCGGGGCGGCGGGGGGGGGGGGCTCGGTCGGCTCTGCCCCGGGGGGAGGCCGCTGCCGGGGCGCGGGGCGGAGGAGTGGGGCCGCGGGGCGCGGAGGGGGCTCCGTCGCGAGTGGAATTTTCCCGGTGGTTGAGGCGCTTCCCCAAGTCCCGGCTTGGAACGGGCCGGCGGATGGGGCTGCTTTGTTTCGGGTTAAGAACGGGATTTAAAAAAATATTGGGCTCTTTTTTCTTTTTCTCTTTTTTCCCCCTCTTTTTTTTTTCTTTTTCTCTTTTTTTCCTTTTCCTTTTTTTCTTTCCCCCTTTTTTTTCTTTCCCCCTTTTTTTTCTTTCCCCCTTTTTTTTCTTTCCCCCTTTTTTTTCTTTCCCCCTTTTTTTTCTTTCCCCTTTTTTTTTCTTTCCCCTTTTTTTTCTTTCCCCTTTTTTCTTTTTTCTTTCTCTTTTTTCTTTCTCTTTTTTCTTTCTCTTTTTTCTTTCTCTTTTTTCCTTTCTTTTTCCTTTCTTTTTCCTTTCTTTTTCCTTTCTTTTTCTCTTTTTCTCTTTTCTTTCACTTTTTTCTTTCACTTTTTTCTTTCACTTTTTCTTCTTTCTTCTTTCTTCTGTCTTTTTTCTTTTTTCTTTTTTTTTTCTTTTTTCTTTCTCTTTTTTCCTTTCTCTTTTTCCTTTTTTCTTTCCTTTTTTCTTTTTCTTTTTCTTTTTCTTTTTCTTTTTTCTTTTTTCTTTTTTTCTTTTTTTTTACTTTCTTTTTCTTTTCCTTTTTCTTTTCCTTTCTTTTTCTTTTTCTTTTTCTTTATTGTAAAGTAGAAGTGGTGAAAAGGGGATTGCTTTGCGTGGGGTACACAGAGCTTTGAACTGCTGTGGAAATCGGTGGGGTTTGGGCGCCGGGCATCCCGCCGGATCAAGTTCCCATGACTTTTGCCTTGTTAGGGAGGAGTCTGGGGCGAGCGAGAAGGTTTTTTTATTTAATACTCAAAGTGAAATGAATTCCTGGAGCCTTTCTCATATTTTCTCGTGGTTCAGCTGATGATGTTAAACACTGCGCGTAGGCTCACGGCGTTTGCAGTCGTTGCTGCAGAAATCCCTCCCGTGCGGACAGCGGGGCGCAGGGCTTTGGGAAAACAAGCGGAGCGGATGCGGAAGGATGCGCCTCGCAGGGCTGAAATGATTAGACTGCGCTTACCGGATACGCCCTTGGTGCACTTGAGAGATGGTATTTCAAGCATATTGTAGGTGAGAAGGAATAGCGGAAGTTTTCGCTTTCTGGTTTTAAATACGGACTCACCGAAGGGGTGACTTTCGGGAAGTTGTTCCTTTTTTTATTTTTTTAAAGCTGTAGGTGTCCTGATACTGCTGGCAAATAAAAGCGCTTCTGAAATGAGCTAGGAAAAATGCTGACTAGGTATTTTGTAGGAGCCCAGCAAAAGTTAAGTTACAAAAGTCCTCGCTTACCTTCCCCAATAGGGATGTTTTGTCTCTTGAGGTGGAGCGCAGCAGAAACCCTCCCCGACTGCTCTGCGAACAGGACTTCGCTTTTTTTGGGAGAGTGCTAATGACTGTCTGGGGAGGAGGCAACGGAAGTTTTGGAGCCTGAGGCTCTTAACTATGAACTACTCATTTTGCTGTTAACTCACTTTTCCCTGTCTGGAGGCTGAGGCTCTTCTACATCTGTAAGAGAAGAGGGAAGAAGGACAGCTGAAGAGAAAACATCGAGCTGCCTGGGTTAATGCCCTGAAAGCACACCTGCAGCGAGAAAACGTCGTGAGGAGAGATTAGCTGCTCTCTCGACTGTACGTACGAGCAGAGGAGAGCTTAGCGCTGCACTCGGCGACTAGTTGTAGCTGAGCGCAGGAGTAGTTTGTACAACAGAGAGCGTTGGCTGGAGGTTACGCTTAACCGATGTTGGAGCTGTAAATCACGCCACTGGGAAATTCTGCCCCAGGGCAGGTATGAGCTCCTTGTTTCCTGCTCAGGTTTGATTATTCTCCTTTTCCCCATCTCCTTCTGCACGGATACAGAATGTTGTTTTCTATCGCTTTAAAAACTATGGGGATTTGTAAGCTTGATGGCGCAGCTTTTTGATACCGCTGCCCAAATCCCGATCTCCAAATGGCAAATTAACGTGAGCTTTGAGGTTTTTCTGTGTGTGAATGTTAACTCCGACATGAAATGCACCCGATCACATGAATAGTCACGCGCTATCACGGACAGCGTGTTACTTCACGTTTTGGTAGACAGGATTCCTATAGTCCACCGCTCCGTATGTTTTTGATGGGTATAAATGTGAGCTGAAGTCTTTTGCTTCAGAAAGCCAGGCTGCCCACACGTCTGGCTTAAAAAGCTTCTGGAGAGGAACCCAAATGAGGCTTTTTTTGGGTGATGGCGTTATGAATTATACTTTCTGATGTGACTGTCAGCAGTTGCTATTAAAAATACCTCTATCCAAATAAACAAAGCAGGATTCGATTGTGACTCTCCATCTCGTTAGTGCTGGTATTCTTGTAAGGCTTTAAGGCAGGGAGAAGGGGAGTATCCCGCGCTGGAGGAGGGAGTTGGTCTGTCAGAAAACGTTACTAATAGCTGTCAGGCAGTGCTTCTCATGTGTAGAAGAGCTCTGCAAATCTGAAGTCCTGTGTAAGTCTCCGGGAAGGTACTAGCGCTTGTTTCCTGGGCACTAAAGCACGAGGTAGATTTAAATGCGGATTTCAAACTGACTCAGAAAAAAAAGAGGGTGTCTTACGTTGTACAGTCAATATGCTAAATGCAGTATTTCCATTAGCTTCCCTGCTTTTTATTATTCACTGCTGAGATTAGCGGCAAGAGTTTTTGAAGTGTACTTTTGCGTCGTGTATTCTTTGTGACATTTCATCCGTCGCTTCCCTCGGCCACTGCAAACACTAGCGGAGGACCAGGTTTAAACCTGTTTCTGACCATGACCGGTTTCGTATTTTGACGGGATCCGTGTGCCAAAGCGTTCAGGCCTTTTTTTATTTTTCATCCGGAGGGCTGCTTAATCCCCAAAAAACCCAGGCTGTTGATTTTACAGCAGTGGAACAGCCACCCGCAACTGCGTTTCTGCTGCTTGGTGGCATATTATAAATCTCTGCCTCTGCTCAGGGGGAGGGATTTGGGATGTTAAACTCCTTGCCAAAGGCCTCTGCAGCGCTGCCATGACCAGAGTACTTTTGTGGGATGTTTGCGTGTTCCTAATAATAACATGTTTCCTAAACGTAGTTAAAAATTGCTTCAGTAGATGCAATAACATTCCATTAACTTAGTGACCTGCGGAAGTACTGTAAATAAAAATAGATTTCTTTTCCTCTTTCTTCCAGGCCAGAGCACTATGCTGAGGGCTTGCTGGCTTTTTTTTTTTTTATTTTTAATTAAAAAAAACCCCAAACCTTCCGTACAGTAAAATATCAGCTAGTGTCAATAAACAGTTTACATGAGACTCTTCTGCAACTGTCCGTTGGCTCTCTGAAATCTGCCTGCGGAGCGTGAGTTATGCAGTCACTATGGTGATGCTGAAGAGGAGTGCGATCCAGAGAGGATAAAGCGGGACTGGCTGAGTAAACTGAATGGGAGCGGGAACAGAAGCACTTTTCAGGGGTGCAGCCGCGCGGCTCCCCGCAGCTCGACAGCCCAGCAACCTCCGCCTCTTCCCCGTCCGTCTTCTAATTGCAGGGGTTTCATTTGTCGGAGGAAGAAAGGCCCCGTGGAGAGGTGTGCTGTATACATGAGAGAAACACGCATATGCACGGTGAAGTGAATTACAAATGATTTACGCATCTTGTCTAACCAGATAATAGGAAGAAATTAAGTGCAGCAGCACGGAGAAGTCTATCAAAAGCCAGTCTCCAGCTACAAACCATTTAAGGGTCACAGGCTTGCAACGAGCACTTTCTAACATCAAAAAACACCGGTTTGCCCAATCCACAGCTCCATGGAACTATTTTGTTTCGAGAAGATGCAATCATGTCTTGCATGCAAGTGATGTGTCTTAGAAGGCACTGTAGTATCCCGGAAGGAACAGAATAAAAACACTGAGTAGTTAATATTGTTTTGATCATGCTTTTTTATTATTTCTTCTAGGAAAAGAGAGTTTTCTTCTGTTAAAGATATTCAGTATAACGTAGAGAACCATTTTGTGGTTCGTAGGGTTCAATCCTGTTCTCATTTGGGTTAGTAAAAATGCTTCTACTGCCTTTGATAGCAGCTTTTGTCCTCTTGAGGTTGTTCCTGACCATCCTGTTTGCCAGCAAATGGGCCACGAGCATGGGTACACCCCGTCCTGCCTTCTTAGTTACCAACCTGGAGCCCAAAGATGCGCGGAAACGCGTGCTGCCAGACGTACGTTCCTGAGACCGGGCACAGTCCCTTACCTTCCGAGATAGGAAATCCACCCCGTGAACAGAAAAATGCTGGAGATCTGCGATGGGACTCTTTTTCTGGGTCTCTTCTGGAGGACCCAAGCGAGAAGTTAGAACTGATGGACCCGAGAAAGATGCTTAGACTTATCTCGAGTACTGATGTTTGCCATTCTTGTGGTTAGACCTGATGATATACCAGAGATAAGTGTTGTCACTTTTGTTACGTTTTTTTTAAAAAAACATAACGGGTGATAAGCGTACCTGTTTCTGATACCACCGTAATTACCTGGAGTTGGTGGTGTGATGCAAGATGTGATTGCATCCCCTCGAAACAAAACAGTTACAGGTAGCTGTGGATTGGGAAAACATTTATTTTATCTTTTTTTGTAATGTTAGAAAGCGCTTGTCGCAAGCCTGTGATCCTCACATGGTTTGTAGCTGGAGATTGGGTTTTGATTGACTTCTCCATGCTGTTGCATTCGTTGATTCATGCGTTTTGTAATGTGTCTGCATACTGGCTAAGTCACAGCAAGCGGTGTAGGAATTGCTGCAAGTAACTTTCTAGTTCCCTTCAGGTGAGCGAGGCGGCCTTGGGGGAAGAGAACTACTATTGGTTTTTGCAGCTCCGTGCTTGGCTGCGTGCACTGATGGAGAGACTCTGGAGTAACTTCCAAGAGTGGCTTCAGGTCTCCATTCCGGTACCTTTCCCAATGACGCTTAAATCAGCTTTCTGTATGTTTATTTTATCCCATTCTGAAAGTTATGTTCGTGCCAATAAATTCCGCAAAAAAGCTTGGAGAGGAATGGTGGGGCAGATCCCCGGTGACTGTGTTGCAGCAATTTATGAAAATCTCTCAGTTCCTGGAGAAAGCATCTTTGGCATGTCCCCGTAAAATCCTACAGGCACTTCCAGTAAAATGTTGTCTCCAGGCTTTCCCACCTTGATTTCAATTCCCGGCTAAGAAAATACCGAAGGAGCAAGCTGGACTGACTCACCCGTGGTGGTGGTCCGACCGCTGGAGCGGGGCAAGGGAGGGTGTGGGACGCGGGGCTCACAGTATATGGGGAGATCGCTCGAAGCCGATCGTGTTACACACAAGACCGGTCACGCTTGTTGTCTTTTTGAGGTAGCTTTGAGATGACTTCACATCGGAGCGTTAGGGAAGGTCTGCTAGAACGGATGTAGACGTGAAAAGGAGTTTATTTACAGTGCAGAGCAGCTGAGGTTTGGGTGATTATTTCATGGCAAAATGGGATTTGTTTTGAATAGCTGCGCTAATTCTTCATACAAACTGGAAGGTCCTCACTTGTGTTGTGAGCAAGAAGAAGAGCTACTTCTTTGGGGAAGACCCACTTCAACCACAGCCCAGCAGGCTGGAATAGTTACGAGAGATGTGAATCTGGCAAGACTGCTGCTTTGCTTTTATTTTCTTTTGAGACCTTCCCGTAGGTTTTCCCTCTTGTATGAATCTCCTATCTGCTGCAGCCTTTAAAGCCTGAGAAGTGACTCTGAGAGGCAGAGGAGCGGGCGTTTCTTCAGGCCTTCTTCACCAGGCACCTCCGCGTAGCATCCCTCCCAAGCGCTGGGTGCTCTCCTGGTGCGCAGAGAGCGTCACTGCCGTAGCCGTCAGTCCTTGCCCGTGTGGTGGGGAGTCCCCCACGTCCCAAACCGTGTGACACCATCCTCTCTAGAGGCTGTTTCAGCCTCTGCCGTATCCTTTTCCCCAGCGAGGAAAGTAAGTGTCATCTCCGCTTGGGAGCACGCTGTGATGCGTTATGTGGCTGCCCTTAAAAACATTTATTTTTTCAGGCTTGCGCACGCAAGGACCAGCCAGTTTGTTCGTCAACTCCCCTTTGACTCAAGGCAGACACAAGTAATAGCGAGAGGCGCTTGTGTGAGTTACGCCTGCCTTCGCTCTGGGGACGTGCGCGCTGTCAAAAGCTGAAAGCTTCTCATTCCTCCAGCTCTCGGGGCCAAGAGGAAGGAATTCCAAATTAAACAGATTAGCTGCGAGCTCCAAACTTCTCCCAGCTGTGCCCGTGCCCCAGAGAGCGAGCAATGTAAATACAAGTTGACGTTACGCTTTGAAGTCGGTGTATATTTTTGACTGTTACACCAGTTCTCTGTTTTCTAAAAGCAATGAAATGAGTAATGCAGTGGGAGACTTAATCCATGTATATATCCCAAATACAAGCGAAAGCCAAGAAATTCCTGTTTCCCGTCAGTTGTGCCTTTTGCTTATGTTTATTTCAGAGGTAGAGGTTGGAGAACCTTTTTTTTTTTTGGTCTAGGAGACATCGAGCAGAGTTAAATACAAGCGCAGCCATATGTAGTCTCAAAAAGAAATTTGAGGCAAATCAACATAAATCAAACAGTATTTTAGGTAGAGGGTATTCAAGTTTTTTGTGTAGTTAAGTAATAAACAGAATGGTGATATAAAGAATATGGCTGTAAAATACAGAGATAAATCTGCCATATTTTACTTGGATATCGCAAGGGCTTACAAACGTTTAAGTTATTTTATATACCATATGTGCTTTATGGCTTAAACTGCAGAGAATTTGTACTTTCCTGCGAGACTATTACACTTCATGGCAAAATGCTTGAAGAATTGTCTATATATTTGTACAAGAAACAGTAACAATTCATATGGTATCATTATGGGACAGCTTCACCGCACCGTTTATGCAGAGTTTCCTGTTAAATTTCTATTTAGCCCATCCACAACAGATGATGTTGTTCCTGGAAAGAGAATTGACGTGTAGTAGCGTATGGAGTCCATCGTTGTTCTGGAAGGGTGGAAATACAACGGCCAGGCGTTCTCCACAAATGGAGTAGCTCGCGCAAAGACCTCAGCTTATTTTGAAGGGATTATTTAACTCTTTTGTCGTACTGTGTGTAGGTAAATCTGCTTTTTTTTTTAGAGCTCAAAACAATCCGTGAGGTTGATATTTGCCCAATAAGACCCCACTGTGCAAGTGGCGCGCCCAAGATACGTGCTCGGGTGTTACAAAGGGAATTTATTTGGAGGACGTATGGCTTAATAGTTTTGAAGCCACAGTGGCCTCTGGAGCTAGAGGCAGTAAGGAATGTATTTATAAAATTACGCTTTTATGTGTATTTTGGAATGTGAGCGCTGTCTATTAATTGCATTTACTTGCCTTACGCTTTGCAGAAGTGGGGCGTCTCCCTGCCGTTCCCCATTAGCTGACCCCATGCTCCTCCAGTATTTAAAAAAAGGACCCATGTGTTTAAATCCGCAGGGATGCGCTGGAGGGCTTCCGCTGGCCCCAAATACCGGGGAGGACCCCGGGAGTGAGATGCTGGGTGGGGGGTTCACTCGCGCACTGGGCTGGTTCAGATGCTGCTGCTTCCCTGCCGTGGAGGAGGAGGCATCTGGGTGCCGGGGGACGCGGCTGGGTGACAAGTCAGCACCCTCGCCCAGCTGAGGACCAAGCCCTGTCTGGATTCAAAGTGCCAAAGTCAATGCCTTGAGTTGCACCTTGGAGCGAGTGGGATGCGGTTATTGCTGTTGGGCCGTAGGAAGAGCTAACGGTATCCCCCAGCAAGGCACGAAAGTTGAGCAGTATTTTCGCTGCAGGTTTGATCTGGGATTTTTCGAAGCAACAAAGGACCCAGTAACAGCTACTGCCAATAAAAGCTCTCAATAATAGGATAGGATTTCTCTTCCTTACATCCTCGAGGTATTAAACTGAAGAAATTAAGCCACAACTGCCGTTCATTAAATGCTGAGGGACTGAGTTAATCTGATAAATGGGAAGATTGTTTTCAGGCAGAAGAGGGTGAATTGAGATGAGTCGCAGCTTTTGGGTTCACTGGAATTGATGCCTTTAGGATCAACTGTTATTTCAGCCCGCGTTTTTGTTTGCGGTTTGAATATTCTAAAAATGGTATTTCCTGTCGCGTATCTGAGCGAGATACCACACGTGCTTGTAATTTAAATGTTACGGGCCGCGTAACATATGCGGTAATAGAGATCAATGGCATCTTGTATCGTTTTCCTCTTCCCCAAAACATTTGGGTTACGTTTACGTGGCTCCCATGGGAGCTTTTTGGAGTCAAAACACATCTACCCTAAAGCCTGAGTTTACTGCCATTTTGAGGAAGAACGTCCTAATTCTTAAGGAGGAATTGGGAGCCCTCTTTAGAACAAAAAAGAACTTGAGAGAGAAATGATCAATTTATGGTGGTGTGCAGATGTAAAAGCATCAGAGAACAAGCTACATAAAGAAGCATAAGACTAGAAATGTTTTTTTTTTTCCTTTTAAATACTAGATGAATGGTGCTGCCCGTAACACACGAGAGAGTGCGTTTCCTTTTATTAGCATGACATCGTAAAAACAGCTTTTAAAGATCCATTTGGATTTTTTTTCCTCCATTCCTAGTAGTCGGTTTTGGGGATCAGCGAGCAATAGGGGAACTGCTATCTCTTTCAACACTTACTTCTTGCGTCTGTGTTTTTGTTAACATCGGTATCGTTTTTTTTGGAAAAACACGTTTCTGGAAAAGTAATGAAAGTTGAAAGCTACAGGCTCTGGCAGGTATGCGAAGGGTATTATAACTGCAGATGAGAGCTCCAGCTGCCGAAGTGGTTGCTTCATAGGCATTTATGGACTGAAGTGAAATATTTGGCAGGTGAATTTCAAACATCTTTTTGTTTTGTAACGGGAAAAAAACCTGCCGAATAATCCGTAACATGACGTTTTAAAAAGCGATTAGCAACAGACGGGGGGGGGCAGGGGGAAGATCAACATCTGGAAATAATAAAGGATGCTGAAAAACTTCATTTCGAACGAGAATGGGGAGACAGGCTGCAGAATGCTTTACTGTAAACATCATTTGTATTTACTTACATTCCCATTTTACGTTTTCTTTTTCACTCGCCCATCTCAGTGTTTTGTGGTTTGCCCCTCCGGCCAGCATCATCCCTGCAGCCCCTCCGGAGAGAACCTCGCTCACCGTGGTTTTTTCCCTCGCTGGCCGTCCCTTATCTCTTGTAAACGCCGGAGGAGTTTTTAATGGCAGTTTTTAACGCTCTCTGCTTACCAGCGTGCCCCACAGTCCTGGCTGTTAGAGAAAAAAAGCCATGCTCCGAGTTAGCATCGCGTAAGCCGTCGTTAACAAGCGAGGTTTGTTAAGGTGAAACAAGGTCTGAAAATTTGAAACTTCCCCATCTAGAAATAATCAATATATACTGCTGGAGGAGCAGTGCCGGCAACCAGAGGGAAAGGAGGAGAAGGGTGTGGAACGGGAGGAAAAAATGATGACCAAGTCAGAGACTGAATAGCTGTGATTTTTCTTTCCATTGCTACACTTTATTTTGATGAAGTGATTGTGTGGGTGAAGGATACACTGGTAGTTGTGTGTGTCTGAGCTATGATAGTCATTTGCGACTTGTTTGCTCCTTTTCTCTCTCTCTCTCTTTGTAAATGGAGAAGAGAGGGCTTATAAAATAACTAGCATAGTGCAAATATTTTTACTGAACATAAAGGTCGCGAGTTCAAAAAATAACGAAGGACCAGAGTCCTTCTCCATTGTGAGCTCTTGTTCGCTCGGCCGTGGAGTGAGCGGGCTGTGCCGCGGGTTATGGTGCTTTCTTAAAGGCTATAAACTGGCCAAGAAATAATGGGGAAATGGTAAAAATAATGACGCGTAGCATAAGATTTCACTTGGCTGAACTTTGGCGTGTCTAGAAACGAACCGTTCTCTAAACGCTACAGATAAAGAATGGCTTTTGTGGTTACATGATTATATGGTGTAGTGCCGTGCAATTAATAAATGGCCTAACTATGACTGTGTGTGCACGAAGGGGAATGGCTTTAAGTCATCGTTATCTAACCTTAATTAACGGAGTAACATATGTGCAGGTGGTTTTGTCTGTATGAACTCTGCCTGCCTTGTGCTTTCAGGCAAACATGAATACGTTCTGACATAACAAGAATAACTTTTTTGAAATGAACGATGTTTATCTGTGCCCCGTGGTGCTTCATTGTACTCGATTCCTCAGTCGTTAGCAATTTATTGCTTGCTTCTTCATCAGTCGGGAGAAAGAACTTTGGGGACGACATGCCCTTTGTAAGGACACGGTGACCATTTACATTTCAGTGCGTGACGTAAAACCAAGAAGGCAAGATGAATTATTTACTGGTTGCAGTCCTGCTCGGAGGACATCTAGCCGAGCCCTTTACCGAAGATGCTTTGTTGGATGAAGTGTAGTTTATTAATTGGTTTAAAGACCTGTACTTCTTCCAGGCTGCTGGCCAATGCAGTGCTTAGCAGATGCGTATGTTGTTTCTTGGCCTTGACTTATGTTTGACCAGTGTTTTATCTCCGGTGGATGCTTGTAGTCTACCCTTCAAGAGGGATGTATCGCTCATCCTTAGGGCCAACTCTTGCTTGTTTATAAGTCTAATGATTTTCCACTCCGCCTCTAACTTTACTCTGACGTGTCCCGTCTCTAAGAGCATAAGTCAGGGTTGAAGGAACTGACATGAAGCGATTCCTGCCCAGGTCTGGAAAGCGTCCGGGACCAACCTGCGCATTCCGCTCTTGGCAGGAGGCACCTCAGACGGCAGCGTGGAGCGGATGATGAGTCGCAGGCCGGTTCTGGTGGCTACAATACGTTCCCCGCCACCTCTCACCTGGGGATGCTCATGCAACTGCCCTCTTGCCTGAGCCCGTCGCACGGGGGGAGCTCGGAGAGACCTCAGGAACTGGCCGTTTGTTGCACATGTTATCTCGGTGGGCCTGTTTTGCCCTGATGGCTGTAGTATGTGTGCCTTTGCCATCAGCACTGAGTTGCTACAGCTTTTCAACAACAAAAAAACCATCCCCCCTCATCCTCCTAATTTTGTTCTTGGAAACAGCTGCACCTTTCTTAGTAAAACAGTGTTTTGTTTAATGGTGGGATGGAGGGGAAACCTCACCTGGAGCAGAGGCCTAGGATGGAAAATGTCCGTATTATAAGCTACAGATAAGCGGTATCGTAGAAAGTATTATGCAAGCGGTCCTGTACAGCTGTGGGACTTTCTGCTCTCTCTGATCTAGAGGCTGCATACATCAGATACTCTGAAGATCCCACAAAAGCTTAGATCTCCCTTAGATCCCCAACCCAGGAGAGCAGCGGGGGTTCATGGACAGTTTATCTGTTCCTGCACATCTGTCTCAGATTATACATGTAAAACACAAAGTACGCTGGATTTGTGAACTGCATGCACATTTTAAGCTTTGTGTGGTTTGAATATTATAAGGGGTGGGTTTCTTTGTTTTGTCTTTCAAGAGAATTTATTTCTACTCATGTCTGTTGTTTCTTCGTAGGTGGTTGGCGGATGATACGCATGTAAGTGCCTCAAGTTTCTCCTACAAGATGTGTTCCACAAATCCAGCAAATTGGGTCACCTTCGACGATGAGCCGCTCTTCCAGTCGCCTCAGAAATCGGTTGATAATCAGAGTAGTTGTAAAGCAAATGGCCTTAAACTCAATCTCTCTAGTGTGCATGAGTCTTCAAGTAGGTCATCTTCTACAGGCAGCACTCCACTCTCGTCTCCTGTAGTCGACTTCTACCTAAGTCCTGGACCACCCAGTAACTCTCCACTTACTACACCTACCAGAGACTACCCAGGAAGTCCATGCATCCCAAAACCTGGGACTCACATCCTTTATCCCATCCCTGAATGGCCATCAAACATTAACCTTCTTCCATCACCCGCGATTTGCTCATCCCTAACCTCGCAGAAACCTAGCAACCTTCCTTTGAACACCTCACCTAATGACTATCCAGTTAAGACTTCGGTCTCCACATCAACAGATGAAGGAAGCCCTAATCTGCCAGGGAACTGCGAGGAGTCAGGAGAGTTATTGGCAGCACCGGGGCAATTCCCATACTTCCAGAGTGACTGTGCTTTTTCCAGTCCCTTTTGGAAGGAAGGATGCTTGCTCAGCGCGTCACCAGCTAATGTTAGCACACACAGGAAGGACAAAGCTCTTGACAGGAGCATCTGTCATCCTAAAGACAAAGAAACTTGCCACGATCAGAAAAGCCTTAACCAGGGCTCCTTCAGCTACATCTGCGAGAGGCTGGAACACCTGCAAGCTGACAGCCGTGATGCTGCGGGAAGCCCATCCGGCTCCAGCACTCACACGTGGCACAAGCTCTCCTCCGCCGTCCCACGCAGCCTCTTCAGGAGCCGGAAAGCAGATGGGTGGCCATTCATGCTGAGGATTCCTGAAAAGAAGAACATGATGTCGTCTCGGCAATGGGGCCCTATTTACCTAAGCGTCCTCGCCGGAGGCATACTGCAGATGTATTATGAAAAGGGCCTGGAGAAACCTTTCAGGGAATTCCAGCTGCAGCCACACTGTAAGCTGTCCGAACCCAAATTAGAGAGCTATAACGTCTCGGGAAAAATCCATACCGTGAAGATCGAGTGCGTGTCTTACACAGAGAAGAGGAGGTATCATCCCAAAGTAGAAGTGATCCATGAGCCGGAGGTTGAGCAGATGTTAAAGCTGGGCACCACAGATTATAACGACTTCTCTGATTTCCTCGTAACGGTGGAGGAAGAGCTTATGAAACTGCCTACCGTTTCTAGGCAAAAGAGGAATTACGAAGAGCAAGAAATGACTCTGGAATTAGTGGATAACTTTTGGGGGAAGGTCACTAAGGCAGAAGGAAAACTCGTAGAAAGTGCTGTCATCACACACATTTACTGCTTGTGTTTTGTGAACGGAAGTGCCGACTGCTTTCTAACCCTGAACGACCTGGAGCTCCAGAAGAAGGACGAGCGTTACTTCGAGAAGGAGGAGGAGAAGAAATGGATCGATATTCTCGATTGCCATTTCCATAACTGTGTCAAAGTGCAGGAATTCGAGCAATCGCGAATTATTAAGTTTACGCCCCCAGATGCCTGTAGGCTGGAACTGATGCGTTTCAGGACACGGTATAATGGGCAAGACCTTCCCTTTTCTGTGAAGGCTGCGGTAGTGGTTCAGGGGGCATACGTTGAACTTCAGGCTTTTATAAACATGTCTTCAACTGCTCCCATTCCAACACGTTTACCCTCTGTGAAATACTGTGAAAACGTTATGATACGCTTTCCCGTTCCCACGCAGTGGGTCAAAGCACTTTGGACGATGAACCTCCAAAGGCAGAAGTCCCTAAAAGCAAAAATGAATAGGAGAGCGTGCCTTGGCGCTTTACATGAGGTTGAATCTGATCCCGTAATACAAGTCTCGGTTGGAACAGCAAAATACGAGAGTGCCTACAGGGCTGTTGTGTGGAAGATAGACAGGCTTCCAGATAAAAACTCAAGTAAATAATTTGCGCTTTAAAATGATGGGCTTGGGTGCACGTCTTCGCTGTTTTTATGCTTCTGTACCTCCATCAGCTTCCGTAGTTTGGGTTTTTTTATCTGTATGGTGGTATTGGTAGAAGCTGGAGTAACCTTTCAGGAAAAAGAGAACATAGCCTTATTTATTTATCTTTCTTTAAAGGACATTTTCCTAATTTATTTGATGGAGGCAGATGTGTTATTGTCAGTAATTATAAGTGTGCAGTATCATGGAAGTGGATCTCATCATTCTGAGTAAACTTCAGGTCTGTAGTAAGAAAGAGAGAAGGGTTTGTGCGTCCCATATACCAGCTGGGCAACGGTGGGATGGGAAGCGAACGCCAGTAGGTAAAATGATTTGCCCACCCAGTATCACACAGTTAATAGAAAAGGTGGTTTGGTAATTGTTGGGTCGTGGCTTTCTAGCATCATTTAAGAAACGGTAGGTATGATACATAACTAGAAGGTACTGTGGTCAAACCTGCTGTAGGAAGTTGACTGTGCTTTTGCAAGGGCTAATATCTATTACTTCTTTTATGGGTTTCTGCATTGAGATTGTACGTTCATGGCAATAACTGCATTGGCAAAACATGCCTCCCGTTTTATTCCCATTTCTCTCTGGCAGTGGTACCTCACTGAAAACTTGCAGCAATAAAACCAGCCAAGTTTATAGCTGTGGAGGTGGAAGTTGTTAATTTTCCACTAAGTAAAATAGTTAATTTACCTTAATTTAATGGAGAAAATATGACTTTTTGGAGAAGGAAAATATAAATACATGCTTTTAAAATTCCAATTTTTAGTCACGTTACCAGATCAATAGCCCTACGTAGTACTTTTCTAAAGACATAAAAATTATTGAGGAATACGGTATTCTGCTTCAAGTTCTGTAGAGTGAAGACATTTGGTCCTTTGCTTGGATATGCATTATGTGTATTTGAGGCTTTGGGAATCTGTGTAAGACAAGGGCATCTATTAAAGCATTTTGCCTAACCTATCTGTAAAATCTGTACTTTTAAGAAGGGGCTAAATGTGTAGTATTAACAAATGGATTGGCCTAGTCTTATAGTATCCTAACTGTGTGGACTAACTACCTCTTTAAAATGCCCAGAAGAGATTTAATCTTCTTAAGTCCTGGTTTCAGGTATGCTAGTATTAAGTTGACATACCCACACCCAGGTTCTGATAGCTAGATGTGTGTGCGGGTGAGAGTTAACATTCAAAACTATTAAAAAAAAATGAAGTGTAAAGGCAAAAAACCTCCTGAGGATATTTTTTCCTCATTTTTAACTAATTGTTGTTTAGGTAATTATGACTTCTATTTTATTTCATTTTTTCACAGTTCGATATTTGAATTCTGATTGATATATCAGTGACCGAAGTAACAGATCGACAGAAAAACTGAGGCAGGAGCAAATGAAAAGGGAATATTATCCTGAGCCTATATATGAACTAGATGGTTTTTGGTATTAAAACAGCATTTGAAAGCATCCTACATCAACGTGCTAGTGTGGCAGTTGTAAGAGTATGAATTATTGCATGGCTACTGGCAGATGAGAGCTAGTATTTTTACTAATGATGCTGCATGGAAGTACTGGTCCCTTTGGCGTGCAGACTGGGTCTTGCTTAGGCGATGAGGTCTCTCAAACCTCGAGCAATTGTGCCTTTCAATTTCTGTTGACGCGCACCGCAGGAGGATCAGCACTAACGCCGCCGTGGTCAGATTCAGCAATGACGTCGTGTTAACGCCATCTCTGGTTTTCCCCTTCTTTTGCTTTGGAAGAAGCTGTGGTCAGCTTGGACCTGTGGCTAATGCCATATGGTTCCTCCCGAATTGGCTAAGCCCTCCCTTTTACATGCTGCTTGTAGCCTGGGTACCTCACTCTCTGCTCGGAGAGGATGCCGGTGGCTGCCAAGCAATGGGCAGCGGGAGAGCGGAGGAGACGCAGCATCGGCAGACGCGCTGACATAAGGCAGGGAGCCAAGCCAGAATTAATGGTGGGAGAGAAACGGCAGAGAGAGGGAAGATAAGGGGAGGCAGTTGGGGGGACTGGAAAATGGACCAGGGGAGGGCAGAGGAGTTGATGGAGAGATGTAGGAGAACCAGTGGGCAGAAGAAGACTCTTGAGGTCTTCAAAATCTGTAGATATGGGTGTCTTGCACTCCAGGCTTCAAGGATTTGCACCGTGCTGCTGCGGCCTGTGTGTCTTCCCAAGGCTTACGGGACTGACTGTTCAGGTAGCTGTTAGTATTCTTTGCTATTTCATGTAGGTTTGCTTCTGCAAAATCAAGTCAACAATTTAGTCAGGCAATTTTAAAGAAGATTATAAGTCGTCCAAAGACTTTAATTCCCTGCAGTTCATTCACCTTAAGATTTGATGTGCACAATTAACTTCAGATGTACATTATTTGAAAGTAAGAACTGTTTTTTTTGTGGCATTCTACAGCTTTACATTCTTTTCTACCAGTAGCTTAAACTTTTCACATTTGAATAATTCCTCTGGCTGAGATCTGCAAAATCATTTGTATCCTTGAAATGTTCATGTGTTTGAAAAAACAGTTTGGTAGTAATACTGCCTGGTCAAATTTTAAACCTCTCTATCAAGTTTTCTGTACACAGTTAAGAGTTTAAAAATAGAGTTGTTCCAAGGCATGCCAAAAATCTGGAGGCAGTCAAACTAATAGAAGTATGTAAACTTTTATAAAACATCTACTGCAGGGAGAAAAATATGCCGAGGCTTTGGCTTTCAAAAAGCCTTTGTCCAAGGCGTCTTAAAAAAAACAAAAGGGAAAAGGAAAGGTTGCCTACAGTTATATTGTGACTCCATTTATAGACATTTAAATATGTTAGTATATGTTAGTGCTTCCTTGGGAGAGCGCTGGCCAAGCGAAGTCGATGTGGGCTGCGAGATACCCCAGATTTTTAAAAGCTGCCTATGCTTATTCAGATATATAAATGGAGAGTTTGGAGGCCGAGTGTTAGCGTTATTTAAAAAAAAAAAAAAAAAGTTAAAAAGCTATAGGCTTTGGAGGGTTGATCTGCAAATGGAGTCTATGTTTGTGAAATCGGGGCGTTGTATAAGGAAATATAGAACGTTTTATGATTTCAGCGCAGTACTGGGGCCAGGCTTTGTACTGGAGAAGCTGTCGCACCCGTGTTGCCCAAGGAGCTGGGGAGAGACTAGACTTCGAAAGGCTGTGGGTTAATCTCTTGCTGTGTAAATTTGTGCCCTGCAGTGTTTCCTGCTAGGACACCTCCATCCTTGAGCTGTTGTGTAAAGAAACAGTTCTTCAGCTGATTATTTCTCCTTTTCTTCTGCATCATGGAGCCACAGTGAGGAAGCAGTGATTAAGCAACACAGAGAAATGGAGCCAGGGGAGCTTGTGGCTGCTGGCAGCCTTTAGGGTCTGAGCATGAAGTGTGGGAGGTGATATGGCTCCCAGCAACCTTCAGCTGCCGCTTTTTCGTTTTCTAAACTGCCTAGGTAGAAACTCCAAGCCATGACTTTATTAGGTGGGCTCCATCCCTGCCCAGCCACCTCCTTCTTCCCCAGCACCGTTGCAAATTGCTCCTTGGCAGTGGTACCTTCCCACTCCCCTATTTCCTACGTTTTTCTCCCAGAAGGTTGGATAAGTGCACCCATTTAGACATAGCTGCAGGAGCTGTTAACTTCTAACAGTCCTGATGTAAATCCGTTCTTAGTAATTGTTGATGTTTTCATGTTTAAAATAAGACTTTTAGAACTGGACCTATTTTGGCAAAAATAGAATTACTACTTAACTAAAATAACCAGCATGTTTTTTTGACCTAAATTGCTTGGCTTCATGAGCCTTTCTCAGATCAAGGTTGCCTGAATGCTACTCATACAGGTGAATAAGGGATAGATAGTGCGAGTAAATGCAGTAAAGTTAGATTATTAATTGTTTGTGAAGTGCTATATGAATACTAAATGATGGTTTGAATCTCGTTCCATAGTTTTACTGATTTGTTTGTTTGTTTTGGCTGTTTTGTTGTTACTCTTCAGAGAAGGAGAGCAAGAATTTGGAACATTTTTAGGCAATAAGAGCCAAATTTTCACATGTAAGACAGGAAAGACTTAGGTCTCTGAATTCACAAAAGTCTTAACAAGTTGCCTAGACACCTAAACCCCAGGGCTTCTGTCTCCTAAGTTAGCTAGTAAAAGCTCAGTTATCTCCCCAAATTATCTGGTTGCTTTTCAGGAGTGATTGGATTCCATCAGGCCAGATGGTCATGTCTCCACGATGCCTGACAGTCCATATTTTGGATAGCTGGGCTCGCATCCGAATATGTCGTCTTCGCTTCCACTGGGCACCTGTACAGACTTACACCATGCCTGCTTCATCCTACCTGTCTTCCCACTACCTTTTCTACTTTCTGGCTGGCATCTTGCTTATTCAACATTACAGGGTTTTTTTGCAAAAGGATCTTGTACATGCAGCCTCTCTTTCTTCTTCTAACTCCAGTGTAATGCAAGGGCTGGGAAACAATAGTTTTCATGGAGCAGAAATAACAAGGACTGGCCAGTTTTAGGTGAAAACTAAGGCAATGCTCACCACCTTCCAAAGTGTTGGTTGATCGCTCTGGCAGCCGATGGGAAGAAGTTGCTCCACACTCCTACTACAGCCCAGCAGTGGGCAGAAGAACTTCTCCGCAAGTGAAGTGGTGAGTACCTCCTTCTGACATTGACGTTGGTACAGGAGACGGATAGGCTGGGGGGAACCCTGTGTTTTGAGAGTAGGCAAAAGGGTCCAGTGGAGGCAGCTCCAGGGGACCCAGGGCAGTAGCATACCCAGATCCCAAAACTATCATCTCTGCCTTTGCAGGTTACCACCTAGGGGAAAGGACGGACCCCAGAACTCATCGGATCCCAACACTGAGACCACCTCATGGGTGTGGGTTAGCTGGAATATAAGCCCAGAGATTTTTTTCAAGTGTTGTATGGTACTGAACCACAACTGTGCCATGGCTAACACAGGAGCCTTTAGCAGCGGGCCAAGAGGAGTGGCCCATTTATGCCTGGGCTCAAGTAAACATCTACCATCCAACATTTACCATCAGATACCTGTCCAGGAAGATTCCAAGCAGTGGTTATTTCTGGATTCCCTTTCTCAGAAGACAAAATCATTTTCCAGACAGATCCCATTGCTACTTGTTTCTCCATAGGCCTCCCTCGCACAACAGGAAGGTGCTGAATTTGATCTCCAAAAGCCCTTAGATCTACACCCTTTTCCTGCTACCGCAAACGGACTCCAAACAAGGTGCTACTGCTCTTGGACAAACCCTTTCTCCTCAGATCCTTGGTCAGCCATAGCCCCAGAGGCAGAGTGTGCTGCTTTCCTGGCCAGGGCATGATGTGCCGTCTTAGTGTTGCGACTGCTGCTGTGAAGGACCCTTCACTTACTGCTGACATTGTGCAGTCTGCGCATCCCAACCCAGCAAACAGCACAAAGACCAGGTCAAGTAAGTGTGTTGCCATCTCAGCACCACCGCTGGAGAGTGGAGGAGGTCCTGGGAGCCAAGAGGAGCACAGCTTGGGTGGGTTGTGGTACCACAGGTGGGATGATGTCTCACAGTTCGGCTGTGGAATGGGGTGCTGCTTCTGGTCTCCTTCACCGCTGGTGTTGCTGTCGCCACAGCTGTTGCTGGGATGATGGCAGGTTCAAGGATGGAGAGGCTCACCCCAACAGGGTTATCGTTCCACCATGTCCAGGCAGTCTGGAAGAGGGACTGTGGACCAAGAGAGTGTAGGTGCAGGAGAAATGGGCTTGGACACAGCAACAGATGACCAGCAGCAGATCGTGGACAAGGCCCACATCACAGAGGTATACAGATCTGCTTTGTCACTGTGTACATCAGGGACGAAGCTCCATCTCCTCCTCATACTTGTTTAGTCCTCCTCCAACTTCCTTCTCAAGGAACTGGCAGGTGGTTGTAATTCTTGTTTCTGACTTTGTTCCCTCCTCTATTTCAGTAATAAAGTCCCTAATGTTACAGTTTTACCTGTCTCTGTGTATTGTATTATTGTTCTGAGACTTCAGCCACGCGCTGTGTGCCCCTGGCATTGCACTCCTGTGAGTAAGACCTTTACGGACTTGCAAATCGGGTATCTTTGTGCTTTAGCGCCTTGAAGGACTCTGTCCTGTAGTGCGCTCCGAGGTGTGAGTAATGTCTCGCACACACTGGGAGCAGTGATTTAGCACGAATCGCACTCAGTACCTCCTACTCCACCCTCATACCAGCCTTGCCATATAGCCGTGTGGGTGACTCTGGGCCCGATTCACGCACAAGTGAACTAAGTGGTAGGCTAGTGCATAAAAAGGAGGTGACAGTGCTGCTGGTTTTGGTCGTGGGCCGTGGTTTGGGTGGTGGTTGTCATTTTTCAAGTGTGGGGGTGTTGTAAAGCGTGTGCCTTGACTGGTGCGGCAGGCGGGTTGCAAGGTTTGCAAGGAGGGCTGAAGTTTTTCCATCCGATCTCTCCAGCCTGTCCTGCTCGATTTGGTTTCCCTCCCTCTGTGCCAGCTGTGGGGATGGCCATTGCTGGGCACCTACTTCTCCCAACTCACCCTAAAGGTCCTATTGTACTGGGCGTATTTAGGGGAGCTTCACTCCCCAAACTCAGGACTTACATATTATTTCCAGTGATCCCAACCAGTCTCTTTTACGGATCTGCCATTGCATTTATGAGTGCAAGTTGTATTACCTCTTCCTACAATTTTCTGTAACCAGTTCCTTAGGAGCATGTATTAGAGCCGTGCTTTGGTAGAAAGAAGCAGCTAGTCCCATTTGGGGAATGGTTGCTCTCTCTCCCATCATGGTACAGGTTTCTTTAAAGACACCTGGGAGACTTCATGGCCAGTGGCTGATACTCTTCCATGGTGCAGGACTCTAGTTGGTGTGTATATAGCATTATTTTCTGAAATCCAGTTCAGGTTTTCTTTGAACATTACAAGCATGAATTTCATGCTCTTTAAGCCTTGGTTTTTGGGGACTTTATGCCAGACTTGGAATGAAATCTGGAGGACAGTTTACTGAATTCGACTTTCTTCTGGTGACATCGGAGACACGTGTGTTTGACAGAACTCTGCCCATCAAACTGCCCAAATGTAAATTACCTCCTAAAATCAGAACTGGCTTGGGCAGGCTGTGAGGCAGGTTGCAGGGGAAACCTGCAGCACAGACCAGAGGATGCACCCAGCCCAAGGCTCCCAGAAGCAATGGAGATGTAGCTTTTAAAATTTATTTTTGCTTTACGAAATGCCGGTGAGCCTGTGGATGTGGAGTGTTACAGCGATTTTTCCCACGGGATGGATAAAGCTCAGTGTATGTTAACTCCATCTTCAGTATTTCCTTCATTCCAATACAAAATTGATTCCTGCCACCGGAGAAAGCGAGTGCATAAAGAATGGGAGGTTTTGGCCTGAACTTTTAAGATGCTGTTCAGTATAATGGATGAAAACCAAATAAACACTGCCAGGCTTGCCTTCGACAAAATATGGCCAAGCCTTTCTCTGCCTTTTTTTTTCCTGCAGCCAAATGGTAGTTAGTTGTCTATGCTGATGCTTAAAATCCTGGAGAGGAGGGGAAACGGAGAATTACTGCTTTTTGCCTTGAATAATTTGGAGAGGCAGCTGCAACATAAATGAGTCTTTTTGTTATATTATATTATACTGCTTTCACGCACATAGCAAGCCTGCTGACCTCTTTGGAAAGCAGGCTTTCCACCCCGGTGTTCCTGTGTGCTAGGAGGAGGAGAAATGCTTTCCCTTACGATTGCCACATATAAAAAATGCTAAAGCGAGTAGCAAGTGATCCCTCGGATCTAAGGCTGGATTAAAGTAATTTAGGATAAGCTGCAGTACATGGGCAGTCCTTCAGGACTCCGCTTTATAACATGACAGTTACTTCAGTAATACTTTGGTTTGGAAGAAACAGAGTATGTTCTTTTCCCATCACAAACCAAGCTAAAAAGGGAGTCCAGGTAGCCCTTATCCTGGCAGCTGGGATATATCTTGTTTGAGCAGCACTCCGAGCTGCGCCTTTATCTTCCTGCTGTGGACATACCGTAATAAATGATGTAATGCAAGATAGCTGTAGTACTTGAAATAAACGTTCTAGTAAAATTCCTACAGCAGAGAGCTCTGGAAAGGGTGGTTGTTGGACACAGGGAGGCATCTCTGCCTTGGCTAAGCTGGTTTTTATTTTTCTATGAGAGTAAGAAATGTATTTTTAAGTGAAAACTGAGGTTCTTCGCTAATAGTCTGAATTTAGCAACCTATTCCTAAGTTTGTAATAATCTTCTCCTAATCAGAAGCTGGGAGGATTCGGTAAATCTTGTGCAAATTAATTTGTAAAACTGCAATGATTGTGAAAAGTGTGCTGAAGCAGAGAAAAAAATGAGTAAGGGGTCACCTTATGCCCAAGTAGCAAAAGATTATCCATAGAATAATCTTGTATCATAACAGCTATGCATTAATAACAGATAGAGCTGTGCTCTCTTGCTAGCAGATTCACCTTGCCCTGTAAACAAAGAAAAGATAATTAACTGATGGTGGTTGTTTTTTTTTTTTTTTCCTTTTCCAAGGTTCAGATCATCCACACAGCCTGTCTTACAAACTGGAACTCGGATCAGACCAGGAAATACCGTCTGACTGGTATCCATTTGCTACTGTCCAGTTTGTCGTTCACGATACCTGTGCCTCAGGAACGGAAGTCAAGTCACTGGGCATAGAGAGCGATGTGCAGCCCCAGAAACACGTGGTTCAGAAAGCTTTTTACAATTGCCAGGTATTTTTAGGGCTATGTTTTCAGTGTTTTCCTCCTCTTCTTCCTCCCCACTCCTCCCTACAGTATTTGCAAGGCGAATGTGCTTTGTATTCTAAACATACCTTGCATTCATTTGTGATAATGACTTTGAGCAAAGGAATCATTAAAAAATAATTCCTTGTCTCATCAAAGATGATGCTGAAAAACAGAACTGCAAATGCAGCGTTGTTTTTCCTCAGTTGAGCTATTTTTGGGAGAAGTGGTTTTGAAATCTGTTGGGTCTGGAAATGTTTTGATTCTGTGTCAAAGCTTTTATTCATGCTGTTGCTGCAGTTCACACTTTCAGTGCCCAATTATTTGCTAATTCTACCTGGGTTTTTTTTTTGTTTTCTAACTACAGGTTGAAATTGAAAAGAAGTGGATTAGGCTGGATGGAGAAGATCCAGATAAGGCTGGCAACTGCCTAATGCAGTAAAAGAGGACAGGAGGCACCGTCATAGGATATTAGTAGGAATCAATTTACATAGGAAATTCTATTGTTAGAAGAAGCGCAGTGACCTAGTTTAGGATAAACACGGTCACTGAATTTTTCTTTCTTTTTTCTAGTGCTTTTGGGTTTGATTCTGCAGATCAGTACTGGTTTGACTGGCCTGCGTTCAAGTAAACTTCCTGTCGTGGGAATAGTGGTATGAATAAGGTCTCCTTGTAAAGAGTTGCAGGATGTGAGCACTTAACTGACTGATTGTAATATATTGTTTTCCTGTTGCGTATCTATGACTTGGGAATGATCTCATACTCCATATTGAAACCTAATGGTAACTACTCAAAGAGTTCATGTCACTTGGACATATAATATTCAGCAATAAGAACTGCCAGAGCACTTACGTGCAGACCAGCATCTGTGTAAGGTCCAGCAGGAGCAATTACATTTTTTAGCGGTGTTTGAAAACCGCAGTCCCCCATGTTTCTGCTCCCCTCGATATATGTGAACAGAACAAGTCGTAATATTATTCATTGTAATATAATATCGTAATATAATATTATTCTCGACAAGAGCCTCAATTAATGAGTTGGAAACTGGGTGATTTCATGGGTAAAATGGGAAACGTTCCTCTGTAATAATAGTCTTCATTTTTCTGTGGCTGCGAGCATTTCCTCCCCAGCACTTTATAGGTTCACTCAAAGTAATCTCTTGGGCAAAAACCCATATGGCAGATGCGATGGACGTTTCTGTCCCAGCGTTAGACAAATCTTTTTCACTAGTACAGCGAGACAAGGGGCGGATCGTCAGCAAGCGTAAATCAGTCCAGGCCCATTTCATTTGATGAAGCTTTGAGAATTTACACCAGCGGAGGGTTTTCCCCACTAACTGAAGAAATGGCTGGTGGCTGCCGTTTGCTGTGGGTCTCCTTTAGGATTCAAGTTCCAGATGTTGGTTTGGAAACCACAGGAGCTGTTGCTCTGAGTAACTTTTAAGACAGAGGACATGTCTTTCCGTGCATGGGGAAGGGAGATGTTTTCGTGCTGCTGGCTCTAAAGGCAGCATTTTCTGGGGGGAAACAATGCAGGAATAGACTATTGCAAGGGAAGCGAAGATGTGATGCTTCAGCAGGCAGCTTGAGCTACCAACCCCGTATCAATGCGTTAACTGTATTTTCAACAAATTATTGGCATTTAGGAAAAGGTTCTAATGCTTCCCCTCAGCCATTATCCCCTTTGTTATTTTCTACAGGCTGTAATTCCAGGTCTGAAAAAAATCTGATAAATTAAAAAAATGCTTCTGATACTTTTTTTTTGTGTTGTAGTTTTCCTAAAATTATCCTTCCTTCAAACTGAAATTAGTGGAGAACAAAAATATAGTAATGCACTAAGGCTCACTTTATATTTTGTCACAGCTTGTAACTGTTTATATGAAGACTGTGTAAAAATACAGATAAATGTTATTCCCCAAAAGTAGAAATATGTGGGATATGCACTGAGAAAATTACCAGTCTGAGGAAACAGAAGGCCATAATATGAACCTAGTTCATCACAATAAATTTTTCCCCCCATTTGGAAGCTGAGAATGAAATGGGTAATAGATTCTATAGTAAGTCCCGAGGGCAGGTTTTTTATGGGTAGTGCATTGCCAAAGCCCCAAATAGACTATTATGGTATTTTGGCTTCTCTATATATCCCTTTTTATTAGCAGATTATATTATTATAAATCTAAGCAAGTGTTTGACTGTAGTAGTGATCCAAATATGTCTCGGCTGTTGCATCTTCCATCCGTGTTTTGACTTGAGAAGCCATTAGCACCTTCAAGTCATGTTTGGTTTGGTTTATTCATATTTAATTTTGGTTTATGTACTTCTCAGCTGAACTAAGGGGCACAGTGTACGCTAGAGCAAAACATACACATTTTGCATCATGGCAGAGCTCTGCAGCTTGCTGAAGTCCCTGGTTATACTAGAGCTACACTATCTATTAATCTCTTTGCTCGGTAAGGTAGGGGAAGTAAAATACCTGTTGCAGACACCTGCACTAGCCTTTGTCTGAGGCTGACTTGTTTTGATTGACGTTAACACAGCTAATTCAATAAATCTGTTAGCAGTGGTTATTGTCCAAAGCCTGTCTTGCCCAGCTGGCCCCTATTTTTCTGTTTTTAAGGGGAGAGGCAGGCTGTTTGGGGACTCCTTCACCTTAGGATCCCCATTTGCAGCACTCATTTCCTGGTGGTGTTACGGGTCCTGCAGAAGCAATGGCCACTTTTCTTCTGTCAGGTGTCTGCTGTATCTTGGGACATGTTCAAGAAGCCCATGTAGTGTTAATCCCTCAAGAGATGAGCTACTGTTTTGAATGGCCTAAGTGGTGAACAGCCACGTTACAAGTCGTTTTTCCTGCTAGTGACTCTGTGTTATATCTGGTATGGTGCAAATGATCGTTCAGCCTTACTGAACTCGTTAATGTAAAAAGGTCAAGCGACAGCTTTATCTACGTTGGATTTCCGTCTGAGGCCTGCAAGACTTGCCATTAACTTTAATTGGAATTGGATCAGGATCACAGGGAATTAATTCCACAGAAATACTGCCACACTGAAAGAAAGTTATGCTGTTTAATGCATGGCTTTCAGTTTAAACCTGACAATTGGTGCAGCCTAAGGCTGAATAATTACCCTGTTCAGTCTCAAACTGATGTTTGCATGCCTTGCTGTCAGAATATTTAAAAATAGGCTGCAGTTTAATGAAAGAAAGTTTGGGTTGTCTGACTTCCCCCCCCCCCCCATCGAATTCTAACTTCTATTGCAGCGTGCTAAAGCAGAAACACCCTGGCTTCCCCTCTCTCATATTTCTTCTGCATTCACTGAAGTCCTTTGAGTACAACCTACTGAACAAATATTCTCAATATTTAGGACTCATTTGCTAACATTTTCTATGAAGGCGACAGCAGGTGATAGTGAGTAAACATACTGGCTTTGATTCTTTAGAAATCTGGGCTATAAGTAGTCTAACTGTAATTTGGGAGGGGAATGGAGACAAGGAACAGTTGCTACAAGCTGTTGTGATGCTCAGTGTCCAGCTAGCGGGATTGGAGCTTTAAATAACGCATGAGGTGCACTGGCATCATGCAAGGAACCCGGTTTCACACGTATCTGATCTCTGCTTGCCCACAGCTAGCGCCTGCAGTCACTGAAATTCTTCCAACTGTTTGGGTCACTTAAGATGCTGACACTTTGCTAACATTTCCTACAGGGCGGTATTTAGATATTATCTGTGTTGCCTTCACAAAGGACCAGCAGGGTTTGGGATATTTTATATTTTAAACAGAAATCAATGAGAACAGCTATTTTTATGGTGTGTTTGCCTTATTTACGCAGTGTCCTATTTGCTGAAACCGACAAACTTTATCTTTGCATTCCTCTTTCTCATACTAATTGTATTACTGTAGGTAAATGGTACTTGATGTCATTTTGGATTCAAACACTCATTGAAGTCAATGGAAGCCTTTTAACTGACAAAATGGGATCTGCATCAAAGTCTCTAAGAATAAAGGAGAGGCAAAAAAAAAAGGAAGGAATAGTGGTAATGGGCAGAAAAAAACCACTGTAGAAGATTCTTGATGCTTTTAAGTAAGCAACCTGCACTGCTTGCTGATTCCAACCAGAATAGAACACAAAAGAGAGGAAAAGAGGTGTTATTGAGTGTCAAAGCTGAAGCTTTGCAGTGGTGGGGAGCAATGGTCTGGCTGCCCCTGTGTAGCAGCTCTTGAGAAGTGAGGATGATGGTGCACTCCATTGAACACAATGCCAAGCCCCTGTCATCCTTATGTGCCTTGCTTTTTTTCCCTCCAGATTCTGTATTAATTGTCCAAAAGTACTTTACATGTGGAAACATGTTTTCACGTGTTGCTTTTACTTGTGTTTATTTTACTTGACAGACTTCTTAGCTGCAGTATTGGTGTCCACACCTCTATTTTACATTTATTTGTGGTTTTGTTGACTAAACACAGTAACTAACTGCTGCAGTTAGTAGTTCTTAGATATAATTTTCATAACTCTGAAGCAGTGCTCTTATTCTTAATGGAAAATATAATTTTATTTGGGTCTTTTGTCAGTATAAGTATAAACAGATCATGCTGATAATCTTGTAATAACATTTTGTAGATTGCATATTGATTAAAAAAATAAAGTTGTATTTCAAACTAGCAGTTTCTTGTCCCCTCACTAGAAATCTATCAAGCTTGTTTTACGTTTACTATAATTAACTGGTTGATCTCATATCATCAGGTATTGCAGTTTATTAGAAAGAGCAGTTCTACTCTGTGTGTGAGCAGGGGACATCACTCCTCGTCTTAGGCAAAGCTAGTTCCAGAAAGCTGAATGATGCACTGTATTCCGTTAATGATCATTTATGGCAGGCCCTTTTCCTGCCTTATTTGCATAATAATAGTTAGCCAAAGAATAACCGTGTTTTTTCCTATTGAGTACTTCCTCCGATCTCTGGGATATTTGAATATAATGTAGCGACAACTGTTTAAGACTTCCACAAATTTCAAAGTCTGCTCTTGAAATGAACTGTTACTAGGGAAATAGTGAAACCTCTGCGGGGAAATACGGGAATAAGGCAGAGGTTTGTGGGGCAGCATTCAAAGAATGGGCTTAAAGTATAAAATAACCATGCTGCCTGTCCTATGCTCCTGTGTCTGTAGCAAACCAGTCAGATATTCTGGGAAAGACTGGGAAATACAGTTAACATTTATTTTCACTTCGTTGGTGTTCTATCCTTCAGTGAGCACCTGCAAATGGAAAGCAGGTGTCTAGCAGAAGTATAGTCCCCTTCCAGAGCTTAAACAGTTGGCAGCATTTAGAAATATCAGTGAACAATATGATTCAGGTACATAAAAAAGTGAGATGGTAAATTGCTAGAACACAAATGAAAATATGAAAACATTTATTTTTGGGAGAGTTTCCTAGTATGTGCTCTGCCTAGTATATGCTATTTTATAGCCCTGTTTTTCCCTTAGTAAAAACAACCTGTAATTTTTTGCAATAACAGTCATAACATGTTGTAAGTGATGTTCACGCTCCCTGCTCAGTCCGTACTGACAGAAATAAAAGAAAAAGCATCGGCTCAAATTCGGCTTTGCCATCCCACAAACCCCAGTGTGATTAGGTATTTCTGGTTGTGGGTTGGTACAGTCTAGCATTACATTGCGTTGTGATAGCCTTTTCGGTTTAATATAGAATAACTTTCACGTCCCTTTCCATATTCGACAATAGAAGTCCGAGGAGGAAAAAAATCAGAAGTGGGGGCATGTTGGGAGCAGAAGGGACCCACGCCTGAGTGACTGGTGGTGGAGGTAAGGGGGAGGAGGCAGGGAGTTGGCAGAAGGGAAGGGCAGCGGGCAGAGCTTGTTTGCAAGGGCTAAGGAGAACTGCTGCCTCTCTAAGTCAAGGGGAAGAGTTTACCTCTAAAAGGGACTGAAATAGAAAAGCGGTGAGAAACCCATGCAGAGAAGTGCCTTCAAGGGAAGCTCTTGAGAATGAAGGTGCAAGTAGCTGCAGGGGGAAAGATGAACTGAATGCTCGCCTGGGGTGGGGAGGAGGATTTGGGAGGAGCTGAAGAAGGGGGGACGTGGGCAGAGCCGCTGGAAACAAGTGAGACTGACTGGGCACAGTGAGAGGTGCCCCACCTGAACAAGCTGAGCTGGTGCCTACTTGTGGCATGCCACAGCTCAGGGCAGCACCGCGCAGCTCTCCCTGCTTTCATATAGTACGTGCTGCCGTTATGCGCCGAGCAGAAGAACTGAAGAACTCGCTCCATCTGTCTTGAGCATCCCTGCATCACATCTGTAGAGCTGTCGGTAATGGTAACCTATCTTCCTGGACAAGAAGATCTTGCTCAGGTAAGGGACCAACGGCACAGTCATGCTACAGGAGACGCAATGAAAATACCAAAACCCAGCAGTGGAACAGGGAGGATGTAAAGCAAGAACGTAGGTATTAGCCTGATGATACCCAGAGGTAAGCTACTGCTGTAACCTTGTTGGACTGCTCTCTAGGGAGGGACCTTTGTCTGTCAAGTCATCTGTAAGGTTGAGTAGATTTTACTGTCTAAATGTAAGTACTGACACCAGGATTTAGATGACTGTTCATCTGAAATGGAGGGAGCCATCCACTGCCTGGAGGGAAAAGGTGAAAGGCTGTTTTAGTTCGCTTCACGGAAAGCCGCAAGCATGCTAATTGAAACTCAGAGCCATAGAAACAAGTTAGTGAATAGTTTTGCTGCTAATTGTGTGGTTACTACTGTCAAAAGGGGTGTGCAGTAGATCTACTCAAAAGTAGAGTTGGGAAAAAAAAAGAGTGAAAAGGTGTGTACCGTCAAGTGTTAGGACAGCAGGAGCCTGACCACCTTTGCTCAGAAAGGGAAGCTTAGGAAGATGACCTCCAGCAAATATTGGGGTCCTCACACAAATGCTTTCAAGACCCAATATGGCAATGCAGCTTAGTCTCCATACGTCTGAGTCATTCTTTAGTAGAGTTAAACTGGTATCAGGCAGTAAAAAGGAGAACCTGACTGCTAAGCTGTGCTTCAACCTGTCTCTCAAAGTCACTTGCCGGGTGATTTTAGTGGTGTGGTTGGTGCTGCAAAAGCTGCTGCTGGTGAAAGGGGCTACTGTGGTTGCTCAGCTTTATTCCTCTCCAAATTGCCAAATGCAAAGTTAGAGCAAATTGGCCTTGACCAGAACATGCTGCTCTGCTCTTACTTAACTTCGCACTAAAACTGCTGGACTTCAGCAACCGTCTGCTCGACTATGAACTGCCAGCAGCTAATTTCAGCTAAGGAGGAATGATGTTTCTGGCATTTACCCTCCCGCTGTACCCTGCCTCTGTATGTTCTGCATGCCCTTGTAGCTAGTCCCTCTCCACTGGAGCCATGGAGGCCAGGAGCAGGTAAGTGGCAATTATAGACTGTCGAGGAGGGGGGTAAAACAAAATGGCAGGGAAGGGACTTAGAGAGCGATGAAGGCAAAGGCGGTAGACAAAAGGGGAGGGAGCTGGACAGGGGCTTTTCTTGGGGACACAGGCTGGGAGGTTGCGGTCTCTCTGGGGAAGGAGGGTGCTATAAACATCTGTACGTCATACCCAGGGAAATAAGGCAGACAGCAAGGGAGGTGAGGGAACAGGAGACGAGCGCTGAGCTGGGCACCAGCAGGAGCGTGGTAGAAAGCAGGGACAAGAACAAGGACAGTGAAGTGGCTGGTGGCTGCTATTTCCCTTTGAGACTTTCTTTCCACATAAGGCATATATACCAGGGTGAGTATTTAAGAGAGGCAAGGCTTATTTAATTGTTAATTAGGTTTACTCATACTACACAAGTCTCTGGGCTTATCAAGGAGCTGAGATATACAGCACTATTCAGTGTATTCAATCCATCAGGACCGCCGTTTTTATATAGCAGTTTGTACAGGTCAGAGCCCTTCTTATGCCACCCAATGTCCTGAAAATTTGTCATTAAATTGAATTAAGGGACAGCTCTTTCTACGGTTCCTCTGATAAAGTGGTTTAAATCAGGTAAAAAAGGAGAGGTGCTTGAAGAAATGGGAGTCTCACATGATAAATGAAAGAAGAACAAATCACAGGTCCCAGTGTGATCTGTCTCAGAACTCCGATGGAAATTATGGCGCTTATAACAAAATCATGCTGTTAATAAAATTGGTTATGAGACTAGAGTGCCCTATATCTATGAGTCAACAGATGAAAACAAAAGCAGCATGTTAGAGAATATCTTTAAAATGAAATTACAGTTCTGTCCATGTCAAGGCATCTCCGTGAGGACTGCCCAGATTCTGCAACCGGTTCCTCATAAGAATGATTACTTTTACTTGGAAAGAAGGGCAAGACGGTATTGCAAAATATGCCTTGAGAAGGAATTCTGCAGTCCTGCGGTTGAGTAGCTGTGTTCCTCTATAGCAGCAATGCTGGGTTGAAACAGAAGAGGGCATTCATTACCAAGCATCTGAGTTTGCTGAGGGCTCTCCATTTCTAGAGAGTAGGCATTTGAAAACGGTTTGGTTTTTTTTTTTTATGATTAATAAAGGTTCATCATCCAAAAATAAATTTTCTCTAGACATCATGTACCAAGAGGAGTATAAATAAATACAAATTAAAACCTGTCCAGTAAACGGATGTTTGAGGTGCCCTTAAGCAGCACTATCCCAAATGCTGGCAAAACCCCTGAAAAATCAGGAGGGTTTGAACAGCATGCTAATCTTTTTGATCGCGTGACTTCTAAAACTCTTGTCAGCTGTTAAAGAGACCACAATGGGGAGAGCTGGATCGGAAGCTGAACCAAGACTGATGAAACCTGGATGCTGTTCCTGACTGCCATTAGTGAGCTTGGGCGGGATATATGGTGTGTCTGTGCCTCAGTTTCTTCTCTTAAAAGTGAGGTTAAATGTTAACAAAATCCATAAGCATGAAAATCACTACAGGGTTGCACTTTATACTGCAGGACACTGATATTAGGTTAGATCACTAATATCAAAGCTAGCCAGTCAGTATGAGTAATGCTATTCACAGATATTTTTATATTTTTTTCTTGCTCAGAGAGGATTTAATGTTTTCAGTGTATACCAGGCTTTCTCATGCTGTTCAGTGGGCAGACTGCTCGCAGTGCTTGGATGAAAAGACACGTTCTTTAGGAATTTGTAAAGGACCTCAGATGAAAGTTTAAAAGTGCCCTGGTTAGCAAGAAGCGCCCACTGCAACCTCCCTGTGCAGCTTGGGAAGTTGTATTCCCATTCCCAGTTTTTACTTTCTCCCCAGCGATGGCTGTGGACTATCAGGAGGCTTAGTCTGCTGTCCCTTGCATGAAGGGAGCTGACACATTGACCTTGGTGACGGAGCTTTGGTAATTCACTGGCAATAGGAAGGCTATAATTTACCACCCGCAGGGTATGCCCACAGTGCCTTGTGCTGGTGGGATGAGCTAGGTATAAGCAAATATAGAGACACACTGTCAACCTGAAGTGCAAGTGAAAATCATTTGCTTTGGTCTGCAAATTTTCATGTGGACATAGCCAAAGTAACCCGACTGCTATCGGGGGCGGCTGAGAAGTCCTTTGGTATCAAGCTCCCCAACCTCTCTTTCTTTGGGAAGTTAGGCTCACAAATTGGTCCAATTTCAAGGCACCTTGCAATCCCTAGATAAACAAAGGGTGGTAGAAAGCAGGGAACTCATTTATAAATCTTCTTTCTGCACTTCCACCTTTCTAAAACTGCTGTACAGTGTGCTGGCAGACAGATGGCTCTGCATCAGGGTTCTCTCTCTCATGAACAAGTCGCAGCGGGCTGCAGGATCACCACCTGCAACCTTCAGGGCCCGGTGAGATCCTAAAGGCTGCAACTGCTTCCTGCTATCTCTCCTAACACAACAGGACTAACCAGGCAAGAGAAGAATAATGATGCTCTTGGTACGCACTATCCCAGACAGTTTCAAATAAGCGCTGTGCTTTAAAAAAATACGGTTTATTATTTAAATTATTCTATAAGCAGAGCAACATGGCTCGCCTTTTCCTGGCGATGATGCAGGGCATACAGAACAGCTGAATATGCAATTGCTGTTTAATTGGAGACCCAGACAGTGTCATTAAACATACTTTGTTGCAGAGCAAAATTACTTCAAGAGCAAACTGCATTTGTCTCATTCATGAAAATGCAACTTACGATATTATGGATGTTGCTTCTTATTTTTTTTGTTGTAGGTGTTAGTCCAGCTATATAATTAAGGGTCTGTCAGTATTGTCATGAAAATCTTTTCATTTTTCAGGATGTGTAAGTCAGCCTTAAAAATTAAAGCTTAACGGGTCAGCCTCCTCTTCACAAGCCGAACAGCACTGTAATATTAGATAGCTACCTAAAAATGGAAAAAGAAAGGACAAAGAAAGGAAACAAGAAGATGATCTTTCTCGGTTCTCAGAATCGTCAGGGCAACACTGATCCGTGTGCGGACAGAAGGTGTATAAAGACCGATGTATATATTATTCTACATATATGAGATTAATGAACATTTTTGCAGATGAGTAACTGCTGAATTGGTAAATCTCCGTATTAACATATGAACAGATTGCTGCAAATGTAAGCAATAATTTGAGTAGTTGTACCAGATTGCTGCTACTTAACTGGTTAGCTTCAGCTATCTCCCTCTTTATGAGGTAATAATGACTTCAGAGTTTATTAGAGCAAAATAATATGCTTTTCTAGCCAGATTTCCTAGATATATTTTCACACTACGGGGCAGCTGTGGTTCTCCAGACAAAGCCCCCTCTTCCCCACGCTCACAAGCTGAAGTTTCAGGCTGGAGCTCAGGGTCCGAACTGCAAACCGGGCCCCTTCGCTTTCCGCAGCGGCTGCTCCCTCTTCTTGGTCTCAGGAGCGGAAAGAAGAAACCCGGGTTTAGTCACCGCCGCCCCGTTACTCCCCGGTGCGTGGCACTGTGCGGGGTTTTTCAGGGATGGGAAGGAAAACGGAGCCCACCAGACGAAGGCAGAGTAGGGCCCGGGCGGGGCGGGCGGCGGGCAGGCCGCGTCGCCATGGCAACGGCGCCTTAAGGCGGGAGGGCGGGTTAATGGCGGCCGCCGCCATGGCTCACGCTAACCCCGTGGTGAGGGGCTGCGGCGGCGGGGCCGGGTCGGGCCCCGACCCCGCGGCGTGTAGCCGGGCTTGGGGGCTGCGAGCGGCCCGGCGGGGTCTGGCTGCCCCTCCGCGCGGGCGGGAGGGGATGGGGCCGGGCCAGGGCCGGGGAAATCGCCTCCCCGGGTCCGGCGGGAGGCGGTGCCGCCCCGCGGAGGCCCCGGGAGGATCCGTGGGCGCCGCCCGCCGTTCCCTGGCGCGGGTAGCCCAGGGGTGACTTCGAAAGGCATTGTTTTGGGGGGGGGGTTTGTTAAAAAAATGTGTTTTGTGAGCAAAAGCATCGTGGCAGGGATTGGTGTGAGCCACTGGGTAGCTCCGGGGTGCGGAGGGAGGCCGTGCAAGCTTAGTGGTGCCAGGGAGAAAGGGGGCGGCTTTTACTCCCCTCTGGACTTCATCTGCTGCTGCTTCTTGTCCTTATTGTCACCTTCAGGTGACAGTCAATCCAGGGAAGCCCTGGAGGCTTCACTTTCAGCCGTGCTTTTTGGCTTTGCTGGAATGGGGTGTTGAGCAGTCCCTCCCTGCAAAGAAAACTGGAGTTTCTTTGTTCATGGCACTGGCAGTTCCCATCTGGATGGCCTGGTTCTGGCAAAGCAGTGTCCGGGTGCGAAGGGGTAAAACTGGAGTACAGTCGTCTCTGCACTGTAACCATTTATTTCTAATTTGGGGGCATGTAGTGTTTGAATTTTACAGTTGCTATGTACAGTCTTTATATAGCATAATAAATACTTGTACTTGCTGTAGTTTGGCAATCCTGGGGGGGAGGAATAGGCCTGTTAAAAGATTTAAATTCAGTTTCTCTTCCGGATTAACAATGAAGGCAAAGCATTTGACGTACGAGCTAGTCAACATCTTTTAGTGTGGTGGTACAAGAGTCATTTTTTTTTTTTTTTTTCTTCTCATCTTCCTAGTATCCTGAAATGTGCTGGGGGAATTCTTGGAGATCGCTAACCTCCCATAAGAAATCATATATGAGCATGGTTATTTTAAAGTAGTGCTATGTTGTGCTGGTAGCTTTTTGCCAAAAGTGTAACTTGTTACTTCTTAATAACTTCTAGGTTTTTTAAAAACAAATTATCATTTGCAGTTTAGAACAACGTTAGAGCAGTAAAATAGTAATTTGATGTTAAGTTAGAAAAGTGTGAATTAATATCCCAGAATCTTAACTTCTAAGGTTTCCTGAAAATCTCAACTTCATCTTTCACCTTGTGTAGGCTATTCTGGTGGTAATGATAGTCAAGATTAATAAGCTTTAAATTGGTATAAGCTTATTATCTTACGTTTGCATCTTGAAGCTTATGTGTGTCTGTCGTCCAGGTCTGACTGGAGGATTAGAATTTAATCACTGACACGGGCAGAAGAAGGAATAAAACGTTGTATTGGAGTCCTATTGTAATATAAGATGAATTATATGTATTGATAACTGTAGTGTTAAAATTTCCATAGCTAAACTACTATACAGCATCAGACTATTACCACAAAGAAAAAAAAAAAATCTCTGTTTCTTGCCGGTTACTTGCATTATGCTTCTGATAGAATTGGCACATCTCATTTTTAGTAGCTTGTCTTGTTGGTTGGTCTTTAAGTTAGAGGCGATGACGCTAGAATGATACTAAGTGGTAAATGTTGGTTTTAAACTGACATTTTAGACATGCTTCTTGAAAATACAGCACAGCAATTGTTTTTCTAATGTTTCTAGGATTTTCTTAAGCATTTCTGTAGCCCACAGAAACCAATAATTGGAGTCTTGAATCCAGTATTTTTCCAGGGATGTCTGTTCCCAGGGATGTCAGATTTAAAAGAATGAGTGGACTTGCAGACCTTTGACTTCTCAGAGCATTCAGTTTATTACACTGATCTCTTTATGCTGTTCAGTTTGTAATGGTAGTTTATGCAGCGAAATTAGACTTTGTGCTGTCATTTCAAATGACTTAATGTTCATTAACTTGAAAATATTTTGGGTTTCTTTTATGTAGCCTAAACTATACAAGTCCATTATCGAAGATGTGATTGAAGGTGTGCGGGAACTCTTTGCAGAAGAGGGTTTAGAGGAACAGGTTCTGAAAGACTTGAAGCAGGTTTGTTGGGTTTGCTGCATTAATAGAATTTTTGTATTTTTTTTCTTTTGAGATGATATACCTGTCTGTTTCTTTGCACTCCAAAATATGCAAACTTTTGCCCTAACTTAGGATTATAAATACCCTGTGAATCATGTGTTGGGCTGCTGGAAGTCAAAATTCAGTAGTGATTGTTACCATGTTTATTGGATAGAATCAGTCAATTTACTCTTGGAAAAACTAGGAATACCTGATTATCATTTTAGATGTGGTTTGGTTTTAAAGGTGATATTTGTTGACCTTAATAATAATCTTTCTGCAGCTTTGGGAAACCAAGGTGATGCAGTCTAAAGCAACAGAAGGCTTCTTCAGACATAGCCACCATTCTCCGCAGTTTACCCTGCAGTTGCCGCACAATTTTCACCGCGTTCTGCAGGCTTCGGCAGGTCAGATGTTGTTGAACACAACAGACACAATGTAAGAATAGCTCAGTGATTCAAGAATCTTTTTTGGAAGACTTCAAGGTGCTGCAATAATCTTGGTTTGCGATGCTTATGTATATGTCTGGCACGATGGGGAACAGTCATTATCTGAAAGAAGGATTTGACTAATAAAGGACGAATTAAACTTGGATAAACGAATGCAATTATGTCTATGTGCTCTTGGTCTGCTGCTTATTTCCAGTTGCAAAACGTGAAGAGAATTTTAGCCTTCTTGTCTGCAGTACAGAAGTGTAGCCCTTCAATTGCGAAGTTACCAATTTAGTAGGGTTAAGCTTTAACTTCCCCTTTTAATGTGTGGCATGATGTGTGCTGAAGTTATATGGCATGTTTGTGCCGTGCAGCTCTGCTGTCATGTTGGAGTTTAATCTGGTTCTACACTTGTTAAAATGTAATCCCTTGCTCCAACAGAAGAGTGGGAGTTTTGGGGGAGTTTTTTGGTTTGTCTTTCAGTTAGTTTTCCTGAAAGCAAGTATTCCTGTTGCAGAGAAGTACTTGACTTTTAAACACAGAATCTGACATCAGGACCTATTCTTCTCAATTAAGTCCAGGTGACCACTGTGGTAATGTTATGGTAGAGCATAATGCTCAGCTGAGGCATCTCCCAATGTGAGAGGCCGTTAGGACCTTTCCCCACAAAGGACAAATAACAGATGAGATGATTTAATGAAATCTGTGTTGTAGTGCACTTTAAGGTTGGGCAGGCACTCTTGATCTGTTTTTTTACAATCTTCATAGTTGAATGGACTGGTTTTGGAGACAGGTGTTTTATTTATTCCAGGTGATTAAAGGGAATATACTTTTGGGTTTGTTTGCTATTGGAGGCTTTATATTTAATGAGCTTTACCTTGTTACTCCTGATTTTTGGAAGGGCAATACTAAGGCAAAACAATCTGTTGAAGCCAGTGAACTTTTTTTTTTTTTTTTTTAAAAATGGGATTTGGATTGTCCTATGGCTAGAGATTACTAGGTAGTTAGGGCTCCCTAAATTATTTGCTTCTCAAAGCCTGTGGAAGTTTTTCCTTTGGCTTATCTTCTCCCACTGAAGTCAGTATTGAGTGCTTTTGAAAATCCCACCCTACTGTCCTTACTATTAAAACCATTGGATTTGCTCTGCTGCAGGAAAATACTTGCACATTTTCCTCATGTTGGTAAGGCAGTGCATTTTACATATATGTTCTTGGTCATGTTAAAATGGTAGCATTGCGCATCTGTCCTAGTTGATGTAATAAATAGAAATGGCATGCTTAATTTTTACAGTGCAACTTGAACAGATCAAAGAGTTAAATAGAAATATTTTTAAAACAAACAAACAAAAAATCTCCAAGACCAGCTTTTAGTAGAATGTAAGTTTTATAAATTCAGGGCATAACCTCTCCCTCCGAGTACAGCATAAGCTTGAAGCAACATAAAGGGAAGTATATTCAAGAGCCTTCTCTAAATGTGCTCACTTGTTTGTTGATCTAATGAGTATGAACTGAAGTTAGATTGCCTTAGTTTCAGCAGTGCTTGCTGTAAATTACTGAAAGATCTACTGTGTCCTAGAAATTAATGTTTTTTGTAAAGTGGCGCTTTTTTTTTATAGCTTCTTTAGTCATCCCAACTGGCAGAGGCTTTCAGCATTTCACAGCTGCAGACCTGGTATGTAGGTGTAGTGACATTTTATTTCAATTTTGATTATTCTGAATTCTAAATGATTAAGTTTGTCAGTTGTTAATAGGCTTGAGGGGAGGCAACTATTAAATATTTTCTGTGTATAGATGCTTTAGGACAGCATTTAGGGACTGAAAAAGTAGCATTTCTCCTGACAGTTCCATCTGCCCAATATGGTATAGTAGGCAAGGGTGCAGGAGGCCTGCTGAGAGAGAATCATCAGCTGAAGAAACTCAATTGTACTTCTAGCCCCACCCCACCCCTTTTTTTTTTTTTTTGATGAAAACCATACAAAAATTAAGAGTCTGAAGAGGGAGAGCTGTAACTGCTGCCTCTGTTTGAGCAGTGAAAAAGGATGGGGATGTACCATTTGCTTTGCAAGCAGTGCAGCCAAAACTGTGTTGGGAGACATGGCTGCATGTATGTAGCCCGTAAGATGGAAGTGTAGTGGAAATGCACATGTACAGATACTTTTTTTAAAATTTATTTTATTACTGGGTGTTAAAATAATGTGTGGTTGGGAAACGCTAGCACCAGTGAAGCTGGGAGGGGCATTATCTGCAAGGCATAGAAATCATCCAGAAGAAAATGAATGTTTTTAGAGTTGACAGGTTCTGAAGTCTGGGCATGGCAAAATTTCTTTGGGGAGGGGCTATTAATTGCCAGAGCTTGACGAACTTAACTGAGTGCCTCCTTAGCCTCAAGCTAACTAGCTTGCCAAGCTGAAATATAATACTGGGAAGATGTTTGTGTAACATGCAAGTTTCCTGGTTTAAAATTTGGATTTCCCCAGAACAGCTAGTTGAAAGAGAGCCTTATATCCAACTCTTTGCTTTCCAGGAGGAAAAAAAGAACGTGAAGTGACTTCATAGGCCTAGGCAAGGAGTCTGTGCTGTGTAGAGTAATGCATAAGCTTAGGTAAAAGTGGCTCTGAGTGGAAAAAATACCTTTCTGGATGGTGTGTACATCAAGGGGGTACAGAAAAGTGTTCTGTTAACAGAAAGGGGTTGTGATAACTGGAAAATAGGAAACACTTAGGGCAAGTCATTATCCTGTCAATACAGAATATTCTTTATCTGTGCAAATCTCAAAAGTCTGAAGCAACTCTTCAGTAAAGATGATCACAAAAAGGCCCTCATCCATCTAGCTATGTTAGTGTGACATTTCAGGCCCTCGGAGATAAAGTATGCACTATTTCTTAATAAGGCTCTTGTGTATCTAGGGTGCTTCACGAGCGGGTGCAACTCTTACTCTCCCTACGGGTATTGCTTATCCTATACATGTACCAGCCGGAGTGACGCTACAGACAGCATCTGGTAAGATTAAAGAGGAGATGTAAAATGTTACAGTGTGTTGACTGTATGTGGATATTGAAAGATGGTCCCGAGTACAGTAGATAAAACAAACGTGAAGTTAAAGTATAGGTGGGTAGAGCCAGTTATCCTCTTCTTCCATTGGAGTTTGTGTTTGTAATTGCTGCATGGGGGAAGTAATTACGTTGATTAGGTAGTGTGTCAGTTGTGTACGCTTGCAAGATCAGTTAACATGGGCTGCCAGGTGATGGCATTTTTTTGTTTTACAACTGCGTGCAAATGTGTTCCTTTGTCAGTCCAGACATAGGCATCTCCTTCTCCTGTGTGAGGGACAATCTTCCATGTTTTAAAAAGGTAAAGACATGCTGGTGCTTCAGAATCAAGTTGATTTCTTATTTGAATAAAAGCCAACCATCCATTAACCTTTTTGCTTACATTCTTTTGCTGATAAAACTGCCTGTACTGCTTGTACAAAAAAGTGCTTGTGTTGCTTAGGGTGTGATGACTGGACGGCTTATTTCAGTCATAGATTGACTCTTCCGTCAAAGAGCTGTTCTTTGGTGAGAACTAATGTCACTAGATAACTATTTCAGGTATAATTCCTAAGGTTTTGAGACGTGTAGGCTGGTATCAGTGACTCTGTGTGTGTAAGCATGTGTGTGGGGAAAAGAATAATTAAATGAAATTGGGAGCTTAGCTCTGGCATCTTAATTCTAACACCGATAATAATAACTTTAAGGATTCAGTATTTGGAGTGGTTTTCATACAATGAGAGGATAGATAAACTAGGAGTTTGTTGGTTTTTTTTTTTTTTTAACTAAACTAGGCAGGTTTTTTAGAGGGGATACCTAAAGGTCCTTAAAGGAGTGACCTGTCCCAGTAGATATGGAATAGTTTACTGTTTCATCTTGTATTCCTTAGTTTCTAAAATGACATGGAAATGAATTCAAACCAGGATTTTCCTTTTTTTTTTTTAACTCTAGTATGTAATTAAATTATTGAACTTATTGCCAGCAGGTATTGTGGAGCCCAAAACCAAAAAGAGGTTTTAAACATGATGGTCTAGATGGAAGCTGACTCAAAAAAGCCTCTGAACGCTTAATTTTCAAAGGCTGAAATTGTGCTCGGAGAAAGTGCTGCTTTGTAAACATCCTGTTTCTCATAGTTTGCCCGAGTATTTGCTAGTGGCCGTTAGTGGTAACAGAACAGTGGCCTGGATGAACCTGTAGTTTAACCTGCTGAAGCAGTTTTTAACTCTTCTCTTTGTAGGGCACCTTTATAAGGTAAATGTGCCTGTTATGGTTACACAGGCCCCAGGAGATGCAAGTATTCTACACCATCCCGTTCAGCAGATATTTCAGCCCCTTGGGCAACCTACAGTTCTGCAAGCCAACGTTGCTGGTGTTGCACAGGTGAATGCATCTTCTGCCCAGGCAGCTGCTGAAACATTGCAGCCTCCGGAGACTGCTGTCCAACAGCCTATGGTATTTCAAACAAATATCATGGAAAAAACCCACCTGGAGAACTCTGCCAATCCGACATTGGTCCCACAGCCTTCTCTGAGTCAGCAGCAACTTGCAACTGATGCAGTGTTGAATCAGCGTGCAGACTCAACTGAAAAATCCCAGCGTGGCAATCTTCACACAACTGTGTTTACTCCAGAATCCTCTGAAGTGTGTTCTCCCGCTGAATCCTTGGCAAACAACTCGAGCAGTGTACTGCTGGACGTGGAGGGGCAGTTAGACATTGAGCCTCAGGAGTCGGAACAACAGCAGGTGTCTGATGATATCATTGACCTGATTATCACGGGCAAAAGTTTGGATGACAATGCTCTTCTGAAAGATCAGGACAGCATCGCTTCCTCTGACAAGGTAAGATCTTTTATTTCTCAGGTGGTGAAAATACGTCTGTTGGAGATGGTTGTTTGAAGTACCGTAAGAGATGTGATCGAACGCATCTGTAAGTGACAAGTAGCGCCTCTAAATTACAGTAATAAGAATTATTAACATTTTAAAGTTCATTCTTGCGCTTGTTTTGAATAGCAGTAGCTCACTGCTTATTTTTACATTAAGAATTTGTCACAAATATTGCTGAAATACTGGGATTGAAGAGAATGTCAATCTAAAAAATGCTAAAAGTGTAATGGATAAACATAATGTATTCTTAGACTTATTGACTGTTTTTGGGGATAATAGTTTTCTTTTTTTTTGCGACTGAGCAGACATGAATGACCCTTTGAGAACTTTCATGTCATTCTGACACTGAATCTGCATATGGATACTGGCCAGCTGTGGGCAAATTGCTTTTGCAGTGTCAGCTGGGATTAGTTTTAACTTGTAATGTGTGAAGAGCATTTAACTTGCATTGAGAATGCATATTGAGTAGGAAAAGTCAGATTTGGTAAGTGAAAATCTGCTGGAAGGAAATGTATTTCCTTGGGAAAAGATCCTGAACAAACTAGAATTCAGCTAGAGCTGTGTGGAAAACTTGAATGATTTTAATTAACAGGCCACTTTCCTGACATCATCTAATTTTTGTTCCAGAAATTATTTGCAGATGTTTTAAGTTCAGGCTGGCTTGCTGACTTGGAGTTGTAGTGCTTATATGTGATTGAGGCAAATTTATTAAATGCAAATTCAATGACAGTAATGACAAATGACTGTAAATAGAAAGCATGTTATGTTGCTCATCTTAACTTTGATGGCAGGACGATGAAGACTGTCTGTAGTAAGAATGAAAGGTCAAAACAAAGTCTTATTTTCTTGAACTAGAAAGCGTATGTGGATGTGAATTAAGTGCTACAATAAAGATTTAATGAGAAACCGAAGATGGCTGGAAGTTTAAAGCCCTTTTATGCTCCTGTGAATACTCTTTTTAGGAATTCTAGCACTTCTATGAACAGTAACTTGAAGTACTGAAATATTTATAGTCTCTCTCAGCTTTGTATATCTTATTTAAGCAAAGCATTTTGATTGAGTTGAGGGATAGGGATAAGTTAATCTTGACTTTTATTTCAAAAACAAAAAAAGCTATTTTGGGGGGCAGGGGAGTAGCTTCTTTCCTTTTTTTCTTTGTTTTGTTTCTGGAGTTTTCTTTGCAATAGAAATTCTAAAGGCCCGCTCGATCGTCTTTTTCTTAAAGTTGTTTGAGTACAATAGTGTTCAAAGATAAGTCTAGGAAAATGTCCTTCTATATTACCGAGGACTATTTGGCATGAATTGCATTTAAGGTTAGGTGTAAGAACAAGATTTGCAAATGTAGTCAGGGTTTACAAGTAGGCCAGGACTTGAAACTCCCATTTTAGTGCCCCAATCTTGTAGCTTTAGTAAACAAAAATCTCAGGCTTTGTAGTGAACAATGAGAGCTATGTGGTGTTAATTCACAAGCTGTCTCTGGTCTCTTTTTATTCCTTTCAGATGGAACCTACTGAGCAGATAGAGTGTAATTTACAATCAGAAAAGGATATCTGCAGTGACATTGAAGGCATAATTCAGCTCGATGGTACTGGTGATGTTTCTCCCAAGGAAGAAACCCCACATACAAAAGATGGGGAAGAGAATGAATTCATTGGCATTATTGAATCGGAGGATCTAAAAGTTCTGGAGGATGAGGAAGATGATGATGAAGAATGTGACAGTATTTCAAACACGGAGTCTAGCAGCAGCAGTAGTGGTGGTGATAAAGAAGAGCCCCAAATAGATGTAGTTGAGGAGGTAATTTACTTTGAAGCCTTGTGAAGCACTTTACAATAGCGTATGTATCTTGACTGTTGAATTGTTGGACCCAGAACAAATCCTGGTAAATTTAATGCGGAGAATGCATAGTTAAGTCACATACCTCTTGAGACAGGAGGTACTGCTGAGAAATTACTCAAGAGCTCATTATAAGGAGCGTGGACAAATGAAAGAGATGTTGAGAAGCCATTTGTTTATGGGATGAACTGAAATACTTAATTACCAGAATTAAAGTTCTGTGGTAAAACCCTGGCCTCAGCGGAATGGAGTTCCGCTTTTTATTTAAGTAAGATCAGGATACAAATCTAGGTTTCTTTTCCTTCTGAAGGACCACAGGGGATTAGACAGAGAGAACAATGTGATACAAGTACATATGTTTCCTAGGAAAAGGCTTTTCTTAAAGATGTGCAATTTTGTATCCTGGAGATTCACAAGAGAATCAACTTGTAGCACCTGGACTTCAAATAGACACCAGTGGATTAGTATTCCAGTTACTGGGGTCAGTTTTGTCAGTTAGCAGTCTTACTTTTTGACCTGTGTTTTTGGTTAGGGTGTTTTTGGTTTTGACAATGTGAGCACATAAAGATAGTTATAAATGAGCTTTGTGCAACATGGTCTTCATAGCCTCTAGGTCTTGATTTTTGCAATGGTAACCTTTATTGTTCTAGGTGTGTTTAATGTCAAGTATATTCAGTGCTATTCTGAAAGAATGTATAAAATACATTTTTAATCTGTAGGACCCCTTAAATTCTGGTGATGATGTCAGTGAACAGGACACTCCAGACTTGTTTGACACCGACAATGTGATAGTTTGTCAGTATGACAAGGTACAGTATATAGTTTTATATTTGTTCCATAATCATTCTAAATAATACCTTAAGCAAATCTATGTCTGGTCTACTGTCAGTGCCTGTTAAAGAAAATCTAATGCTGTAATGATTGAGTGTTTAAATTACGTGTTTAGCTGACAATAATCTGAAGACTTACCTGCTGTTTTCTGAAATGAGGATAATCAACGGGTTCATAATGGCTTATTAAAGGAAAAGGGACCAAATCTTGCAAAATTAAGATTTGTAAAGCTGCAAAAGCTTATGCATTTCCTTAAAAGTTAAGTAATAGCAGCAGTTCCATGGATGGTATGTATGCATTTTCAGCTATGAACTAAGACTTTTGAAATGGGTAAGAGAAAGAGGAGTGCGTGTACTTTCTTTCACATTTTTTGTCTTTGAAGTGCTTACTGAGATTTTCCTACCAGAATTCTGTTGTGTCTGAAAAAAACCCAAAAGTTGTTGAGGGCCATTTTGCCCTTTTTCATTTTAGTGTTTAAAATTCAACCTTATTTTGAACTCTTGAAGATTAAATTAAGTACTTCTAACTCTGGTATGGTTTTGGACACTTATATGTCAGTAGTTTAAAAGTTGACAGAACAGAGTATTTTATTTTGAAACAAATATGGAAAAATATGTCTATAGTTTGTTCAAGAATGTGCCTTGGCTTTTATTCTTTCAAAAGTGACCAGTGATAATTTTTTGTCTGTGTTCAAGTAGGCCTACCTTAACGGTGTCCGTGTTCTAGGAAACAGTGAGCTGCTAAGAAAATTGTCTTTACCAAAGTGTAACCGATTGAGTGTTGCTGAAACTATTTATTTTGGAAAATGTAGTTATAGGGATGTGTGTAGAAAATGCATCTGAAATTAAGCCACAGTGTCTGCTTTGTATTGAAAAGGTACACAAGGTCTTGAGGCTTCGTAACTCAGTTTGATGTTACAGATGCTGTAGGTAGTGGATGTTGTTATCTACAGCAAGTTTTGTCTGTAGTAAGCTGAAAAATTGGTTGAATTTTTTAAAAAACGATGGGAAGTTCAGCACTGGACATGTCTTACAGGAAATTTAAGATCAGATGTTATTAGAAATTAACAGTTACAGAAGTTGGGGGAAGATGTTGGTAACTTTCCCCTTTCCTATATAGATTTAATAAAACATGTAGGCCTAGTAGAAACAGTTATCTATTAAATTACCTTGTTACCTATAAAAGAATGCTGTCAGCAAAATTACTGTGCTATTTCTTTTGGTTTTTCCCTCCTTCTTGTTTTTGGACTTGAAAATAGACTGATGCTTAAAATGCAAGGCATTTTCTAGAGATGTTTAAAATTCCTTCTTTTAGTATTAAACTTGCTGCAGTATAGATCATTTTGCAGGCCTTTAAAAAGAAGCAGAATAGGCACATTCTTTCTTACTGTTTTGTATGGCAGTATTTGCTTTTAAGCAAAGTTTTCCTGCTTTTAGCCTTATCCTAACGTCTCTGTGCACACAATATTGCTTTGCAATGTGTATGGGAGAAGGAAACCACTGCATTTCAGTTAAGCCATGCTTGTTTGCAAGGTTCAGTATATTTTGGGACTGGTACAGTCATTAAATTGCTCCATTATTGTCTTGTTTTCCTGCTGTTATTGAGTGTGGGATTTTTTTTTGGGGGGGTGGGGTGTGTGCTAAGATTTAGGAGGTTGTTCCCTTGAGAGGGCAGGGAGTTCATTATAAACAACTGAAAGCTAGTGCCTCTACTGAATATTTGTGGTGTGTTCAGTGGCACTGTTTCACATGTTTTGGGCTATCAGGATTTTAAAAGAAAAACAAGGTTTGTAAACCAAGTTGTGCTTAGAAAAAACTTTTTTTAATGGATGGTCTAATATATATATATTTTTTGGAGGGGGTACTGATTTATTTTTTTCATCAGATACATCGAAGTAAGAACAAATGGAAGTTCTACTTAAAAGATGGAGTGATGTCCTTTGAGGGTAAAGACCATGTTTTTGCAAAAGCCATTGGAGATGCAGAGTGGTGAAACCTCACTGAAGTATGTACTTTAAGACTGTGGCATTATTCCTTTATGAATCTTATGTGAAACAACTAGACTTTCTATTGTTTTGCCATTAAAAAAACCCCAACAAAACAACAAAGCTGTGATAAAAATATGCAAAATCAGTGTTGTTAATACATGCAAACTAAAACACTGTATTGTTAGCCACTCAGCTGTCTTTGCTGTTCTTTTCTGATTATTTAATTACTTTTCTACCCAAGAAACATCATTGGAATGAATAGCTTTAAAGACTGAAATGTTGAATCTGTTAGTAATTCAAGAAAGTCATGGAATACTAAGTGACTATATTTAAATAAAGTTCAGCTCTGTTGGTTTTCTTTCCACTTTTTAAAGTAAGAGCTAAAGTATGACTTGAAATATAAAACTACGTAGTTGGTGGTGATACTACGTATTTCTTTTCAAAGGCTGCTGAGTTTAAAGAACAAAAGAAAAAAAGAGCAACATCTGTGCAAGTCTGAAACCTGTGGCTGTTTCAGCTGTGTACTTCTCTCTCCCCTTTCCTTCCTCCCTTGCTTTTTTGTTGTTGCTTTGTGGGTTTTTGACTTTAGCTTAAAGGCAGGCACTTTAGATTTAAGTCAGGAAATATGGCTCGCAGACCCTTGAGCTCTCAATATATGAGAATTATTATTGTTTATTCTATACCCTCTATGTCTACTGAGATACAATGAATAGTGTGATTTAACATTAAAATGTGATTTATTTTCACTGTCAATGCAAAGTCATTTAAGTTTGCTTCTGTACATATCCACTACATTCTAAGATTACAGACCAGTAAGCTGTGAATGATATAAATTGTGCATAATAATAAAATGTCATCTCATATACATTTCTAGCAGAGAGTTGGTTTTGTGTTCTCTAAATACAAACTTTGCTTAGAGAAATGTGTACAAGCCATGCCTGTGAGAACTGCATTCCCAGCAGTGCTCAACGTTAGCTTTTTCTTTGTTCCTCTAGAAACAGAGGTAAAAAAAGTTCCGCGCCCATATGACTGGGCCCTAGCCCTTGAGAGCTGCAGCTTTCCCCTGGCTAGCTCCTGTGCCTTGTAGGACAATATTGGAAATTAAATGGTAAAGCTTCAGCCAGGATGATCCTGCTAGGAGGGCAGTGCTACATGCAACGGTATGGCACTCCTCCCTCCTGGCTTTTTCTTTTACATCTGCTGAAAGAAGACATGATGAGACATTTTGGTTATCTCTGTTCCCTGGGAGGATGCAGAGGCCTTGAGAAGAGAAGGAAAATAAAGGGGAGAGTTGGAGAGAAGGAATACATAGCAGAAATGGGGGGAGGAAGGGGAACCAACCCTTTTTTATAATGGTACAAACCCTTGTGCTGATGGCATAAATAGAGATGCTTCCTTCAGGAGGCAAGTTTTCAACTACTTCTTAACTTTCTTGCATGCTCTTTTTGACATATCTGCTGCTGTCCAGTATCTAAGACAGGATGCTGAACTAGAAGGCCTGTCCTGAGTGTGGCACTCCTTTTGTCTTTTATAGATACTGCTGCTGGGATGTGAAGAATTGGGTATTCAGAGACAGTTAAAAAATATTACAGTGTATGACTTCTTTTTCCACATTCAGCTGACTTGTAGCTGCACTGGTGCTACACTTCAGACCCATAAATGCACAGGAAATACAGCTTTTACTACATAATAGATGCTTTTAGATTTCAGCATTCTTTCGCAGGCTCTGAGGTGTTCGTGCTCTGTAAATGCTACGTTACAAACTGTGGGACCATCTTCAACTTGGGCAGCATAGCGATGCGTCAGAAAAGACTGGAAGCAGAGGTGGTGCGGCACAGGAATCCATGGGACAGGACTGGATACGCACCATTCACTAAGCACCGCGCAGTCTCTGAATGTTGCTTCTGAGAATAGGATCTGGTTTTGCTAGTCACTATAAAATTAAGTGGCTGAAGAGTATCTAATTTTTAGCTCGTTTTAAAGATGGGCAGCTTTTTCCTCTTCGCTGCATCTTTCTGCTTGTGCTGTTAAAGGCTGCCTCCACACGAAGGTGAGGAGTCAGAGGTCTGAGCGTGCTTATGACTGCCCATATTCTCTCTCCCTGTCCCTTTTCGGACCTTGTTCTTCTGTGAATGGGTGCTGAGATGTGTGGGATAAAAGTACTAGAGTAGGAATTCCGTTCCCCCCCCCATCTCTTCTAAGTTTTACCAGTTCATACTTACTACATGCCTTCTACCTGTTAGCCTCATCTGCCTGTTTATTCCATTCTTGAAACACTTCTTATGCTTTGACATTTTTGCAAGTAAATTTTTCTGACAGCCTGCTGCGACCTCTGTGCAGTCCAAGTATGATATTGATTATATAGACTGCACATTGGGAATTGGAAAGTATTTTTTAACACTGGCCTCTTACTTCTCAAACTTCTTGTAAGATTTACAGGTTGGGCAGTCGCAGTATTTTTAATCCTCTCTTGCTTTTCACAAACCATGTGTACCATCAGCAATTAAAACCTCAAAGGACTGTTTGCCACCTTTCCTCCTGAAGTTTTGCTGACAGTATGCATAGCTGGCTGTTACTCCTGCTCAAAGCTTACCTGCGTCAAAAGGGATGCTGAAGGTGGCTTAGCTATGCCATCAAGCATCCCCTGGGTTTCAATTTAGTTGCATTTTCTAACCCAGCACCTTCTCGATATGAAGGAACCTTAATGTCGGCTCCAACCAGTGCCTTCCTGAGCTATCAAATATAGAAGCTTTAGGGATTAGAGTAGGGTTTTGCTCTCGCTATCTCAACCCTTCCCATCTTTGAGAAAATGGCTACTGAATTCATAACACTGCAGATCATCTGTCTCCCTCCAAACTACACTGCAGATATTCCTTGGGAGTGCTTGCAGTGGTTTTCCTGGTCCAGAGCTATGGAGTGTCTATTTGGACTCCTGCAGCAGGACTGACTTTCATTTTCTTCTGTCTAAGCATACAAAAATTGCCCTACATTTTGTTTCCAGTGTTCTTGAACGAACATTGGCAAAGACTTACAGCTTTGAATAAGACATTAACAACTAAAAATATCTGAAGTCAGGAATTTTTATACTGGAAAAAATGTTTATTAAAATGTAAGCTCAGTTTGCTAATTACTGTAGCCTAAGACTTGAGCAGTAATCAGATCAGAGTGCTTTTGATCTGAATAGTTTACGTATTAATGCTTTTGACTGCCGCTACTTACAGTTTAGCAAACACGTTGCTGCAGATGTGATGGGAAGAGGTGTATAATACCAGTTACGGCCATCGAAGATAGTTCAGTAAAAGGCTGTCTAAAACTTTACACCAGAAAGAAGGTAGGTTTACCCAAAATGATGAGACAGAACAACAAGTGTAACTTGTATGAGAAGCTTTAGCACGAATCTAAATCTTAATAATGTGTTGCTTTTACTTATTTGCTCACTTTTGTGTGTAGAAAAATTTGAAGTATTGTGTGTTTTTTTTGTTTTTAAACCAGCAGTTATTTTCTAAATGGTAGATTTCACTCAACTTACAGCAGGTACAAAAAGAAAAATGCCCACGCTCTCATACTTCTTTGCTGTTACCTAAGCAGCTTCGTAAGGCAGGTGCTATCAGTTGTCGCTATTTCTAACTCATTTCTCTTGCATGTAGTTTCCTGATAATGTTATGTGGGAGGAGGACAGGAAGGGTATGCTTGCAAGCTCTTGTCATGTTGAAACATAATGTAAGTAAATCAGTTATTGCTCACTCAAGACATTGTTTTGCCATGTCCGAAATCGTGTGCAGGACTCTTCCATGGGCCATCCGAAGAAATGAGTCTCAAAAGTCAGTTTTGAGATAAGTGACAGAGAAGCTTTAGGCCGGGTAGGTTTTTTTCACCAGTGCCTTTGTTTCTATTATAGTTAAATATCCTATAGTAGTCCCGTTTGCTCATCTGCTAAGCTTAGGAGCTGGTGTGTATAAAGAGGTGCATCATATGGAATTCTTACTGATTGCTAAACCGTTGAGCTTTAATAGTCTCCTCTGTTCTCAATCCTGCTTCGTTCACCATGTGTATGCGAACTGCTCATGAGTACAGCTGTGCTTACATACAGAGCTTTTATGCTGATTGAAATCATGGCATTAAGCTGAAGCTAAGAGAGGGTCAGAGATGTTATTTCTAATTAACACAATTATAAGCTAATGATAAACCAGTCACTAGTACAAAGAATCAATTTCATTAATGTGAAGCAAATTTAATTTGCAGTGCAGTGTTTTAGCAACAAGGGGTGTGCTCTGGAACGCAGATTTTTACTGCTGTCACAGACTTGAAAGCAAAGGACTTGTTTGAGGAGGAGAGTGTAAGAGGTTTAAAGTGATTGCAGTAATACTGTTTTCTTATGTATTGGGGTCTGTGCTTTCAGTTGCCATCAAGAACTGTTAGGCTTTGACTGTTGATAGAATGAGAGGAAATGGCCTCAAGTTGCACCAGGGGAGGTTCAGGCTGGATATTAGGAAAAATGTCTTTCCTGAGAGAGTGGTGAGACACTGGAATAAACTGCCCAGGGAGGTGGTGGAGTCACCATCCCTGGAGGTGTTCAAGGAACGTGTGGACGAGGCATTGTGGGACATGGTTTAGTGGGCATGGTGGGGTTGGGTTGATGGTTGGACTTGGTCTTACAGGTCTTTTCTAACCGTGATTCTGTGTTCTGGAGTAAGCGCAGATCTTACACAGCTGCACTGCTCCACTGACTGCAGGGGAGGTGCGTATTATACCAGCTGAAGATCTGCCTCCAGATACCGTGAGTATCATCTACAGAATGTGATCTAAGATGCTAAAACTTTGACTACAATAAAATGCATTTTCTTTACCTTCTGTGAACCGTAACTGCCATGTATAGGTCTCATGCTACCATAGTGGTTTGAAATGTAGGCGCTCACGTGTTCCTCCCATCAGAGGCAATGTAACCAACCTGTCAAAAATAAGCCACCTACGAAGAGGCTTGATCTGTGGTCCGCAGCTTTTGCATCTGTTTTTGCCCACAGGACTGTGAACTTTCCAATAACTAAGCCCCTCATTTTCAGAAGACCGGGCAGTGCAGGATGTGGCCTCCTTAGGATGTGCCTGGGGTGGACTCCTGCAGGCATCCTGCCTGGAGCTCAATGCAATCTGCAGCTTGTCACCCAGTACAGATTGTTTGGCCCATACGATGCAGGGAAGAGCTTACACATCTGAATCTCCAACTTCACCATAGTGTGGTGTTGGCTTATGGCAAGTGAACTGTGTAAGGGTGACAGCTTATTTTCAGCAGGTGGAGTAAATATGCTGCAATAACAAAGGAATGCTCAATTCTTTCTTAAATTACAAATGCAGCCACAAATCTAGATCCCCTTAGCATTAGGCAATGCATGGTGAAAGGAAAGATAGATTTTTATGGGAAAACACAGTCACTAAAAAGTAACTACTCCGCTTCATCAGCTGCGAATGGAGTTGGACTGTGAGTGCTGAGGAGTCCCCGGTGCCTCCTGAATGCCAGTGGCACTGGTGATGCTGGGGAGTGGGCAGATGAAAATAATTCATGAGACTGTTCCTGAAGAGAAAACAAGGTAGTGCTTATTTACCTGTGCAGGCAGCAGCTATCCTGCTGCCGAGAGGGAGCCTTTACAGCTTCCGTGATTTGTGTGCACACACGTATGATATACAAAATACAGTCCTGTGTGCAGCAGGTGGGGTTTTACAGATATTGCATCTCTTCTGATTTCCGGACCATACATGGTTGTGTATGGGTTAATTTTTTTTAAGTAAATTACCTACTAGCTCAGACTGAGATCTAATGTAAACTGTGAAATTGCTAGTAATAAAGGTTCAGCAGGTCAACTTTTCTCCTCGGTGACATCTTTACAACCTACTGCTTGAACACTGTTCTTTAACTGGGTGTAGGTGGCTGTGTAATTGGAAGTTTCTGTTGATGAAATGAAGGGAGGCATCTAGTTTAGTGCCCCTTTCTTTAGCCCAACAATGCCAGCAGAGCTGATAGGAGTGAAAAAAGAAGGCATGAAAGGTAGCAGACAGGCTTTAAATACCCCAGGGAGGTAGATTTGGAGAGAAAGGAGCCAGACTGCAATCACTGCAGTACCTGTTAACTTCAAGAGCATCCTGACTACTCCCTGGTTCCCCCCAAAGAAGAGTTTTGCCTATCGTTACAAAAGAAGAAAAGGGAAAATACCACTTTCAACCTCAGAACAGTTATGTTGCATAAGAATTATTGACTGGCATTTTTATTTATTGTGAAACATTCAAGATACTCTAAACTAATTCCTAGTCATTAGAATAATTACAGCAGGCCTTGCAAAGTGCTGCATCTATTGGCGCTCTGGTTTAATTTTCATTGTAAGATGTCTTGTCTCGTACTGCAGGATACGGCTTCTCTAATGCCGACAAGAGCAGCAGCGCTTGTGAGACTTTGCTGGGGCCTGAGGCTGAGCTGCCATTCTTGCAGTTGGAGGTATAAGCAGAGAAATAGTTCATCCTGTAAAGCTCTGCTCGGCTCTTGCAGCAACCAAGCTTGCTCATCAGCAGAAAGAAATCCCTTCGAAATGCTTTGGTGAAAATTGCGTAGAGAAATGGGTTTGCACAGGAGTTAACGGGGTAGAATAAAACCAGCAGAATCTTGGAGTTTGTCACTGTGATGAGAGGCACTTTAAAGGCAGCAGATATGGCAAAAAAGGAGATGGGGGCCATGCAGGTAAAATCCGTGAAGATCAGTATCGCCATTCTCTTGGCAACCTTGGTATCTTTATTGGCAGCTACCAGCTCTGGATTCTGAACAGCTATGTAAATCTTAATGTAGCAAGCACAAATGACAATGAAGGCGACAACATTTAGCACTAAGATCAGCAGTATGTAAGCTTGGGAAAGACCTGTTTCGATATCCATGGGTAAACAAATGCTGACCTTCATGTAACTGCTGACCCCTAGGAGAGGCAGCACTGCTATTAAAATGGAGAATACCCAGCCACCGAGCATGATTGGCACGGCATGCCTCAGTCGTAGCTTTCGATCCAGCTGCATGGCGTAGGTGATCGTATGCCACCTTTCTATAGTGATCACAGTTAGCGTGTACACTGAGAGCTCGCTTGCAAACACGGTGAAAAAGCCGGCGGTGCTGCAGCCGCTGCCTGTTTGCCAGTCTATTGCGTGGTTGTAGTACTGACCGCTGGTCTGGGCGTCAACAGAAGCGATGAGTAGCAGATAAAGTCCCATGCAAAAATCAGCAAAAGAGAGGTTGCACATGAGGAAGCGAGGAACGGTGAGCTTGTAATGGCTAGTTGTAAGAACAAGGAGTACAGTGAAATTGCCGGCAATGGCAAGGATGTTTATAAACCAGATTAGGACTCTGAGAAAGCTGTATCCCAGGATGTCTTCGCAGGGATTAAATGCATCTGGTTCTGGAGTGCATGTGAGTATTTTAGGCTGACAAAAGTCATACTCAAAGTCGAAGCCGGTCATTTCGCTGTCATCGAAAATGGCTGAGTAGCTGTAAGGAGGGGTTTCTTCACCTGTTGCAAACAGGTAAGTGTTCTTTTCTGCTGACCACAACGATGTGTTGTAAGAGTCATCCCTGTAACTATTAAAAAAACAACCCTCACAAATAGAAGTGAACTATTTGTTACATGCCGCTCGTACTTTTTTGTAAAATACAACAGGTAACACTTGTTTTAAAACAGTTACTTCCTACATGTGTTTCTACAGGGTGTTTACATATAATGAAGCCTTGTAAGGATGCCATATGTTTGGGTAGCAGCCTTGAAGAGCAGCAGAGGTCACAGTCACATCCACGGGAATGCTTTCTTATATGACTTACTTATTTGTAAGTACTTATCTTGATTGCTTTGTAAGCAAGCCATCTTTCTCATGCTGCCGGTAGACTGCAGTTCAAACTATAGTAACACTCAAATTGATGGATTATAGGTTTGATGTATATAGGTTTATCAGACAGTTAGAGAAGCCAAACTAAAATAACCTACTGATTTTAACTGTGCACCCTTACCTCCCTTAGGAAACGCACTTACTGAACAAAGTCCGGAGACTATGTATGACTTGGGAAGTGCTGAGGAATTTGTTCGCAGTATTATAAAGTGAGGAGTAGAAGTGCACGGTTAACTAGATAAGCCTACCAAGGAAGAAACACTTCAAAAGCAAACACGGTCTCTTCTGATTCCCTGCCAGAACAGGCACCTATTGCACAACTATCCAGTCATCCCAACTGTGAGTGTTTGGTGAGCAATCAATCTGCAGTGTGAGACCTGGAAAGCATCTCTATGGAGGACAGCTCTTCAGAAAACTGGTAGCTTTGGGATAACTTAAATACATGCTTAAACTTCTACATCTACTGAAGCCTGTACATTAAACTACTTTTCTGGAGCAGGGTCTTCACTGGCAAATGAAGCTGAGCTGCTTTTCAGCTATTCCTGTTGGGCAAATAACTTCCCAGTCTTGTTATCCTAACTCTTCTCTCCTTATTTGAAATCTGCCCAATGCCTGGCTTTTACTTGCCTGGGATAAACTGGAAGAGCAGGGAATATGTTTGATTCTATTTATTAATAAAAAATGATTGTGATTTTCTGAGAGGCCACGTAAACATGCTGCCATGTGCAAGCTGGTTGGTTTTTTCCCCTAATAAGAGCTCAGGACTTTCAGCCGATTTCTGCTGTGGTTCCCGAACTTTTCAACTTGCAGCCTTTCAGCCCATGAATCGTGACCTTACTTCCAGTTGCTTCACATAATGTCTGCTCAGAGAATGGCTGGGATTGGGACTTTCCAAAGCAAAAAGCTTCAGGAGCCAATAGACTGGGGCAGACTATTTAACGCACAGTAGGAGTGCAACAGACGCTAATCCAAAGCAGGGGGATTACTCTGGTAATTTGTGTGATTTGTGTGATTGTATTCCTCATGAGGGTGTCACTTCACTTGCCTTTATAACGTGACCTAATGCTCTGTGTTTACCTCCTTGCCTCACCTTGCTTTCTCCCTACAGCCACCCCTGATAGAGGCAATATATTCTTGGTCTTGACTGCCTGGACTTTGCCTTTTCGTAGTCCTGAAGTGCTTCAGTTTTGCAGTTAGGAGTGGAGTGGACAGGACTGACTAAGCGAGGCACTCAGAGATGCTGCAGACAGGCAGCGAATGAGAAGCGGTGACAAGAGAATCAAAGCCTGAATAAAACTAAATGGCAATTGTAGGAGGCCTCACCAACCAGCAAACGAGATAATGTCCAAGAAAGTCAGTATCCCAATGGATCAATCACATTTCAGCTGTATTTAGCTGTTGGAATTTTGTCACCATAACTTTGTTTTTCTAGACTTTGCAATGCTCTGACCCCACCTCAGGGCTGAAGAGAAATCCCAAGGTCTCCCATTTAGCTGTAGAGGGATGGATAGTAGCAAATACTTAAACTTCTCCATTAAATACTGGTTTACAGCCTGTGTCATCCAGCATGGCCAACACAACAGTTTTGATGTTAGCCTTTCTCATTGTCCCCCGGAACGCTGTCAAACAGAACTGTGATGATATGGAAAGACACATTTAGAAGAGGTAAACCAATTGCATGGGGTCATGAAACTTCTAACTCAGGGACTCTACTTCTACCATGGAAAACGAGTGACATACAGACTTCTTAATTATCCTTTCTATAAGCAAAAAAAAATTAACAGTAGCAGCTCTTCTTTGAATCACACAAACAACTGCAATTATCTCAGGGCATGAAAAGTCTCCATGTAGGCCATTAACTTTCTTAAATATTTAATCACTCTTTTGAAAGTCTTTCACAAATTCAGAAGAGAAGCTGGAGTGAGTAAAGCTTTTGAAGTTATGGTTTTCTTTCTCCTTTCCTTTTGAACATCAAAATCACAAATCTTGGTTTAATGATAGTAAAATTACCACTGTGCAACTTGTAAGGGTGACTGTATTGGCAGCAAAAGACATGCTGTTCTAGAAAAAACGCACGACCAGCAGGAGGGCGAGGTCCGTATTTCTACTTCCAGCATCTGTATGCAGAGAGGTACTTACAGTATTTCATTAGTTGGTTTCCTCATGGTGCTTTCACACTCTTTGGAGAAGTTGTCAAAAATGGAAAGCAAGGAATTTTGTCTGAAAGAAGGATGAAAAGAAAGTTGAGTTTCAGTCTGGATTTTGGCCAAATTCTCATCTTCTCTGCAGGTGATCTTCATAGACGTGTTAAGGTAAGCTAGAGTTGGCCTCGCGCAGTGGGAACGTTCATGTAGACCCCGGGAAGCAGGGAGGAGAAGGCTTTAAATACTGTGATAGCAGGCAGTACTTTATGGGGGTTGTAAGAATGGTCTTTGAGCTCGATTATTGTTTATGATGTATTTTTTATAGGGAAATAATTTGAGCTGGAATTAAAAGGTATGTTTTGCCTTATGAAATGTTGTGTTGAAGTGGGCCAGATCCTCCACCAGTATGAATGGTGGCAGCTACGCTGGCTTTTAGAGAAGCGCGTGTTAACAAATGCTGGGAAGCTGGCCTGAGACTCTCTTTTAAAAACTTTGGGATCTGGAGGTAGACTTTACATGCTGGAAGTAAATCAATTTGAAAAGTACAAGTTAAAAGATGACATATTTGGCAAAATCTCTGGTTTTGAGGCTTTGAAAGTATGAGCCAGGTACTCTACCAGTCTGAATGGAAATGGCTTTGTCTGACCTCGTTGCTGTGACAGTAGAAAGAGCTGACAAAACCACTATGCTCTTTGTGTACTCTTAAGAGAATCAGACACCTGGAAGCTTATAGAAAGTTTTACGTATAATGAGAGAAAAAAGGTTTTAAGATACAAATCTAAGCCCCTGAGTGATGCTTATAAATAGTGGGATGGCAACAGAAGTTGTGTGTTTTTGTAATTTTTTGAAGATGTGGTATAACCTGCTTCCCCCGCGCCCATTCAGGCCAGTGGAAGGAAGTCTTGAACGGAATGCTTACCTTCCACCTCCCTTACATGGCTCAGGGAATGACCACACCACAGTTGTACCCCAGAAATCTCAAGAATATTTGGTCTGAGGACTTGACTTCCCTAATGTCTGTGATGCTGACTTAAGTGAACCTGCCTGCCTGGTCAGATGTAAGACCTCATCACCGTATCTCACTTATCAGAGAGTGCAGACCATAGGTGCTAAGGAATGGGATTATGGGGCGCGGGTAGTAAAAACTATGGGGGATGACTGTATGTAGAGTACAGGACAACTGAAGGGGGTAGGATGAGACAGAAACAGGCTGCAGCTTGTGACCGTGACCATGTTGCACAGTCAAACACCTGAAAATTAATATAATATAAGAAACGTAGTTATCTTCATCAGAATGAATAAAACACTTTTTTTTTTTTTTTGTCCCAGAGTTGCTTCTGCATTTAATACACTCAAAGACTTGATCTGGGACTGAATCAGAGTTTGGTAGCAATGGAAAGCCTTGACTGTACGATCTTTGCTCTACTTTTGCAGAAGCAGGAACCACTTAGTAAAATGAGGTAGGCAGAGAAAGCATAGCATCACCCCTCATTTTACCCTAAAGAATTGGATTCTACTCCTGCCTTTGCAACGCAGTCCTGACACAATGGCATGCAAGTCATCCCACAAACGACTGCTCCGTACTTTTCTGTAGCCTTTGTTTGAGACAGACAAGAAGTGAGGCATCCTCATAGCTTCAACTAAACTCATTTGGAGTTGCTTTGGTTGCCTAAAGCCAACTGAGGGTTGATTTCTTTGAAAGAAAAATGCTGAAAAATTAGCTCCAGTTGTCTCAGAGTGACTGCCCCGAATTAGGGGATGAGAAGCTCTCTCTGCACCACAGTTTCCAATTCTAGGGAGAACAATACTGACTATTGTTATCTGAAAGGACTGGAACTAAACTGAGTAACCTCTTTCTGTAGGCTTGTGTCAGGTCCTAATTCCGGTGGGTAATTGAAAGCCTGCCTTTTCTACTAGGTCATCATATCACCTGCATTAAATAAGCTACATAGCTACAGGCTACAGGGGGTTCTCTTTTTTTTTTTAGGGCAACATGCTATTGATGGAGATCTATCTTCCATGTGCCAGTAGGTTTTTTTTATTGAGATACCAAGAAAAATACAAGCTTTAAGCAAATTTAGAATAATGTTCCTGCTGGCAGATCCTGGGCACAGGATGGGATCTACTTCTGTTCTAAAATAAATGGAGGTAATTTTCCTGGCTTTAGCAGAGATCTGTTGTTTCGTGCAAGGCCTTGTGATGTACCACAGCTTCCTTGTAACTCGAATAAGGATAATCAAACCTCGTGAGCTGAATAAAGCAGAATTGCCATTTTGGAGCTTCTGAAGTACTGCAATACAATAACGTGCTATTCAGACTTACTTTTCTGTCCTTAGATTTCGAAAAGCACAGCAGTGGCTGGGATACGTTAGAACAGCTTCTAGAAGACTGCTGAATTTATTCAGCGGTGGCAGTCTCTTTAACGAGTAAGATGACGTTGCATTTAAGACTTGAATGGCCTCGAGCCCGTAACTAGGCAGGGACTCCAGCGCTGTTGAAGAAATATCCCTGCAAAATAAAGGAAGCATTCTCTTTTCTTTTCATACATATAAAAATACCACCAAAGCATGATGGTAGGTAACAGCGACTCAGTTTTTCACAAAGGTCTAAATCTGCGAAGCCACTTAGCACCTGATACCCAGCTTAGCAACGTGGTCTGTGAAACTACAGAGCAGCAGGTTAAGAGCATCCCCATGGCCCAGCAGCCCCGGTGAGGCAAGGAGCTCACTTTGTCCTGGGGAAACCGAAACCCACCGCGCCAGGGGCTGTGCCCCGAGCTCTTTGTTTGAAAGCCACCGTGCACGGAGCGAGGGACAGTTCTTTAGGCCAGAGAAAGGGAGGGAAAGTGGGCGAATGTAATTCTCCAGCTAGCTAACGCGTAGGATGCCCTCCTGGCTCTCTGCTTGGCTCTGAAGGGCTGTTCTAGGTGTTTTAATTAAATGGTTATTAATTAAAACACATACAATCCAACACAAGAATCCATCATTCTTGCCAAGACAAACTTAAGCAGTTTGGCTTAGAGTAACTTCAGAGGGGCTGTTTGTGTGCGGAAAGGCTATCGACATGACTAAGGATATTCAGAGTCAGGCTATTAAACAGGAGAAAAAAGGCTACAATTGTGAAAGTGATATTAGTAACGCCACGTACTGTAAAGCGCCAATAAAAGGAACAAAATGGCACGTGCGGCACAGAGTGCTATTTACAGAACCACCCATTGTGTTTTATTGCACGGAGTTACAGCCAGTGCAGCCCTCCAGTGAGTACTTGATTAATAAAGCACGAGGAGGCTAATCATGTGTTTTATTCAGCACAGGCTTATAGCATGCAATCAACTAGTTCACTTTTATAACCAAACTCTAAAATAATATATTGTAAAAACAGACTCATCCTACCAAAAGACAAGTTACTGGGCAATGTCAGAATATAAGGCATAGGGGTAGGATCAGGAGGATCTGACACAAATGAAGCAAAGGCCAAAATATCTAAGGGGCAGAGGTCAATGCCTATGCTACAATTGGCCAATAGGCATTTGTCACGATGCAAACTGAGCCTTCCGCCCTGTAATTTCACGGCATCTTGTTGACATGTTTCCCTCTTACAAGTAGAGGGTAAGAGAAGAAGTCTCCTTCCAGACTCAAAGCCCATGTTTGCTGAGATGATGCAGCCCGCATAGCACAGCGCAGTTCCCGTGGGACACCTGTAAACCCGGCTAGCGGAGCGGTGGATACTTACAGGACGTCTGGCCCCGTGGCCCCTCTCAGGGCATCGTTGTGTATCCGCCTGAGGTTCTTGTTGTCCTTCAGGATTCTATGGAATCGAACATTAACTCTTTAGGGCTCTCTTTTAAAATAACCTTTATGGTTTCTTATTCCCGTCTACTACTACTTCTTGATCCTCTCTGCCACCACAGCGGTTGCACTTCGGGACATGGTTTAGTGGGCACTGTGGTGTTGGGTTGATGGTTGGACTTGATGGTCTTACAGGTCTTTTCCAACCTTAGTGATTCTGTGATCTGGCCTGGGAGTGCTTGTATTTCTCATGCAACCTTTCCCTCCGCTGATGCTGTCAGACCATTATCATCCACACTTAATTCTGATGATTTCCAATTTCTACTGACTTAAACCAGGATCAACCAGTCTGGTTCCTTCAACTGCAGTAGCAGCGTACAAAAATGCAGCAAAAGTTTTGCCCAAACCAAGAGGCTAGTCCCAGAGCGTGTGAGAGTGATTTAAAAACTACTGATGTTTCCAACATAGAATCTAGATTCCTGAGTTTGGGCTATGGTTTCAAGCTTTCCACTACTGCTGCTAAGCTTAGGAATTTATTAAATTCTATTAAAAATGATGAGCTTTTCTCATAAAAACTGCAGCATTCTACGGGACGGTGTTTCAGGAAAGGCAGTAAGTGCTGCAGGATTAACAACTGAGTTGCAGTGATGCTGAAACACTCAGTTTTCTAATGGGTATCAGGAAACGCAAGACACAGCCAGTTACGCTGAAGGAAGAGGCTTTGACTGTGTTTGAACTATTATTTACCGTTTAAAAAACACTGAGGAGGGGAAACATACTCACAATTGATTCAGCTTTGTCCCATTGAAGGCATGGCTGTGGATATCTTCAAATCCATTTTTATATAATTTGCTGGGGATTAAAAAAAAATGTGTACGGGAAAAAGATTTGGAAAAGACAAGATTATGTTATGTACTACAGGTTTCAAATCTTAATGTGGCATTCATTTTAATGATTAGAGGATCTGGCTTATAAAGAACATAGGAGTTAACGTAGGTCCTGAAACAGTTACCTAAAATTAAGAGAGAATTGCAGAAACTGGGGCTGTGGTACCTGCTCCCAAGAAAAGCGGGCAGTGTGGGGAGCGCCTGGCTATAATTGATAAGAGAAGGGGTCTATATCAGCACAATGCTGAAATTAGTGATTTCTTTAAAAACCACAACGATACGCAGGATCGATTTCCCCATCCACATGAAACACTAACTGTTGGAAAGACTGAATTAGCTATTTGTAGTGCAAAGCATTACTGCAGGCTGACTTTACACCTTCATAGATTACTTGTGTTTCACCATGCTGCAACAATTGGAATTACTTCCGCTAATTACAGTTAACCGCAGGGGGTGGAGTTAAGGTGTAGCTCTACAATTAGGAAGCTGCTGCTAAGGTAATTCTTTTCTTCTTGAGGTGAGCTCCCGATCGCAAAAGGATAGGAGAAAAATAATCGTTGGCTGTTTCCTGACTGAGTTAGACTCCCTCCCATTTAATACGCTTTGGGGTTACAGTAAAAATTGTAAGCACCTTTCTCCATCTCTTGTATGTTCATTTTCTTGCACCATGAACAGCACGGTAATTTTGCTGAAGTTATTTTGAGAACTTTCTGGTAGGAAAGAGGCTCCTAAGATGAAATGATGCCCTAATCTGAGCAATTCCTCCTCTTTAACATTGCGTGGAGTAGTCTTCAATCATCTTTATGCTCAGTTCCTCTATTGGTTTCAGAAGGTATTGGTCAATACATAAAATCTGTGTAGAAATTACTGTCATGCCAGCACATTAGCCTGATGAAGGGCCCAATCCAGTCAACTGCAGTACTTGCTCGTGTGCACAGCTCATTTGTGGGTGCAAATATGCATGGAGTTTTGCACGGGGGCTTTAGTACACACTTATCTCAAGGCAAGGTTCCCCATCTGGATTGTGTACTGCCTTTTAAAAATCAGTCTGGTCTGCAAAGGTTGGCTTTACTGGCCTCCAGATTGGTGTTTGTTGGCTACAACATGAAGTAGGCGGCCTGCTGCTGCCCTTTACTGCTCGGCTGGTCCTTCCTCGGGAGACCTGAATTTCAGCCACATCCACATTCAGCCTCTGCAGAGAGGCTCAGTCTGTGATTTTTTCCTATTTCAGCACTTCTTTGTGGAAGTTTTTGTGAGGACAAGGGTGCTGCAAAATCCATACATGGTTCTTGCTGTGCTGGCAGACGACACCTCACCTTGTCTTTCTGCTGCTTTTTGCGTTCCTCAGGTGGGGCATCTCGCTTAGCATCCAGCCCGCCCATCTCACAGGTGGCTGTAGCAATGAATCCATAGTTTGCTAAAAGGGAAGTCTTGGGTGTGGAGACTTATGGGAATCAACGTAAGCTGAGTCAAGAGAAATCAGGGTAAGAACAAGCATTGGTACTTCATCCCAATTTCTTCTCTCCCTCCCTCCTCTTCAGAGGGACCCGTGCAGCATAGGCTCAGCAGCGTTAGATCTGTAGTATCAGCCTGGACACTGAAAGCTCTAGTTCAAGAAACCGCATCCCTGAGGGAAAGAGAGAGGCTTTGGTGTCCAGCGCAGCTTTGGGAGTTTATGCCCTGTTGATGGTACTTTTAAAAACAACATTGCATGGAAGGTGAGGATTTGGATTCCTCCTCCTATTTTCTTTCCTAAGTGAAGTTAACTTTTGGCTAAAACTCTGCTCTTCAGCTTGAAGAACACCCCTCTATTTGCTAAGCATTTCAAATTCAACTCACAATACAGACATATATTGTATGGGGCTTAATTTCAAGATCTTTCTAAGGTCGAGCTACTCTCCTCAAGCAGAAGTGTTATCCTCACAGAAGGAACTGGAGCTAGGACTATTTTACTCACAGAGTCAGCGATTCATTGTTCATCCCCTGGAAAGCATTTTGCGGTATAGTTGTCATACGCAAGTTGTCACAGAGTTCCCTTTGGGAGGGAAAAAAAAAAGGTATTTTTGTCAGTGATCCAGGAACAAGATGGAAAAGACTCACAGCTGGGTTAGGCTGGGTCTCTACTTACAAAATAAAATGAGCTTCTAATGAGAAGATCTGTGTCAGATCTGGAAATTGTCTTATTCCAGTGTTACAAATGCTCCTAGAGAAAAGCATAATTCCTGTTTACAGGAGAAAAGATTACCAGAGTGGATGCAACAAGAAGCCAACTTGGCAGGTACGAGTTTAACAATGTATTAAAAGGTGAGTGACAAATACCATAATTTTTAATTAGGCTCCAATTGTGTTTGTAAGACCTGTAAAAAATTAAGTTTTGTAGCACCCTCAAGCAGTGTCCTGGAGAAGCAGCGTATGTTCTCTCTACATTAAGCACAAGGAAGAGATTTTAGTTACCTCTTTTGCATAGTACCTTGTCTAGCTGAAAGCTTTATTCTGGAAATAAGCACTTAGCAGAACTAATTTGCAGACTTTACTACTGTTTTATCTATTACTGCCCTGCCCTGGGTTACTTTATTTTCTTGCCTATTGAAAGACCTCACTATTGGTTAACTGCCCATTAAAGCTATCGTAAATGAAGTCTGTACTTTTAGTGTACCGTAATGCATGAAAAATTTCTTTTTTCCTTATACTCCTTTCTGTAATTTGTCCACTTCTTTACAGAAAAAACTCAAACCCAAACAGAAAAGGAACAGAACTCTTTCTTACAAGTATTTTAGCCTTGGAAGGTTTCTGAATGCTCCGTCCTCAATGTGCAACAGATTTTTTGTGTTCAGGATTAATCTGTAATGAGGGAAAAATATTTCAGTATTATAATCGTTATACATTTGGGAGGGTCCTGCATTTTGCTAGCCATTGGCCTTGTCAGAAAGCAGTCAAGCGCAGAATATGGCAGAAGGCTCTCCCGCTGTGAACAAACTTTCTACAAATATACCGCGAGTGCATTTCGAAGCACTATTGGTAATAAAAATGGCCTGTAATTGTTAGGTAGCCGACAAAAGTTAACAGCTCCCGAATTCTTACGGTTCGCTGAGCTGAGGCAATGTGGTCTGAATATCCTGGTCACTGATGGGAATTAGTGTTTTACCGTCGTCTGCCGGTTCTCTGGGATGCGTTCCGGGCTTGTGGCATGCCTAATGCACTGAGCTTCTGCTTTGCTGCAGGGGCTCGGGGGCACGAGGATGCTACCGTCATGGTGACTGTGCCTCCAACCCAGTGGTCTTAGAGGTGGGGCTGAGCAAGGAGCCTGAGCTCTGTGTGTGTGTGCGCACGCCTGGTCCTTGCCCTGCAGTCAGATCCCTTTGCATCATACCTTGTTTCCATTGTATTACTGATGCTTTAGCCAGGAAAGGCAGTTCCTCAGATGGTTTAACCTCTTAGAGCACCATGGTCTTTATTAGAGCAGTGGCTAGTAGCACCAGATGCCTGCTTAGATCTCCATGAACTGGGAGGTGGAGATAAGTATGTGAGAGATTGGTGTCGGTCTCTTCTCCCAGGTAACAAGTGATAGGATGAGAGGAAATGTCCTCAAGTTGCGCCAGGGAGGTTTAGGTTGGATATTAGGAAAAATTTCTTCACCAAAAGGGTTGTCAGACATTGGAACAGGCTGCCCAGGGAAGTGGTGGAGTCATCATACCTGGAGGTATTTAAAAGATGCGTAGATGTGGCGCTTAGGGACATGGTTTAGTGGGACTTGGCAGTGTTAGGTTTATGGTTGGACTCGATGATACTAAGGGGCTTTTCCAACCTAAATGATTCTATGATTCTATGAAATACTGTTTGCTAGTGGTTGCTCAAAAAATGGGACAGATCCTCTCAGTTAAGGAGCACTTTCCGCAGCTATACTATCTGGTATACCTGTACGTTTGCCTAAAAGCCCAACAGCCGTAGCCCAGCTCCCTCCCTATGCATGATTTACAAAATTCAAAGGTTTTAGCATATGGAATTGCAACAAGAGTTCAAAACCAAGAATGCCATTGAGCCCACCTACCCTGCTCATCCATTGAAAGTGGTCTTGAGTGCAGCTTGGGATATCAAGCCCTTGCAATGCGAGGCATGAAGAGCATTCAAGATTCAAGCAGGTGTTCTTGCTAGCCTCCTGTAGCTCTTTAATGGTCTTGCTTAGCTTTTTGGTTTCGGCAAATAACAAGCTATCCATAATCAAATCCTTTATGCCTTCCCTAAACCCACCATTGAGTCTAGTGGAAGTTGGACCCAAGCAGAGGTGGCTAACTCTGTATCTCTTGCTTGTGTGAGCAAGTAACTGGCTTCAGTGGAGTTCACGTATAAGGAAAAAAAAAGAAAAGACTTATTTGTCCTCACTCAGTTGCACCATTTTTAAGCCACTTGCTGATCATGCTGTGTGAAAAAGGCAGTAATGAGATACTGAACCAGATTTATAGTTTCCAATTTCGCTAGATATTTCAGAGCATTCTCCTAGTCATTGCTTTAACTCACTCCCTCTCTCAGATGCCTGTGCTATGCAGGTCAAGTTTAAAATCAGTATATGTTCTGTTTGAGTAATATTTTAGCGCTCAAAAGAAGAGCTATGCATACTAAGCAGCTGTATTGAAATACTGTAGGGCTTTGAAAACTGCATCTTCAAAAAGGAAGATTTTTCTCATCTGTTGTCATCTCGAATTATTTCCCCACTTAGAAAGCTTGACAGTGCTGGCAGAAGTAGACACAGAGCTCCACTCCTGTCATTGAGCTCACTGAAAGCAGTGGGATTTTCTACACATGGATGTCTTTGCATGATTTAGACCTCCAAGGCTAGACCTTACAGACTGCTCACTATTTTATATGGTACTTTGGAGAGAAATGTTTCTCATCATAGATCTAATCCAAAGCCAACCTAAGTAACAGAGGAAGATTTGGTCCAAGAATACTTCTCCGCAGACTGTTTACTCCTTGATGATCCTACATCACGACATGGATGCCTTTCTTTAACTGATGCTTACATTTCAGACAACGTGGGAAGGCTGTCAAATGCACTCGTTTCTATTCTCTCTAGGGAGTCGCTCTGAGAGATTTCACTGTAACGAAAAGGCAGACACAAAGCAAGACATTAGTGGAAAAGAGACCAGAAATCCGCTTTCCACTTTATATTTCCTTCTTTTATACACAGTTGTTCAACCCCCCTACCAATTCTTGTTTGGCAGCAGCATCCATGCCTCACCTCGAGCATCGTGAGAGCCGGTGCCAGAAAGGTTTGAGAGAGACCAGCCTTTTGCTGTCTTGGCAAAGGGGTATGCCAACCCTTTGGAATAAGTATCTCTCTGACAGCCAATCTCCATTTCCTCAGTAAATTATAGGTAAGGTAGCTATTTGGGGCCAGAACTAACGTAAACGGAGTGAGCCCAAGCCTGTGAGCCTTTTGCTCCTATCATTGGTCCCGCTTAGTGAATTTATTTCCATGGGCGAGGATGTAGATAATGTTCACGGTGCTTCATACACTATTATTAAGTCAGGATGATGGTCATCTAATCCACAGATGTAGAAATACACAAACATGCGTTCAGTGCACTCTATGATATAATATCTGGATTTAAATGCCGTTTCATTATGTGCATGCAGACTGAAAGGAAGTGGCTCTTTTTCATCATTATGCTGACCATCATGACTGTTTTTGTAGGCACTGTTGGATTTTGATGTACCGATGCTCCTATTCCACACATGTACTTAAGAATAACCAATGCTGAACAGAGCAGAGAAAAAAAAAAATCCACTTATTTAATGCTTGTTAAACGCCTGCTAGATTAAGATTTACGGGGCTATGCAAAATTGACTCCTGAAATTAAATAGTATATATTGATGCATATATAGGGGAAAGGTCTTCAAAACAGTGTTTTTCTCGACAGAATTGACTGGAAGGGCACACAAACTAAACCTAAGATTATACGCTGTCAAGAAAAAAAATATTTTCTAAACAACGGGAACGCATCTACAAAGTCAGAGTCAGTATTGTCACAGTGCTGAGAGTTATCTTATTTCAATTATAATTATGAGAAAACAATTCCTTTTGGTGTTGATAGGAAAACCCTTAGACCAGAACAAATTGCTTTTTTCATTTATAGTGGCAAAGGGGGATGCACACCAGAAATCATATATTAAACACATATGTCTGTCTTACAGAAATATTCATGATTTTTTCCATAATCGGAATTCAGTGAGGTTGTTATTTTTGGTATGGCACTAGTTACTCATAAATGAAAGATGGATGTAGAATGAGTGGCCTGCTGGGCACCTGATCCTCAGAGACTCGCGGGCTGGGAGGGATCAGTGCCTGCTCGCAGAACTTGAAGACTCAGGTCTGGGGTCTGAGACGTGGTCCTTCTTGGATCCCTCCTGCCTGCCACTGGCATACCATTTACATACATTGGAATGACTTATGGCAGTGAGAATAATTTATCATCTGAGTTGCAGATGGTGATGAGTTGCCAAATAGGTGATTTAGAGCTTCATAATTTAAAAATATGCATTTTTCTTTGAAAAAACACTAACACTAAATCTCAATAAAATTATGAAGTGTTCTATAGATTTACTTCAGACAAATACATCAATTTCTATGTTGTTAATTTGGAAAGATACATTAAAAGGACACAAAGAAATCAATTAAATTCTCTTTATGGAAGGGAAAATGTCAATGAACAAAACATTCTCTGTGAAGAATAGGATATGCATAGAGTTTGGAAAAGTTTAGCCTGAAGTCATACAGGTAGGAGAAACTTTGTAGGTTTAAGTTGGTCTCCTATCTGAAAATGTAAGTTCTCACAAATCATTCAGATGCAAGTGAATGCAAGGATACAGCGCCATTGAATTGTACTATCACAGTGGAATACATGCAGCAGTTTAGCTTATTTTCTACTTGCTAGAACTACAGGAACACCTACGTTTATAATTCGGCCGAAATTGTTTAGCCAATGAGCACCAAAAGCTAAACTGGTCCAGTTGAGTCTATTCAGGCATTTGCATCACCCTCATCCTTTAAGTCTTTGCCGTCAAGAATGCACCACAAAAGGGTTTCCTACTTTCTCTTTTTGTTTCCTTGAAAATAAATTAGGTAACATCTAATATATATTTTAATATTAGATGCACTATGTACTTTTTGTAGGTGAAGAGAAGTATAAAAAGTGCCCCTTGAAAAGAAAGTGGCATCATTTGTGCCGCTGCTTAGGGGGAGGTCATTCCCCTGTTCTGCATTGCACTGGTGTGCCATCAACTTTGTCCTTTAGAGACCACTCAATGCAGATAAAATAAAAAATAATAAATAATGGAGACTCAAGCCTGCCATCTTTCAGCTGGAATAACAACAGAAATAAGGGCAAAAGTGGTCAGATGAGCCTTATGGTTTGAGACCTTGATATAAAATAGGTACAAAGCCAAGGGAGGGGAAGCAACACAGACCCGGTGTGCAAAATTACAGCACTTGTAAATCAAAAGATCCAAGAAGGGGTTTAATCCTACTGATCCCCTGCGAAGCTTATCTCTCGGTGCAAAACGCCAAAGAAATATCTTATCTGGGTACTACATAAATGTCTAATCACAGAATGCCATAGCTATCATGGGAGTGATAATGTTTTATGATAGAAATCTATCTCCTCTGCCAATCAAAAGCACCTATCGTCAGTTATTAAGCTGTATCCAGTTCTCTCCAACATGATGAATATTTCGTTATGTGATCTGTTAAACAACGGTTGAAAATCATACCTTTTCAAAGAATCTTTTATATACTGCTCATAAGAAAAGAAATGCTATATTTATCCTTCCCCAGCGGGGGTTTTTTCACCAATGGTATGTTTTAGCAACACATTTTCACGTTATTGTAAAAAGATATTGTTTAGGATGGAGGTTTAGGATAGAAATTCTAGCAAGAAATGAAGGAAAAGCCTACGGAAAATGTTGTCAACTTACATGATGAAGGCATCTCGAAGTCCTTCAAACGCGTGTGATGGGATTACTTTTACAGGCAGGTGAGTAAATGATCTGAAAAAAAGAAGAGAGGGAGGAAAGGGTTGTAAGGTATGGGGTTTCCTTGTTTACAGATTGTACCATTATGGCAGGCAGAAGAACAAAAAGCATAAAGCTGCTTTATTTTGCCTCCAGTTCTCTACCTCTGGGGCACTGCGGGACATGGTTTAGTGGGTATGGTGGTGTTGGGGTGATGGTTGGACTTGATGATCTTACAGGTCTTTTCCAACCTTAGTGATTCTGTGATTTACCATTGATCTCAGTCAAATGGAAATCAAAGGGTATTGGGTCAGCTCCTCAACAGCATACATTTGAGACTAATCACCATCAAATCAATAATAGACATTATTAAATAAATTAATAGCCTGATGGAAGTAGTCTGCTACCTTCACAGTCAAAGGAAGCTGTAGGCTATTTAAAGTTAGTTCCTCAGAAAAAGTGGCTTTCATGTAAAGCTTTTTCTCTGTAGAGCAGTATTTTTGCATTTGCTGGACCATGGTTTCCTCCCAGCAGTATCCCTGTAATGTCGCAGCGTGGCACCCTGAATTCGCTGGCAATGCTCTGGCTGTGTACAGGTGTAGAAGAGATCCAAATCAGGCCTGATGTGGTGGATTTTTGGGGTTTTTTGTAGGGGTTTTTTTTTAATAATAAATTGCATCAGCGTGGTTAGTTGATTCAAAGCAAGTTTATATTGTCCTTTTTAATTTTTTAATTACTCTGAGAAGTTAATAACCATGTGGGAGACAGATCAGCATTTTACCATTCTATTCTGTGTCTGAATCACAGTACTTTCACCAGCCAGTTTATCTAGCCATGACCACACTCTCCCTGATAATGGCCGTAGGAAAATATTTAACATATTTCAAGACGTTATCTCTGTGCAAACAGATAATTACAAATATCTAGTCAGAGACATTTGTTTCCCATCCTTAAAACCCTCCCTCAAGGTTTTTTGACTAAAATGCTTCTGTGCTATTCATATAACCTGCTTTTTTTTTCTTTGTTGTCATAATCCTTTATATGAAGACCATTAAAAATGTTTATCAACTTTTATATACATATATGTATATTTTATATATATACACACATATGTCATGCCTACACAATATAATGGCAGGCTGTCACCCATACCTATGTCTTGAGGTTATAAATCTAGATGTACTAAGGAGCCTGACAGTCAATTCCTACCTACATTCCAAAGAGTCTGTATGATTTGGGGCAAATCATTTAATTTCCTTGCACCTTGACTCCCTGTCAGTAAACTGGGAGTAACAATGCCTCCCTACCTAATAGGGATGTTGTAAGGATGTATTTTTTTTGACGTCACTGTGGTTGGGTCGTACCTGTCTCTAGATGGATGCTGGCGTGTTGTGTGTGAGGTTTGGTTAAATCAGAAATGGGACTCAGTCACATGTCTTGAAAAATGTATTTGCCCCTGAGGGGACGGACAGGTAGAGATAATCCTGCAGCAGGGCTTGATACTCTGAGCCAAAAGAAAAAACAACTTCAGGAAGAAGTAAAAATCAGGAGCCGAGAAATTATTGTTCTATAACCCTGGCAGCAGGAACCTCTTCATAACTGCACCGTCAGCTGGGGCTGCTTGCAAGATAAAACATACCTTTTGTGAAACCGTTGGAAAAAAAGTGACGTCATTTACAAAAGAAATAGAAATGTGATGTCATTTACAAAAGAAATAGAAATGTGACGTCATTTACAAAAGGAGAAATAGAAATGTGACTGAAAGTGCAAAAAATAAAACCAGGTCTTGGCTCTTAATTACATCAAAATCTTCAGCCCAAGAGCCTCCTACCTCCCTGCGACATGCTGGTGAGCAGCGTGGAGGTTGTAAATTCCTGTAACGCGTGGCTCGGAGCGACCCGCTCCCCCTGCCTGTGGAAAGCCTTCGGCAATGGTGCTCCGAGCTTAGCCGCCTCAGCTAGGCGATTAAATTTGAGTGGGATGACCCAGCGCTTTTCATATGTACTGTAGTTAAACTGCATGACGGCGCTTAATCCATTCTGTATTTCAACTTCATTGGTTTTTGGTTTTTAATTCTCGTGAGTTCACCTTGATAGCTGGAACTGTGAACTCATCTGCATTGACATTACCTCGTCCCATTAAGCATCTCACAAAACAGCAAGAACAAAGGAAAAAGGCAATTAATTATCAGCCTTCTCTCTTAATCCTCGAAATACTGGGGTAGCACGCACAGACTCTTCCACATCGATAACGAGATCTTAAATTCACCAAAAAGGTGAATGTCCCCACCCCTGTTCTTGTCCACTTTACCTCTGTAGTTTGTATCTCAAACACTGCCTGTCATAAAGAGAAACATGTTCATTCCGATGCCTCTTTCTATACTCGCAACATTTTGAAGAAGATCCTTTAGCTTGCTGAGCACAATCCAGCCCGTGTATATGTATAAGCATTTAGGTTAATAGAGTTTTGAACTGCTTGTTGCAGGCTTAATTCTTTCCAAAGTGCAGAGTAAAGCGAGGCCTTATCTCACGTGTTGAAGTCTCCGCTATTGAACATGACTGATGTCTTTGATAGCGCACAATGAAACTCAAGCAGGTACTGGCAGGAATTAAATATTGATTTCTTTCTGATAGCACTCAGATTGTGACACTCAGATGTGACCAGTTACTCATCTCTCAGAGCTGAGGAAGCTTTTGACAAAAAAAGAAAGAACAAACTGGGTTTTACAAAGCTACAAAGCTTTTATAAATCCAACGTGCCCATGCTACCAGCCTGACTTCTCCAGCTCATGAAAGGAGGGATGCATCCATCTTTAATACAAGTTACCAACACCGGTTTGAAAGAGTGTTGTTAGTTAAAGGATGAACTTTTGCACTTTTAAGAAAAACAGTAATGTTTCTTTCATAGTTAATAAATCACAACTTGTATGCTTGTACTCACTCCTGCCATTCAGCGGCTGACAATACTGCGGCTCCAGATAATCGCGGGACTTTTCATCCTTGGAGAAAGGATGGACAGAAGGGAGTGGGGAGCCAGCCAGCCTTCTTGGCATTCACCAGCCCTTAGCGGTTCTGTAAATCAAGCTTGGTTTTCAAGGTACATCATTCTAGGCAGTAAGGTTTGAATTGGCCAGGCTAAATACGTGTCCAAGAACATGGGGAGAGAGAGGAACAGCACCTCGATTGACCAAATCCTGTCCTTGCCTGGTAGCTAAAACACTGCCCTTCTCTCTTCAGCTAGCATTTGTTTCCTGTATTTTTGTTTTGAAATCATAAATTTAGAGTGGATTTTTCACAGGGATGGTTATCTTCCTGCTACTAGGAATACCGGGGCCAGTAGGGACCATGAGAGCAAACCACCTTCTGCTTCCCCTGCTGTGAATGTATAGATGGAGCAGTGAGCGCTCTTCAGAAAATGTTCATGGGGGGGGTCTATCCCAAGGATACAGTTGGCATAAAACCCCTGTCTTCTTTTTTTTCGCTCTGGGATATGGCAGAGGCAACTTGACTCAACTTGACAACAACGTTAATCTGCTAAAAGATAAGCTTCTGCTCCTCCACTACCACATAGAGTCAAGCTCCAAGAGAAGCTTTTGAGAGGTCTAGATGCCCAAAGACCTCAGGACCACTTGCAGTCCTGTTGATGAGGAATCAAAGCCCAAGCCCACTCACACCGCTGGAGAAGATCTCTGTATTACAGAATTCCCCCTTTGCAAAAAGTGATTAGTTGAATTGATAACAAATATGAAAAAAAGAACACGGGCCCTATAGCAACAGGTATGAATGTGTTACCGTAGTTGGGTTGGCTGTTATATTTTAGAGTCTCTATTTTATAGGCTTACTCATATTTCTAACACCCGAAAGGTGAATGCCTAAGGTAGACCCTTGCTGGGAGTGGCAAACGTTTTATTCTGTGGTGTCCTTGGACTTAGCTCAGAAGGACTGGGAATATTGATTGACACTAAGACTGAAACCCCACCATTTTCCTAGGATTTTTGTCAGCTTCTGGGGGCAATGCAAAGTGTTGGCACTGATTTTTAAAGCCCTGTGTACGGGGCATGATCCACCTGAAATGCGAACTATGATGCTGGATATATCCCACAAGCAGCCAAAGAGTACTTTCCGCTAGGTGATGATGGGTGAGACGTTATCTCCTATGAAAGACACTTTGGCCCTGAAACTGAATTCCTGTCAATCCAAAAGAGCCGAACATGCCCTTAGTGAAGACGTGGTAGAATTGTCTACTCGTTCAGGCTTTTGCCACAAAGTTTTGGATTTGGTGCCTGGTAATTTGGTGCCTAATCATGTGCCACTCACCCTACTGCAGAAGCCCTGCATATGGGGGCACACATTCAGGCACAGCAAAGTGTGTTTTGAGGTGAAACGAGGTGAAAAGAGGTTTCTGAAGGGGCAGAAAGCTATTAGGTATCCACTGCCCATTACTGTACAACTGGAGTTGGGTGCCTATCCATTTAGACTTCACTAAAAACCCCAAAAGTACATACAAGACTTCAAAAGAAGGAAAATCATGTTTTGTTTCAAAATATAATGGTGTATTAAAGATTATTTTTCTGCTGAGACTAAGAAGACGCATAGCTGCTATAGCCAAAATGGCATACAAAGGTGTCTGGATAATGGAGTTTCTATAGCATTTGTGTGACGTCCAAATTAAAAACAGGAGTCTGAGAAAAATATGGTCAATTCAGGACTGTATAAAACACATCATTCTGCAACCTGTCGGAAGTCTAATCATTTTGAAAACTCTTCCAGCAATAATATGACATGGCAAGAATAACTCGGGTAAAGAAAAATGGCTGAAATTTCCCTACAGAATATATACTTGGGATATAACAAATGATCAGAAGTACATTTGGGGGCACAGCTCATTACAGCATCAGGGCTTGAATTACTTGGGTATAGCTGGAGTTACATATTGGTGTTTATTTTCTTGACTGACCATACTACTAAGAAGGACTTTTCCAAGGTCTGGTTCCTGTGGCACCAATGGAAGGGCGTGGGCACCCCAGGAACTGTGTTGGAACAACCTGGAGCAGCGTTTTTTTCCCAAATCATTAGTGCAGTTGCGAGCACTACACTGCAATTCCCGTGGTGCACACAGGTACAGACGTGACTACGAGGGGGCAAAAGTAACTTTCTCTTGCCTTGTTTCTTGTACACAGAGCTGCGCGGGGGGAGAAGAGAGCTAAAAAGGTTGGTAAAGTATGGAAAGAGAGGGAGTCAGTACCAACCAAGCTGGAAAAGCCATATGAGTAGGAGAGAGGGGAAAGAGTAAGAGAGAGGGGAAGACAACAGCTAAGGGGATAAGAAGACACTAATATGAAAATCAAAGGAAAAGGTGAAAGGAAAGTAACAGAGATCGAATAAGAACTAAAAAAAGAGCAAGAATACATGTACACCTGTAGGGTTAGAGAGTGCATTCATCGGTACAGCTTTGTAATTGTATGATTAATGTAAGCTTTCTATTAAAACCCCCCAAAATACACAGAAATGGAAATTTATAGCATAGTTCCAGGTTCAATATAAATCAGGTTGGATGTGGTCTGGAAGTAGAAGGAGCTGGACATGTCTGCAAATGCAGACTTAAAGACAGGGATTTTTTTTTGACATCTAAGTGTAAATATTTTCTCTGTAGGAGTATTGAGCAGAATCTTGGTTGAACTCTTTTCTGACTGTAAAGCTGGTTTCTACAGCCAGCCTAACAGCTAGACTTTGTGTACAATCATGAAGATTAAATGTTATATTAAAGGTTGAAGGGAAAAATTCTGCTCTTATTTTTGCCCATCATCTAGCCCTGTTGATCTGAGTGAAGCATAACTGGCAGCAGCCATAAGCCCGTTATCTGTCTTAACCCGATCACTGAGGTTGTGATGTGGTTTCTTCTTGGGGTGATAGATGGAAAAAGGAAAAATAAAAGCGTAAACTAAAAAATAAAGAAAAAATCACCTAAGTTTAGAGCTTTTGATAACCTCTCTGGGCTGCGGTGTGCATCGTCCTAATAAACACGCTAGATCCCTGCAAAAACTAACCTCCCCGTTTGTTTCTGCTGCTGCAGGGATCCTTGATGTGACCGATCCACTGTCTGCTCTGCGTGTGGTATGAGCACCGGGGAAGAAACGGGCTCGTTGCAATAACTATGGAGAGTCTCTCCAGTGCTCTGCTTTCTCTGACACTAAGGTAACACAAGGGAATGGGAAGGAAAGAAATTCAGGACAGAGGTTTTTCTAAAAGCTGACTTTGGAGGAATGATTCACATGGCTATAGATTAGTACAAATTAGTATTCCTTGCTCCTACTGATTCTCGAGCTAGGGAGAAAGGAAAGAGGAGATGAAGGATAGTATCATCCCTGGGGAATTTCAAGAGCATGTTAAATTTACAAACAAATCAGATGAAAATGGAAAACACAGGCTTTGTTACCAAAAGGGCCATAATAAGAAAACCCCAGCTCAATTCATGCGGAGATAACCAAGGGATCCTAGAAACAGCAACTCTGCTGTCGGTCATCTAATCCCGTATTTTGATGCCATGGTTGTTTAGATCAGTGCTGTAATTGAGCCCGTAAACAACACAACAACACTTGAATACCTACGTATATCAAGTACTTGGTATGGTCTACTAGGTCCTGAGCTGGGACTATGGTGTGGGAGTGGGGTAAGGGAATGCCTGCGACTCCCTGTTCTTGTAATTTAATCCTAATTCCCAGAGGAGCGTTAGGCAGAAAGGTACGATGGACCACCCTACAGAGAGCCAGCTTTTTACTGCCAGAGAGGGGAAAAAGGATTAGCCACTAACTTGTCGATGCGTTGGAGCTTGAAAAGAGGCAACGAGCGCTGCTAGGAGGGTTTTGATGCTTCAGTGTAAGGGGGCATGAAATCGCACAAGCTTTGGGAGGAGAGGTTGCGAGAAGTCGGATTTGTGAAAGCAAACCCAAGCAAACCCCAGAACCGACAGAAGGTTTGAGACCAACTATCCGCCTTTTAATTGGGTTTCTTTGAAGTTATCTAGGCCACTACAAGGAGCTCCAGAAAGTTCAGCCAGGCACACCCCGTTGCCCTGTCGCTGAGGCCGGCGGCGCAGGGCACGGGGCTTCGGCAGCGCGGCGTTTTGCCCCGTGAGAAAACGTCCCGAAAGGACGCACGTCCTACTCCCGGGGGGCAAACCCCGCCGCCGGGCTCCTGCCAGCCTCTCCACACGCAGGCAGCGCGCGCCGGGCCTCACGCCCCGCGCAGGGCCTCAGCCCCGAGCGCAGGGCCCAGCCCTCTCACCTCGGCGGGCCGGGCGCCCCTCGACGCGCGGGGCTGAGGGGGAAGGCACTGCTCCCCCGCGGGGCGCGTACTCCCGCCCCGCCGGGAGGGTCCCCCCGCGCCCGCTCCCCCTCGCGTGTGCCTCACCCCCCCCCCCCCCCCCCCCACCCCGCGGTACTTACGCGCGGGCGGGCGCGGGCAGCGCCCCCCTGCGGCGGCGGCGGGCAGCGCAGGACGCCCTGGCTGCAGGCGCAGCGGGACGGGCAGCGGTGTCCCGCCGCGGCGGGCAGGAGCGGCGGCAGCAGCAGGAGGGGCAGCAGCGCGGGCACCATGGCCGGCGGCGCCTCGCCTCGCCTCGCCTCTCCTCGCCCCTCGCCTCTGCCCGCCCGCAGCCCGCGGGAGGCGGCCGGCGCCCCCGGCTCCTCCCGCCCCCGCCCCGGGGCGGGCTCGCCGCCCTCCGCCCTCCGCCGCCGGGGAGAGCCGCGCCCGCACCCCGGCCCGCTGGGCCAGCCGGGGGGGCAGCCTGCCTCGGCGTCCCCTCACCCGCGCAAAGCCGGCGGGCGGCAAGGGGAAACCTCCTTGGGTCTGCGCGGGCTCTGCCGCCAGCTCGGCCCCCACCGTCCCCTCTCAGGAGGGTTGGGCGCGCAAGCCGTGCTCTCCATCCCCTCTCAGGAGGGTTGGGTGCGCAAGTCGTGCTCTCCGTTCCCTCCCAGGAGGGTTGGATGCGCAAGTCGTGCTCTCCGTCCCCTCTCAGGAGGGTTGGGTGCGCAAGCCGTGCTCTCCGTCCCCTCTCAGGAGGGTTGGGCGCGCAAGTCGCAAGCCGTGCTCTCTGTCCCCTCTCAGGAGGGTTGGGCGCGCAAGCCGTGCTCTCCGTCCCCTCTCAGGAGGGTTGGGTGCGCAAGTCGCAAGCCGTGCTCTCCGTCCCCTCTCAGGAGGGTTGGGCGCGCAAGTCGCAAGCCGTGCTCTCTGTCCCCTCTCAGGAGGGTTGGGTGCGCAAGCCCTGCTGTCCGTCCCCAGAGGTGTTGCTTGGCCAGTGGCGCGGGTGCAAAGCACGTACCCAACTCCCCACCAGACCGCCTTGCACGCCAGCTGATGGGTGGCTGTGCCGGTGAAGGTGGGGGCTCTGCAACCTCTCGTCTGCCTGGCTGTTAACTGCTCTGAGAGTCTCTGTCTGGGGGGAAACACGTCCCATCTCCCTTTACGGGGTAAATGCTTATCATCCAGATACGGCAGCCTCCTTAGTGGGTGGGAATGGACGGGATACAAATGGGTGGGAATGGTCGGGATACAAATGTCCCTGTCAAACGCTTTCTTACGGCTCCATGCACGGTTGCTGTATCACTGATGAAGGATTGTGATTCGCCTGCCGGGTGATCAAAGGGAGGCATTTCAGGGTGTGTGGCTTGTTACTTTACGATCCGTTATGCCCTTTGCATGGAAGAAGCAATCATGTTCTCAGGGCTACTTATCTTCGCAAAGGTCCATTCATTTTGTAAGGGACTGTTTTCCACGCAACTATCAGCATTGCTGTTGTTATTATTATTTATTGCGACAACTGTAGCTTCTAGAAAGCTATAGTTAGAAATCAGGACCTTATTTATGGCAAGTTATGGCGCAACCCACCAAAAAAGATAATCACTACCCAGAGTAGGATTTGTAAACTAAGGGTATGGGTACGCTGTCAAAAGCTGCCTCTGTCCTCAAGGGTATCCAGGAAAAAGGCAAAGAGTAAAGGAGGGAATGGCCCGGCACAACATGGGTTTTGCCCGAAACGATTCTTCCGATTGTAGCTTTAAAATCACGGAATCAAATAGTAAAGCCTTTTACAGCTTTCGGTGGTTAGGACTAAAATGGGAGCCAGGAATGAGGTGCGTGAGAGGTGCCGGGTCCAGGAGCATCCCTGTATTCTCAGCAGGAGCTGGGAGGTGGAGATAGTTAGCAAGCGCTGAGCAACTCCTGTGGTCTGGCCTCAAGAGCATGACCTGTGTCCATCCGGATCGGGAACTGGAACCAAATCTTGCGCGGGAGGGTAGGGTGGCAAAGCCCTGCTTTGCTGTCCCTCTCGAGAGCACTACCATCCGCTCCGCCTTCCTCCCCTCAGCATCATCCGCTCCGCTTTAACTGATAGCGATGTCAGCTTTTATTCTGACCTTGCCATGGTTATGAGGTGCACTCCATCACTTTATTCCGCTACGCTTGGCATACTCTTTTTCTCCACCACTCCAGCAGGGTTATTCTGATGGATGGTCTGCCTAATTCCAGCTAGCATGTGCCTTTATATTGATCGGTCCTCCTCCTCCCCACCTCCCCATCACCTCTGAAATCAAAGAAAGTGGCGGGGTTATGAAAGCGAGGGACCGACTGAACCGTGCCTGCTGACAAACGTCGGATAACGTTGTGCCCTTGGGAGGACCTGCTGATGTGCAGTGCGGTTTCCTTGAGGTCTGCCCAGATGGTACCGCTGACCCTTTCCCCACCCTCGGCTGCTGGTGTCACGAGCAGTAGCCGGTGCCTGGAGTCCCGCGGCTTGGTTTCCTATGGGAGGAGCAATCGGTGAGGAAAAAATCTGAGTATATTCTTATGTTATTTACATGTGCTCATATACATTGATTTGGGAGAGAGACGGCCAGAGGGCAAGCAAGCAAGTCCCTTCTCGAGACTCCCCCTGCCAAGCCGATGGTTTCCGAGGAGCAGTTCGGTTCCTGAATCGGCTGCATGCAGACTTTACGGTCAGGAAGCAAACTCCCTGCTGCCGGATAGCTTGTCTGTCCGCAAAGCCGCCTGTACTCCCAAAGTTGGGGGAAAGAGTGCATCTTTAAAAAAACCAACTTGTTTGGCAAGCCATCTTGGAAGAGCATGGGAAGCTGCACTGCTGAGTGACACCTGCGGTCACTCTTTGCCTGGCAGGCAATTACAATTAGCCATGCAATTATAAATCAATTTTTTTATTTACGCGTCCTTATGCTCATGTGTGTACAGAGTATATATCTTGCGATCAACTGCAAAAACCATTTAATAATCTGCAACAATCATACATCCTTAATTGCATTCAGCCCACTAGTTCACCTGAGCTGTCACAGGGGATCTTGTACACATTGTAGGGAGAAGCAAATTTACCCCCCTGAAAGTGTACCTATCCCTGAAACTCCCTCTCCAGAAACTATCATTGAGCGATGTTAGCTGCATACATAAAAAGGTTTTGATGCCCTATTATTTTTAACACACCCAAATTAGAATTGTAAGCAAAAAACTTTATTTCTGATGGAAAGACACGATTATTAGGGATTCTTGCGCATCTGGTCCTGAGTTAATATCGGCCCGAAATGACGTAGTAATTATGCATAAGTATAGGCATATATGCACAAATATAGGCATATATGCACAAGTATAGGCATATATGCACAAGTATAGGCATATATGCACATGATGTTAACCTAAATTCGCACATGCAGGAGTGACAGCGGTTCATTATGGAGGAGCCTTATACGGCTCTGTAACTACACATGCAAATAGTTTTACACCTACATTCGTACGTGGCTATATAATCATAATGAATGGCACTACCTATATTTTACAGTTCAGGGAACCGTCTTTATTCTGGCAGTACTTAAGCGGGAGCTTAACTTTGATGTGTTGAGGTTTCACTGAAGTCACCGGGAATTAAAGAAATGCCTGACGTTATTCTTCTGCTCAAGTGTCGGCATAGGCAGGGATTGCTTTCCACGTCTTGGAGTGCTTTCCTGAATCCTTGCCTCAAGGCCGATGTGCAGAAGTGTACGTGAGCCCTTCTGCATGCCGAAATTGCGGGAGCGATAACAGCAGCGAGGGCTGCAGCTGTAGGTTGTAGGTTTGTTCTGCACGGGCGAAAAATGTAAACAGGAAAACCCCGCAGTCCTTACTCCGTCGCACCTCCCACCTATCTGAAATGTGGGGTTGACGGAGCGAGGACTGAGAAATTTGGCTCGGAGGAGCTGGTGAGAGGTGTCTCACTTTGACATTGAACAGCAGGGCTGGAACCTGCCAGCCCACTTTTGCTCAGGAGCAACCCGTGACTTGCACTCATGGTAGATCCAGTTTAGGCCAATTATTCTAATTTACCATCTTTCCCTCTCTTTCTCCGTTTGTTAACCTTAACATGCCTTTTTACAGTTCCTCAGAGAAGCGGTGCCAGTGGAATACTCATGTGCAGAAAAAATTGCTTTTGAGATACAGAACACAGCTAATTACGGCGTTACAATTAGCTGAATGCCCTTAACAGAGTCCAAGGGGGGAAATCATAGTGCAGCATCTGCTATACCATATGCTTTTCTAGTTTCCAGAAGATAACAGTGGCCATGTACGCTGCCACGGATTGTGCTTTCTGCCTGAAGAGCAGAGCAGCCCGCAGATGCTCCAGTATTTCTTCCACCCGAACTCCGTTAGAAACGTCTGATGCTGCATACATCTGTCGTGATGAATTACACTTTCTTGGTTTCAAGACTCCCTCATGCAGGCGGACTTACAATGACGCAATGGTAATTCGTATCACATCGTTCCTGAGCGCATACTTCATCCCAAGGGTAGGTGTCCTACCAAGAACAGTGTAGAGGTAACAGGCGGTACGGCATCGCCTGAGTTTGCACTCAGCTCTGAGGAGCTTCTCATTGTTCACTGAATTACCGTAGGAAGGAGATGAACTGCTGCTTTCTGCGTGGGTTTTTATTTTTTCACTGTGGTATTGGAAAGCTGAAGTGCTCTTCTGTGTACTTTTAGTGAACTAAACCTAAAATGGCTCATTATTTTCTATCCTATAGATTAATTTTGCCTTGTCGAAACATCTCGGAAGAGTTGTAGTCCTGCTAATATACTGCTCAACGTGCTGAACTATGGTAATTACAGTTAAATTAGAGCTGACAACGACTGAGCCAGCTTAGTCAAACCTTCTGCTCCTTTCTACTACTTCATTTTTTTTGTCACATCTTTAACGTTTCACTGTCTTTTGCCTTCACCAGGCCCAAAACTCCAAAAAGAAATGTGTTTGTGAAGGCGTTATTAAAAAATATGTCACTGTAGTCGCAAAGCAGCAAGTAGTAACTAACTTTGGACCACATCCATCCTCCTAAGTACTGATTAATAGGAGAGTTTGTTTATAGAACGTGGGTCTCTGTTGTTTAGCCAATTACTTAATCATCGATTCTCTCTTCTCAGTTTGTTTGGCAGTCTTGCGCTATGATCTGTGGCAGTTCCTGGCAAAAAAATAATTATTAAATTTTTGGGAAGGGCTTTGGCCAGGGCGTATAAACCTGTGATTTGCCTCTGGTAAATCCCGGAGGAAGGATGTTGAGAGAGAAAGAAGCCCTTGGCTCCTCCAGAAGCAGTTGGGAAAGAGTCTGGCTCTGGTCGGGTGTTCGTACAAGTGTAACTCTGCCCCAGCGCTTTACTGTGCGTGCTTTCAACATAGTGCTGGAGCCGTCGGTTCTTCATGAATATGATGTCATACGGTTAGTGCATGCATCTTTATGAATTAGAGGACTGTGACCACCCTGTGAGCGTTATGCGTCCTTACGTGGAGGCTGTGAGTGCGGTGGGGAGTTAACCCTCGGGTCTCAGCGGCAGGACCAGAGCTGCTGCAGAGGGTAAAAGTAAATCGGGGAGTCGAGGGAGTGGGGATTTTTCTCACTTGGGCCATAGTATTAATTCTCTGACTGATGCATCAGTTAGGTTTAACTTATTTATAACTGCACGTGAGCGTACACTTGCAGGTGTTAAGTGTTTGCAAGAACGTCTGAGTGCCCGGAAGGGGCACCGAGCTGAAACAGCAGCCCGTGAATTTATACATGTACACGTTATACATCAAAAGCCTAAAGGCTGGAAGAGGTTTCAAGTAGGATGAGTTGTAAGCTTTATTCACTAGATGGCAAAACCTGTGGTCTTTGATCCAGTAATCCATATGTCAGTTGGATCATAAATCCAATAATTAAGTATGGTGTAGTTTTTCTGCCCTTCTTCCAAAGAGTTTCTTTCACATTCTTACTTATCTTTTGTCTGTTGTCTCAAAATGTCAAAAGAGGGTGGTACAGCCATTCGCAATCAGGTCTGAGCCTGATGCCTCTGTCACTTTTAGTATGTATTATGCATTGATTTAGGAACTATTTTAAAATACATTAAAGCCATCATGAGAAATGAAGGAAGCCCTTCTGAGTGCGTGTTTGATGCTTACCTTGTTGAATGCAGGAAGAAGGGATTATTAAAGACATAAAAGCTGTCTCTTTATCAGGAGCTTAAAAACACTCCAAGGGAAACAAAATCTGTTGTGCTTAGCTGCTGTAATTTAAGAGCCAAATTCTGCTCTCGTTTATAACGGCATAAATTTGAATTTGATTGAACTCTGGATTAGCATTGCTGCAAATGAGATCAAAACGTGACTTCAGAAGTTCATATGGTAAGAAGCAGTTTCGCATCCAACCTTGTTAATTTTATCTATGCGTATGCTCTTACCGACTCTGGGCTTTGGCATGTCACCCTGGAAAAAAAGAATCTGTGGCACATTTGGTCTCTTTTTAATGGTCCTGGTCAGAATGGGTATTTTTGATTCTAATGCAAGATGTGGCCAGATTGGTAAAATTCCACTGGGGTTTCTAGACTTTGCCATTCCCTTGAGATTTGAATACTGCATGAAAAATAATGGCATGCTGCCTAGATCCTGAGGGTTTGGTTCAAGTATTTCATGGACTTTCAGGTTCAAAAGGGCTGCAATTACATTTAATTTCACTTGCTACATAACGCAGGCCAGCTTGTGTGATTCTGACAATGCAGAGATGAACAGGAGAGAGTCTAAAAAGACTGCAGTAATTTCAATAATTAAATATTGGTTTAATAGTTAATACAAGTTCATTATATAAAAATGATAGCTCACAATCTGTTGATAAAAAACTCAGAATTGCTCATACCATATTGATTAAAAAAATACGGGTTTTTTTGGTAAACATTATGAAGTGGATTGGAAAGAAGTTAATACATTTTTTTTTTCTGGGAGTTCATTAAAGTAGAAGTTCTTGAGTTAGACAAATATATGTAGACTTGTAAGGGAAAAATAATTCTAAATCTTAGTGTTCACTTCAGAAAGGAACAGTGTTAGCCATCCTCAGCTCATTCACTTTCTTACCTCTTCCACTGGCATGCAGTAGGGTTACATTATTTCAAGGTCAGTATTTCCAAGGGTGATTCTCTCCAAGGGTGCAGGACGCTGTGTAATTGGCCATCGGTCAGAAAATACTTTAATACTGATAAAGCATGTAGGAATGTTTTCTGCTTGTCCTTATACGACTTACAAAGTGTACAGCTTTTTTTTTTCCCCCTCCCAACTCAACGTCAAATTAATGGCGTTTGTCAGCTGTTTAGGTAATGAGCTAGAGCAGACATTATGTTTTTGGAGGAGATGCGTATGTGTTGCATTGTGAGGCCAAAATCCAGAAAGATTAATGTTTTCAACCATCTTGACAACCAGACTACCTCCCTGAATATACAGTGCCTAGTAGCCTTAAAGAAAGATTATTTTGTAAAACCTTGTAATCATTATTGGCAGAAATACAAGAAAAATGAAAGACATTTTGATTTACACCAACATGAAGTGAGATTGGAATCGAGTTCTAAATGACAGGCACTGTCAGTTTATTTGTGATTAACCTCATGCTCCTTTTTTTTTTTTCAGTAGTGCTTCACTGGTGTGGGTAAGGAGTTAGTGTAATGCTTGGGAACAGGTCCAGAAGGTGACTGACCCCAAGTCTTCCATGTCTTACCTGGGTTCAGCTGTGATTTGTTTTTGCAGAAGTCAGTAGTATCACCTGAGGCTGATGAGCTGGAGCCAATGCCAAACTTCTCTACTCAGCTTTTACCTACCCAACCTCCGCAGCAGCATCCATCTCTAAAGTTTGGTGTGTAAACTTCTTGTAAAGCTCATGGAAGGAATTACACACCCCAGAAACAGCAATCCCAAATTATGTGAACTGTATAAGGAGCCCTCCAGGGAGCTCTGGGCAGTGGCGTGAATATGAAGCCCAGCTCACACTAGAGCGGGGTTGCTGGAGGCAAACAGCTGTATCCATTCAGGATCTGGCATTGCAAATCCCTACATCTATCACTTGGGAGGAAGAAACCCTTGCAAGCTTGTTCTTTAAAGAGCTTCCCCAGAGAGAAGAAGTTCTGCTGTCTATAAGGGGTAGGGAGCCTGGGTTTGGCCCCTTTCCTCCTCTAAGGGGACTTGGGATTTGTGCCTCCCACCTTCCAGATGGGTGGTGCAGCTCCTGGTTGGGGCCTGAGCACCTGTAAGCTGCTGCCTTGCAGAAAGGAAGATAAGAGGTATTTTTTCTTCTGTTGTTTAAGTTGCTATAACTTTTGGCTGCTCTGTTTTTTTCTGTGTATAAATTCTGACTCAGATTAGCTGAGGAGTGGCGTTATTGCTGTTCCCTGTATTTATTACTGCTAACGTCCTTCTAAGACCTGTGTTCACCCAGTTATGCCTGGAACACTTCTCTGCAAGTTTTTTGTGCGGCTGAAATGGGAATTCCCGATATTTGTTGATTTAAGGATGAAAAAAGCTTCCACTTAAATCCCTGCACTCTCTTCTCCAGCTGACTTTGCTGTTTCCTTTAGTTTCTCTGTTTGCACATTTGGAAGTCAGGACTTCTGCTATGGACCTTCTTTCCCTCCCCTGAGTTAGCACCATATGAGAGCTTGATCACTTGCTCCAGGGCCACATTCTGTGAATGGCCTTCATATAATTGCCTCCCCTAATTAGTAGGGAGATGGTGCGCTGGGTAGGTGCTGCATGCGCATCCAAAGGGTTTTGATTCTCAACCTCGCGGAAGGCTATGGCAAGGCTTTCCCGGTACAAGGAAACGTAGAGTAATATGGTTGCAGCTCCTTAATTAGCTCTTTACTGGCATTGGTACCATTCCCAAAATATTTGTGTTTACTAGGTTTCTGTTAGAAAGCTAGGGCAAACTGCTTGAAGTTGGTGTTTGAAGGGGGTGGTGGTGGGTGCCGGCTGGAAGGGTGGTGGGTGGCACTAGAGGGTGCTGGGGCAGTGGGAGTCACCACCCCACTCCCAGGCACAGCAGAAGCCACGGGGTCACAAGGCGCTTGGCTACTTATTTTCTCATTGGGCTATGCTCTTACTTGTTCTTCCGCTAAGTTTAGTTTACTGTGGATGAAAGGAAGTTTTTTTTCAGGCTCATCAGGGCCAGAGTCGTCTTTGAATACCAGCCAAAAGAGGATAAAAGTGAGTCCTTGGGAATGGCTCACATCACCAAAGCCCAATTAAGTGGGGAAGGGCCACGGATGGTGTCTTGGTGTAGCATTTCTGATTACTTTTTTATTTGTTTGGATTGAGGATCATAGTCTACTTTTTATGTATTAATTTGGGATGTCCCATTGCCCTTCATGGTATCTCTGTTCCCATATACAGCCTTAGGTGCTCCTTCTCTGATGTGCCCCAGATCCTTCCCTTGGCCTCCTCTGAGTCCAGGAAGTTACTGTTCTCCCCCCTCAAGGCAATCCTTGCATTTGTGCCACAAAGCTTGCCTTGGCACGCTTCAGCTTGGTCCAGTCCTGTTGCTGCTCCCCCGGCCCTGCCAGCCCCAGGTGCCCAAAGGAGCAGGTCTCTGAGGCCAGTGGGGCTCTCCTAGTCTGCTCACTGCCTGGCCGACTGCAAGCGGGCACTGTTACCCCATGTTCCTGGCATCCATAGACCTTTTTTCCTCACTATTTACAGGCCCTGCACAACCTCCTTTCTTACTCCTTTCAGCACTAGCTTCCTCTGCCCATGCTTACTAAACTTCCTCTACCTTCACACGCAAGTCCAAGAAGCCAGAGTCAGTACCAGCTGTAGGTCTGATGCAGTCCTGCCGTGCCTCTTGCTGGCTCACCCTTGCACGGAGAAGCGTGTGTGGGTGTGAAGGGGAACTGGAAAGAGCTCTGGCTTAGCCAGCCAGCAGTTGCTGCGTGCCCAGATCACACAGCAAGCGCCCTTTGGCTCAACTCTCCTGTCTCCACCTCGTTCCTTTTGGGCTCAGAGTAAGTGTTGGACTGTACATGTGGCTGCCAGAGAGGAGAGCGTTTTCCAGAAGCAGAAGAATATGGATGAGAGAAATATCAGGAAGACATTTCACAGAGCTTCCCCTACTTTCCTTTTTCTCCTCCATTTCTCAGATGTGTTATGCCACTTCCCAAGGGCAGGCTGGCCACAAGATCCTAATCTTTCTTTGCTGTAATGAGGGGACTTCTTGGTGTGGTTGCTGGATGTAGGACCAAGTGATATCAGTATGGGATGCTGGTTGCTTTAAGCCTATACTTTGGCTGCTTTGGGTTAAAATAATCAGGAACGGGGTGCGCTGCTTTTGAGTTTGTACGTAATTGCTGTAGCCCTGCAGAGGAAATTTGTTCAACAGATCTCTTGTTTGTGAAAAATGTAGAGGTCAAGATAGTCCCTTTCCACACCTTTCCTCATTATTTTTGAGTTGCCTGTTGTTTAGATGAGGAACTGGGGGTGGGGGGAAAGAAGTGAATAGTCTCTTAAAAAAAATAATTTTGGTGCTTTGATCTTTATTTAATAAATAAATGATTGACCAAATCCTAAAAGAAGGAGAAAATATTCGATACTCCTTATGTACCTATGAGCTGTTTGTACAGATTTGTATTCTGCTTAAGTGAGTAAGGGGCTCAGAATGAAAATAAATGCAAATATTTTAATTTGTGATGAATAAAAACTAAAGGAGAGGCGTGATTTCAATTCTGAACTATTTAAATTTATGAGTGTTTGCTAAGAGAGGACTACTGTAACAACAAGAAGTGATTGCCTTTTTTATTCATCCCTGGTGTCCAGGATGTCTTTCAATTACTGAAATTGCATAGATGTGAGCAATCTCAGAAAACCTAAGTTGATCGCGCTCACAGGACTGAAGTTAGTTGTATGTGTTAATCCCACTGGGTTTAAAGGGATGAACGAGGCAAGTACAGCTACTTGTGTGTCTGTGGATCTATGGAGTAATAGCTCCTGTTTTGCAAAGATCTGCTAAAGAAATAAATAGTTGCTGAAGCTGCTACACGAGACGGGTGTATCTCTCATTTTCCGTCCCTCATTTCTCCCCAGACGAAGCAGTCGGATCCAACCTTTATAACCCAGTCCATTTCTCTAAGTTCAGTTACTCCAAGTTCATGTAGCGGTGGCAGGGTGGAACTTGTCCCAGGGTGTAGGCATACATCACTCCTTAGATGTGATTTTGCTACTATATAGTAACTGGTGCAATTCAGATGTGCAAAAGAAACCTGTTTGAATTATGGGTGGTCAAGGAAACTGCCTTTTGAGCAGTTACTTTTTCAGAGAGCACTGGTTTAGTCAACAAGGTTGGTGCCAACCCACATCTAACCAGATTGTCCTCATGCCAAAGACATGCCAAAGTCAAGGCAGATGGCTTGTAAGAAATGGCTTGCAGGAATGGAAAAGAAAAGCAGGAAGCTTTCACTGGTTTGGAAAAGCTCAGTCTTGCTTCAGAAACTGTGTTCCAGAAGAGAAGCACGAGCTGCTTTGGAAGAGGAAGATAGGTCTGAGGGTCTCCCAAGTGACAGAACAAGAGGAAATGGCCTCAAGTTGCGCCAGGGGAGGTTTAGACTCGATATTAGGAAAAATTTCTTTACTGAGAGAGTGGTGAGATACTGGAATAAGCTGCCCAGGGAGGTGGTGGAGTCACCATCCCTGGAGGTGTTCAAGGAACGTATGGACTTGGCATTGTGGGACATGGTTTAATGGGCATGGTGGTGTTTGTTGTCTGATGGTTGGACTTGATGATCTTACGGGTCTTTTCCAACCTTAGTGATTCTGTGATTCTGTCTCCTGTCCACTCTGTCTAATGCCTTGGGATGTCATGGGAGAGCTGCACCTCAGCACAGCCACCCAAAAGTGGTATTATTTTGCTTGCTCCTCATACCAAAGGCACAAGGGGAAGAACCCTCTGTCATCTCTCAAATTCAGGTAATGTGGACCTAACCTGATCCATTTCCCAAAGGACGATTTCATGTCAGAGCCTTGTTAGCGTAGATGACAATTGCAGATGGCAGTATGGCCAAATCTGTGGGCTGACTGGAGGATGTAACTCCTCGTATGTCCAGTCATGATCTGACTGTGATGGGTGCTGAGAGGCACCTGAAAAATTGCCAAGCATAGTTCATTCTCACTGGAATCAGCAGCACTTGATAGCCCAAGATATAGGCTTATCTGAAATGGAAGAATTTTTTGAAGTTCCATGACAGTTATAGTACATTCAAATGAAAATTGGGTCTAAATTCAACACCTGGTTTCCTCTGGCCTTTCTCTGCTCATCAACACTAAACTTGTACAATAAGGTACAATCTCTGTGGCTTGGGGCCGGTCTTTAGATATGTTTAGCTTTTCAAAGAGTGAGAAATGCTCAGAGCAGACATGTGAAGGCGTTGCATAAAATATGAATAACTAACTTCTAATAACTTGCACCATTCGCTGTCAATTATATTTGTGATCCTGTTGCCATTCAAATCGGCGGTCACGGGACTGACAGTAAGGATCCCATTTCCATAGCTAGAACAGCAAGGTGTTCCTGAAAACAGATCTTCCAAATGTGGATCTACTGTTCCCACAATGCTGGTGGGATAAATCCAACCTCACCAATGCCTAAATAGACGGAAAAACAATAGCAAACTTTTACATAGTGCTTTTACGTTTGGTACTTCTAGTATTTTCCGGTCCTTAAAGCATCCTTCTTTGTATGACAGTGTTATTGAAAATGAAGAGCTGAGGCATCTGGAAGCTGAGTCACTCATTAGCGGTACACGGGGAGTTCAAATTATGATGATTTAATCACTGATTCCCCCCTTCTTTTATGGGGGTAAATAGCAATTTCTGGGTGAGCTGGTACTTTGGGTGCTCAGCTCTCCATCTGCGGGCCCAGATACGATGTGAGAAGGAGCAGCTGAATCTGCTGCAGTCCATTCAAGTCTCCAGAGTAGCCCATTGATTCATCTGGTTCTCTCATTCTCAGCTTCCTGGTTTGCTTTTTGGATTAAGATCCTGGTGTTTAGATAATCTCTAATAATTTCCTGCCCAGTAGGCCAGGTTCTTAAATCCCTACGCAATGGCATTGGTATTTGTGTTTTCGCACAGGCAAAACATCCACTGACGCAAAGCAAACATGTGCCCAAAGAAGTTTAAAGGAGCGGCCAACTCTGAATATTTGTCCGCAGTAGTAAATTCTTGTGGACTATCTTCTGTCTGTACATCTGCATCTTCTGTAGTAGCAAAATGCATAACTGTAAGGAATAATTCTGCACCTTAGCATCCTCTGTTCTCTTAAGTGACTCTCCTTCACACTTTCAACTGAAACACTTTGAAGTTAAGGCACAAGTGAGATCATGCTTATACGCTATGCTGTAGTGTTACTACTCTTGCAGTAAGAAAAATTCAACATACTGGTCTTGTAAGACAACATTTATGACGTATCTAAATTTAAATATGTCTAAATCCACTCTAAATTTTGCGAAGCGGGAAGTTGTGATTTCTTGTGTCTCCTTGACTTAATTTATTTTTTTTCTGCCTTTAGATCTTGTCGTAATACAAAACTTGCAAATGAAGGCAAGACTTTAACAATTTTGTCTTTTTAGATTTTTTTTTTTGCATAGAGACCCTACAGTGTAACATGCCTTAATTAATGGAAAGCAAGAATGGATTACATAAACTCTCGATGAATATTGTCTTAGTAAATTAAATCTGATTTAATGCTTTAAGCCAAAGAAATATTTGCATAGCTAATGAAACTGATTAACTTAGAATTAATTTGCAATGTTTAGTCATACGGCTTAAAACTAAAGTGATGTTACTAATGTGTTGATTATTGTTAGTACTTGAGATAATCAGGCTTGCTAGATGATTAAATGTAAATACACAGTAAAAAAAAATTGGTTCAGGTTAATAAACAATTTCAAATAGGAAAATGCCCCATGATGATAAAGTGAAATCAAGGAGTGTTAATTGTACAAGTAGAAATTAAGAAGTGTGTGGAAAGGACGAGTTCCCTTTTGTCTGCTGAAAGCGGGTGAAAAGCTACTACTTTTTAACTTCCCTTTGATTTGCTAATGATTTCTTTGTGATCTGTGTTACACTTGTGTCTGGGAACAGTCAGTATGGGCCACGGACCTGGCGTACCCAAGTGCCGTACAAACAGATCTCGGTGAGCTCAAGAAGTGTGGATGGCAACTAAGGGGTAGAGGCATCATCGGGTGGGGAAGAGGAGATGGTTTGTGCATCAGTGCCTGTGTGCATGGGCAGCAGGGACCTTGGTTCAACTGTAACTCTCAACTCAACTGTAACTGTGACTATTTTTTTTCCTTTTAGTTCTGCAAGCCCTGAAGCAAAGTTTTGGGATGGGGTTGCAAGGAGGACCATGTAGTGACTTCTGGAGATGTATAAGGAAACTCCCCTTTAAGATAGGGGCTCTGTCGGAGAAAGCATGAAAGTGCGTGCTTAAAAATGAAGTGGTCATGGTGCTAAGAGCTGGTATCACTCACTTGTACGGATGCAGAGCTTGCCAGTCAATAAGCTAAAAGAGGTAGTAGATAAATAACCTTAGCGTAGGAAACAAAGGACCTGGAAAGCAAAGACAAGTAGCGTTTGGTAGGATAGAGAGGTACTTAATAAAGTACCTGTTCTTATCCCGTTGTCTGGAGGCTCAATCAGTCTCTAGAGTAACTGAGGACAGCTAAGGGGCCATCCGCCTTATACCATTTTTAGGGGGTTTCATGGGTTTCTCTGGAGTCGCCGCAGCTCTGCAGCGGGGTTCTGGGCTCAGCCAGCGCATCCCGCGGGATGGCTCTGTGGACAGCGGGGCACAGCTACCGATCCTAGCGCAATCCGGGGACTCCCTGGGCCAGGCGAACCCTCCTGCCCTGGTGCGGCAGGCTGGTCCCTGTCTGTGGGCACGGGGTAAGGGGGGCACAGCTGGAAAAAAGTACCTGGCCCTTAGGTTTCTGGGTGTCTGATTTTAACCTCAATCTGTAAGTCTGATTTTTATCTCTAAATAAATAGGTTTCATGGCACGTAAAAGATTAAGATTCTGCCTGTAAATCTGATCTTTACGTTCTTACTTTATAGTGCTGTGTATTGCCTATTTAAACAGGGTTTTTCTTGTGCTTTGAATTTTCATAGTGTGAGAGTCAGATCAGAGTTGACTAGGCAATTTCTTCACTCGGTTACACTAATGCAAATAGCAATTAAATGAATGTACAAATTTGTTTTCATACAGCTGTGAGCAGAATTTGACCCAGAGAATCATCAGTTGACTCCACATTGGCATGCTCTTATGTTTTGTCTATGAATTAGGAAAAGAAGTATAAATCAAATCAACTTCTTATCCATCAAGAAGAAGCCTGGGCTTGTGCTGCCTGGAGCCTTGTAAGTAGGAGTTGCTTTTCTGTGAGAGTTTTCTCAGACTGTTTCTCAGGATGGAGAGTCCACAGAACTTATAATCAAGAAAGACAATGTTGGGGGAAGCCAGATGTCCTCTTCTGGGTCGGATAAAGATGCTAGCTTTGGCCAGCTGACTGCTGTGGCCAACGTGCTTGAGTCTACAGCTCACACTGGTCAGACGGTGTAAAAGATCAGGTGAACTTTCCTCATCCACTTCACTGTGAAGTCTGTAGTAAGCTGTACCTACGTGACCAAAGAAAAGCCAGTGGTCATATGATTTTTTTTTTTTTTTGCTTCAGATGGTGAGGTGGAAACCTGCAGCAGAAGGGTAACAACAAGCATGTGGTGATGCAGACATGGTAGTTGTTTGCACTCTCCTTGTGTTTCTCTGCTGCTAAACTACTTGCTTCATGTACTGTTACATATCCTCATTGTGTCGTCTTAATGCTTTAATGGCTGGGTCTCATCCCTCTGTGACTCTTGCCTTCCCGCTGTCTGAAGATGTGTGCGGTGTGGATGATTTTTCTTTCTTTTTTTTTCTCTCCTCCCTTCGTATCACTAGATTTTGCTTCAGATCATTTTGACCTCATTCTCTCCTTTGACTCCTTAACACAAAGTTTTGCAATGCCTGTGGGTTATAATCCTATCTCTGTTATGGCTGGTGAAGTCTCTTGATAGCCACAAGAAAAAGGCTAAATTTAACTAAACTCCAAGCAACCATTCTTGCACAATACTGCAGTGCGCTGCTACTCCTTCTGATATCTTGGGCGCCCTTCCCTATAGGATAGCATCCCTATTTCCCCATAATTCACTGGGATCCATGGCTGCCAGTAGGTGAAGAGCATAAACATGGGTTTTCTAGACTCCACAGTAATGTCATGCAGCTCTGTCATCTCTGTATCATATAGACATGCTTCTTGCTCCATATATCATCCTTTAGAGGTGACAGCGTTATCTTTCCAGATAAAGTGAATGCATTCATGGGATGTTTCAGGATCTGATGTTTCCGTTTACTGTGGTTTTTTTATAAGTGAAGAGTGACTTGTAGCTGAATAAGGAGAAGGAGGTGCATCCTGGTGTGAAGGCAGATGACCCAGATTGCTTGGGCATGTCGCGTGGCTCTGCCAGATGCTTCGGTGTGGTCATATGTGAATCTGTCATCCAAAGTCTTCCTCTCTGTCAAATGAGGGTAATAGCTCTTCCTTCGTACCGTTCATTTCAGGATTTTTATATTATGTTTTTTAAAGTAGCTACCGCGATGCTGCCCTGGCCTCCGCTTGGATATTCTAGGTGCCGCTGTAATAAAACAATGTGGCTTTCATACATCATGTCACAAGTCCCACCAGCTTCTCTATGTCCAGGGGCTTTGCTAAAGGCTATGGGGAGGGCTGGGGGGAAAGGGGCACCAGGCAGGCACCTGGTGTGAGCCCTGGAGGGATACCACATGGGGTAACCCCCCTCCGTGGAAGGATATCATATTCGTAGTATCGTCCAAATGCGATCATGATGTATAATCCACATGTATTTAGCTCCCAAGGGATAGTCACGTTTTACTTGTTTCAGTAAAAATCAAGAGGAACCATAACGAAAGCTGTTTAATTCAGGGCAGAATCAAGCCCACTGCCAGGTTCAAGATATTGTCATATTCAGGATAACTCTATATACTGATAATGTTATTGCAAAGAACCCTGTCCCTTGCTTCTATTACTACCTAAAAGATCTAACCTTATACTGTGTTTAATGCAAGAGAACAATGTTTATAACATGAGTTTCCTGTTTATAAAGTAATAGTATTCTTGGTCAGCATCGCCCGATGTTTTACAACCAAATTGTAAGTCCATTTAAATGATTTATTACACCACAGCCTGGATAGTAAGCACAGGTAAACAGGTTCTCTGGGAAGATTTAAACAGGGAAGACAGTCACTATAAAGTCTAACAGAAATTCATTGCACTTCACAGATGGAACAGATTAAAAAAAAGTCCATAACTGCAGACAGCAGCGAAAGAAAATCCTAAATTATCAAGATGCAATGAAATCCTGTTGCA